>NC_136261.1:132004386-132069386 GCF_964187855.1 Myxine glutinosa
AATCTACACTCAATACCCCATAATGACAAAGAGAAAACAGGATTTTAGAAAGTTTTGCAAATTTATTTAAATGAAAAAACTGAAATATTACATTGACAGAAGTATTCAGACCCTTAACTCAGTACTTAGTTGAAGCACCTTTGGCAGCGATTACAGCCTCGAGTCTACTTCGGTTTGACGCGACAAGCTTTGCACACCTGGATTTGGGGATTTTCTGCCATTCTTATTTGCAGATGCTCTCAAGCTCTGTCAGGTTGGATGGGGATCGTTGGTGGACAGCCATTTTCTGGTCTCTCCAGAGATGTGCGATTTGGTTCAGGTCAGGGCTCTGGCTGGGCCACTCAAGGTCCTCCACAGAGTTGTCCCTAAGCCACTCCTGCGGTGTCTTGGCTGTGTGCTTAGGGTCATTGTCCTGTTGGAAGGTGAACCTTCGGCCCAGTCTAAGGTCCTGAGCTCTCTGTTTCAGGTTTTCACAAAGGATATCTCTGTACTTTGCTCCGTTCATTCTTCCCTCAACCCTAACCAGTATCCCAGTCCCTGCTGCTGAAAAACACCCCCACAGCATGATGCTGCCACCACCATGCTTCACCGTTGGGATGGTATTGGGCAGGTGATGAGCGGTGCCAGGTTTCCTCCAGACATGACGCTTAGAATTGAGGCCAAACAGTTCAGTCTAGGTTTCATCAGACCACAGAATCTTGTTTCTCACAGTCTGAGAGTCCTTTAGATGCTTTTTTGCAAACTCCAAGCGTGCTTCCATGTGTCTTTCACTGAGGAGAGGCTTCCGTCTGGCCACTCTGCCATAAAGCCCAGATCGGTGGAGTGTTGCAGTGATGGTTGTCCTTGTGGAAGTTTCTCCCATCTCCATGCAGGATCTCTGGAGCTCAGCCAGAGCGACCATCGGGTTCTTGGTCACCTCTCTTACCAAGGCCCTTCTCCCCCGATTGCTAAGTTTGGCTGGGCGGCCAGCTCGAGGAAGAGTCCTGGTTGTTCCAAACTTCTTCCATTTAAGAATTATGGAGGCCACTGTGCTCTTTGGAACCTTCAATGCAGCAGAAAATGTTTTGTAGGCTTCCCCAGATCTGTGCCTCGACACAATCCTGTCTCTGAGCTCTGCAGGCAGTTCCTTCGACCTCATGGCTTGGTTTTTGCTCAGATATGCATTGTCAGCTGTGAGACCTGGAAAAAGTAAGTACACCCCAAGTAAAGTTTTGACTTTTTCAACATATTTCAACATACAGCTATTTGATTTTCATTTCAACAATATTGAAAGATAAAGGTGATGCAATATAACAAATATCATGAAACATTTACATTTTGTAGTCCATTGTATAATTTAAATAAACATAAATGCAAATTTTGCATGTGGAAAAGGTAAGTACACCCCAACATTTATCATTACTTCAAATACCTAAAATTAGAATCAGGTGCACCAGTTCAGGTGCAAATGATTAGAACATCATTGCAGAGGATCTTGGACGAACCTGTCTTCTTTAAACCTCAGACATTTAGTTTGGTTTGCTCTTTGTTGTTGAGATGTGCGGCGTCATCATGCCGAGATCAAAAGAGCTCTCTGAGGCCTTCTGAAAGAATGTTATAGATGCCTACGAGTCTGGGAAGGTATTTAAAAAGATCTCCAAACAATTTGAAATCAATCATTCGACTGTCCGGAAGATCATCTACAAGTGGAGAAGATTCCAAACAACTGCCAACTTGTTCAGGCCAGGCCGCCCCAGCAAGTTCAACCCGAGTGCAGACTGCAAGATGCTGAAAGAAGTCTCGAAGAACCCCAGAATGTCATCACGGGACCTACAGGTAGCTATTGCCACTGTTGATGTCAAAGTGCATCTAAGCTGGCCTCCAAATCCTCCGTCGTGCGAAGTCCTTCCTCGGCACACCTGAGCTCCTCACCACATACAAGGCTTTCATCCGCAGCTCAATGGAATACTGTTCTCCCCTATGGGCCGGTGCTCCTGCCTCACACCTAGCTCGGCTTCACGCTGTTGAAACGAAAGCTTTCAGAATTATTGGAATCTCCCGCGATGAAGCTATCTCTGAGGGCCTTTCACTCACTCACCACAGGCAGGTAGGTGGTCTTTCTGTCTTCTACCGACTCCTCTCCGGCCTTGCACCCCCAGCTCTCTCTGTGCTCTGTCCCCCAAACATTCCTACAGGTCGCACAAGATCTGCCAGCAACCCTCTGATGGTTAAACTGCCGAAATCTCGGCTCTCTGCTCATCTTCACTCTTTCATTCCTCTTTTCTCCCACCTCTGGAACAAACTCCCTCACTCCCTTCAATCCCACTCCTCCCTCCAGGTCTTTAAAACAGCTGTTCACCACCATCTCTTATCTTCCCCCATCCAAAACCTTGATCTTTTCTACCCCTGCTAATTCACCCCAGATCCACCTTGTTTGAAATTCCAACTTCTTTCCTGGAAGTCCTGGCAGTGTCCATCTGTGTTATACCTCTCCCACCCCCCCCCCCCCCTTCCCATGCCCCGCCCCAAAGCCCTCGCCCTCTCTCAGATCTCTCGATGTCTCCATGTCTCTCGGTCCCTGCTCTCAAATGTTGTGTTTGTGTCCTTCCCCCTCTCTCCCCATCTTGTCTACCGCTCCCGATGTTATATGTTTTATGTGTCGGTTTGTCTTTCTGTGTGATTACTGTTCGCTCTTTCACGAGCCTCGATCTTGTATACAATTAAAAAAAAAAAAAAAGTGCACGAGTCCACCATTAGAAAGCGGCTGCACAAATTTGATCTACTTGGGAGGTGTGCTAGGATGAAACCTTTGCTGTCCAGACAGAACATCAGAGCAAGACTAAAGTTTACCAATGAACACCAAGGCAAAGACCTGCACTTCTGGAACAATGTGCTCTGGACAGATGAGTCAAAGGTGGAGCTATTTGACTACAGTACCAGAAGACATGTTTGGCAAAAACCAAAGACAGCATTTGACCACAAGAACTTGATACCAACTGTAAAGCATGGTGGTGGAAATATTATGGATTGGGGCAGCTTTGTTGCATCATGAACCCCACATTGGGTGTACTTACTTTTTCACATGACTCTATATATATATGTATGTGTGTGTATATACACACTTGGCATTTATTATGGAATTTTTCTTTTTTATATTGACTTGGGTTTACTTTCTTAACTCAGTATATCAATCTGGTGAGTTTCTTTTACACTTTGGTGATTTATTTGTGAAAAGAACCATGTCACTGATTGTCTGTCGCAGCAAGAAGCCAACAACAGAATAATATCACAGGTGGCGTGGCAAAATGTACGGACAGGTGCATTTGATGATTGGCTTCACAGTCGGGTATACAAGGGTTGTTGCGTTCTGTATTAGTGGGAAACAACTGCTGCACGTCTACAAAAGTTATTGCCGCTTCCTCTGGAGATGGTCCGTCAACTCGACAATGTTGTTTGTCATGGAGTGGTGGCTTTACGAAATTACGGCATGAAACAGCGTGCTATTGCTCGGCAGTATGGCATCACTCAAGGTCAGGTGTCAAAGATCCTGAAACGAAATGCTCAGAGGGGTGTCCCTACTCCAATACCGAGGCCAGGACGTCCCCGCAGAGCCACAAGGAGGGATGATCGCCAGATGCACCGGTTAGTCTGCAATGGCCGTACCAAGTCAGCTAATCGGCTTAGGGCTGAGTGGCAGCAACTGACAAATGTACCTGTATCCAGAAGGCTAGTCAACTAACGACTGGTTCAAGCAGGCTATCGTTGCAGGCATCCCCTGAGAAAGCCACGCCTGACCAGACAACACCGCCAGCGCCGATTGCAGTGGGCCAGAGAGCACCGTCAATGGCAGCCAGGACACTGGAATCACGTGATCTTCAGTGACGAGTCTAGATTTCTGGTCTATCATCAAGATGGCCGTGTCCGAGTGCGCAGACAAGTGCATGAAGCCTACAACAAAGATTGTATAGTACCAAGAGTCCAAGCTGGAGGTGGTGGGGTGACCGTTTGCGCTGCTTTTCATGCAGGGGGCAAAACTGACCTGGTTGTTCTGAAATGGAAACCTGAACCAGTTCAAGTACAGGGCCATTCTGGAAGAAACATTGCTTCCATTTGCTCGTGCAGCCTTTCGAGGAAACTTTGTCTTCCAAGATTACAATGCACGGCCTCATCTTGCTCGCATGATCCAACACTTTCTTGCTGACCGTGGTGTAGAGCATATAGAGTGGCCTGCCATGTCCCCGGATATGAATCCGATAGAGAACTTGTGGGCAGAATTAACGCGTCAAATCGACCACTTGGACCAGCAGCCCTCCTCTGTGCGTGAATTGCAGCAGGCTATTGTCACTGCATGGCAAGCGATTCCTGTCCAAACCTTGGCAAATCTCGTGAACAGCATGCCTCAATGTGTACGTGCTCTCCTGAATGCTCGTGGGGGTTACACGAAGTACTGAACTGTAATTTTACTGTCCATAATCCCAGTCGTAATTTAACTTTTGCTTTGGTTAAAAAAAAAATTGGCTAATGTGCAAAATAAAGAGATACTTCTGGAAAACGTACAGAAGTTTAACACAGTACTGTTCATGAATTGAGTTTGATATCAGTTTACATCACTTTCAAGGATCAATTTATTTGTTTCGAAATGTCAAATTTGGTTTTTGTTTCTTTTAAAGGTCACATTAACAAAATCTAGAATAATTTCAACATAATTCCAATGAACTTTTGGTTCTAAGTCATCTTGAAAAGTAAGTTCACCCCCACAAAAAAAATATTACATATTAAATGCGAAGTCTGTCTATATGTATGTGTGTGTATATATATACTGAAACGCAAAAGAAACTTACCACCTTTGAAACCTTTAAATATCAACAATAACACTGCGTGTAGTAAATGTGTGAACTTATTTGTGGACAATAGTGTCCTCACTGTCAGACAAAACGGTCACGGATGGTCACTTGAACCTTCAATGGTCACTTCATAGCACAGATGTTGAACAGCCGTTTTGACTGTCGGTGATTAGCCAAGGGGTACGGGATGATTTTAATGAGCTGCACTTGATGTCGTGATATTGGCTTTAAAAAGGCCAGTGCAAAATGGGCATTTCAATCAACATGCCACGATTGTCAAGGGATCAACGGCAGCGTGCCCTGGGCATGCTGCAAGGCGGACTGAGCTACCGTGAGGTGGCACGTCGCCTTGGCTGTTCACACCAGACGATATCGGCCCTGGTGGACAGAGACACCTTCCACAACTCTGCAGATGACAGACCTCGATCAGGGAGGCCAAGAGTCACCACTGCAAGGCAAGACAGGCAGATGGTCCGAAGTCACCTGCGGGATCGATTCCGTCCAGCATCCCGCACTGCGGCAGAAACTCCAGGGCGTGCAAACCCACGGATCTCCAATGATACTACACGAAGACGACTGCATGACTATGGTCTGACTGCCAGAAGACCATACAGAGGCCCCGTGAAGACGGCTGCCCATCACCGCAACCGACAGAGATGGTGGCAGCAGCATCAGCGGTGGACCTTGGCGCAGTGGAACGAGGTGGCTTTCAGCGATGAGTCAAGGTTCTGTGTGGACAGTCCTGATGGGCGTGAGCGTGTCTGGAGAAGAACTGGTGAGCGATATGCCGATTGTTGCGTGCGTCAAGCCAACAGGTGGGGTGTCCCAAGTGTGATGGTGTGGGCCGCCATATCAGGCTGGTACAGGACGCCACTGGTCGTTGTGGATGGGAATCTTAATGCCCAGCGGTATGTGGATAACATCCTGCGACCTCATCTGCTGCCATTCCTGCTAGACCACCCAGAACTGAGAACCTTTCAGCATGACAACGCTCGTCCCCATGCTGCTCGCTTTACCACTGCATTTCTCCAAGGCGAGAACATCAACACCATGCAGTGGCCTGCGCTCTCCCCTGACCTGAATCCCATAGAGCACCTGTGGAATGAGCTTGGGAGATGCGTAGTTGGCAGGGCCAGGACACGGGCAGAGCTGCTTCAGATATTGAGGACTGAGTGGGACAGAATCCAGCAGCAATCCATCCAAAGACTGGTAGGCAGTATACGCCGACGATGCACTGCCTGTATCCAAAACAATGGTGGCCACACACGCTATTTAAAGGGGACTGACATTGCACCCTGTGCTGTTCTGAACTGTAGAACAAACTGATGAGATGGTGTATCTTGGTCAAAAACTTGACATGTCATCAATAAAATGCCAATGTTTCAATTAGCAATTGTTGGTTTGTTTTATTTTGACCTGTTACAATTTTATTACATTTCAAACAAGTGGTAAGTTTATTTTGCGTTTCAGTATATATGTTTGTGTGTTTATATATCTATATATATAATTATATATATATATTGTTACGGTTCGCGGTTAAGGATGTTATATTTGCCGAGCGGAGGCTCCGCGACCGAACAGTTGTTCCCCGACTCACCCGATTCACCCAGACGTTGGCCGTATCGCGCCACCGCTATTCAATCGGGAAAAGACTAAGACGACGAATGCAAAGAGGAAGAAGAAGACGTACAGAAGAGTAACGGGGTTTATTATTATCTACACACATAAGCAAAAAGAGCAGTCACGTTTATCTACAGGGGACATGAGACGCAGGTGACACAGTGAAAATTACTAGCTTATACAGACTTAGTTACTACCCAGAACAGCACGAACAAAACAAACTCATGTACGCAAATGGGGAACTTGCAGGCAGGAATGGCTGGAAAGGATGAGCAGGTGGGATCACAGGGCACAGCAAGCAGGTCCACTCCGGGTGGGAAGCGGGGAGCCGGCAGCTCCTTGTAATCCGCTTTACAGCGCACACCGTCAGGCTTCACGCGGCTGGTTGAAACGGGGCTGCACTCCTCTGTTGTATCTCTCGTGTAGCTTGTTTCGTAAAAGCTCCTCGGCTTTCTCTTGGACCCTTTCTTTTGTCGTGTCCCTCTCCACGCAGCTCAGCTCGTATTCCCTTCCTCTCACTTCCCTCCAGCGCGGGACTGACACGCCCTCCACGGTTTCGGTACCGCCCTCTCCCCCGTGCTCTGTTTCGTGACCGTTTATGGTAATCCCACGGTACTATGTCTATGTCTAGGGTACTATGTCTCCTTATTTGGGCATCGCGCCGACGGCACGCCCCTCGTGGCGAGCCACGGGCTTGTTTCCTTATTTGGGCATCGCGCCGACGGCACGCCCCTTGTGTTCAAACAGAGCACGGAGCACATATTCACTCTAGCAGCGAAATGAGAGGGCGTGCACCCCACGCTTGTGAACTGCTTTACCCGCAGATGGAGAGTTTGGCTGGGAAATGGAATGATTGAAGGGGAGCTATTCTTAATTGATTCGGTGCAATGGAGTGTCATTCTAATGGAAGACAAGGCCTTACTCTAAAACACATAATAAGATATAAGCTACTGAACAAGGGTTTTATCGTGTCCTGCAATGTGGTGTTTATGGAATTAACTACCAAGACGCCCTTTTTATCTTTACACAACTCCGGAGGCAGGAGGGGCCATATCCAAACAATGTTCATCAATTTACCACAATACAATACACACAATCAAAAAAATGCAATCCTCATATCCGCAACAATATATATACATACATACATACATACATACATACATATATATATATATATATATATATATATACATATATATATATATATATATATATATATATACATACATACATACTAGGGTGGTGCTCAAAATAATTGTTTTAAAATATTTACTGGGACATGGCTTTATGTTGTTCCTTTTGTTCCAAAATGAAAAGACACCAAATATGAAAGCAATCCGATTTTATTTAGGGGTGCCACATCAGCCTTCAAACTAAAGGTGTCTACAAAACTTTTCTATATATGGATCGAAAGCAAAACCAGAAGTTTGTTTTATGAAAATCCACCCTCCACTCACTTTCTTTGTATTCTAGCAAACACAAGTTACAATAGCTGCACAAATAGCACTATATTGCTATGAAAACTCAAATTCAATGATAACAATCCAAATGTTCAGTTCATAAAATGAAGAGACACCATATCACATAATATTAAAAAACCCAAATATAATGAGAAATGTAACTCCTATTTCTGGGCCTGTTTCACCACTGTTGCCTTCCTGGCATCGGGGTACATCTTCCTGTGAGCAGCAACAACTTGGAGCAGAGCTTGCTTTTGCTCTTCATCCTTTGTAAGGAGCTTATTGTAGTCTTGTATCAATGCGACACCCCTTTCTCCCCTGTCGTTCACCACGACTAAGCCACTGGCGGCTTTCTTTGCTTCCTGAAAGCTGGTTTCTTGCTCCCATGAACCAGGATCCTTATCCATCCAATCAGTTGGGGTCCCTAGGATGCTGAAGAAATGCTTGGTGTGTTTTGTTATGAGGCCAGCGATTGACAGGGCGGTTCCTCGTTTGATAGCTGGTCTCTTTGGAGAGGGGTTTTCACCGTCATTTTTCAATGCTTCAATCATATTGATCTTGCTTTCTTTGTCAATTCTGGTGTCAAAGAATGCAAATGCCACTAGTACTGGGCTCATGTACCACGTGTGGCGGCCAAGTGCCTTCAAGGCTGCCTGAGCCATCTTCTGATTGATTTGTTCAAACTTTTCCAACTTCTTGAAGAGGTTAATGTCATTTAGGGGAGCCTCAATAGCTTGTGGAGCCCGAAACCAAGCCTGTACATACACAAGGCAGACAAAAATGTTGAAGGCTCGGAGTTCTCTCGCCTCTCGAAGTGTCAAGTGGAACTCTGACCGAAACATGAACACCTGTAGTGAATATAGTGCTTTTGCCATCCATCTGGCTCTGTGCATTGCTGGAGCCATGATCCGGATTCCACGAGGTGGGATTCCTCCCATGTAGATGACAGTCAGTTCTAGGAGTTCACGATAATCATCTCGTTGCTGCTGATCTTTCAAACACAAGAGCAAATTCCAGAGCTTCATCCATCATGTCATTGTTCTGTGCAAACTCAGCTGCCGTATCAGGATCTGTGAATCCATTTTTTGGTTGGTGATGGGCAATGGACGGCCACTCCGCCTGAAACCGCTTAAAAAGCTGGATGTCAGGGCCTGATGAAGGACCGAAAAGAGTGGTGAAAACATCTCCCAGAATGATTTCGTGCGCATGATGGCGGCAAGCCAAATGAATTAGTTCAGTCTGTAGCTTCTTTTCAATGAGGACAGCAGCCCCTCCACGAACACCTGAATTGCTGGCCGTTGTGTCAAAAGACAAAGCCTTCACCTTGCCCACAAGGTTCCAGCTCTTCAGTGTGTCCACTACAGCGGTTGCCATAGCTTCTCCTACCCCGTCAGGTAACTATATATATAATGTATAATGTGTATTTATGTATATTTATTATTTAATGTATATTTTATGTATAAATTTAATGTATATTTAATTATAATGTATATATATTGTATAACTATATATTTATTTATTATATTTAAATTTTAATATATTATATTTATTTTTTATATATTATTTAATGTATTATATTTGTCTATATTTGTATAATTGTCCATCGTATAATTGTATATATAATGTATAATATAATATATATTATTATTATTTAATGTATATTTACTATATATTTATTTTTAATATTATATTTAATGTATATATGTAATTATGTATTTATTTTGTGTATATACAGCCCAAAAAATGGGAATTCCTATTTTTGCATGGGCGAAAATTCATCACTGATGTGGCACCCCTAAATATTATTGGATTCCATTCAAATTTGGTGTGGTTTCTTTTGACACCAAAAGGAACAAACATAGACCATGTCCCGGAGGAAATCTGCATTTTGATTTTTTGAAGCCCACCCTAATACATACATACATACAACAACAACAACAGGCTTTTTAAGGCCATTTTCGCTGCAAGAGCGGGGGTTAGCCTTGCGGTCCCATGCTCCATTTTGCCCTATTTTCTGCATCTTCCCTTGTTAACCCCCTTGCCCGCATTTCTTCTTCGACCTTCTTTAGCCAATTCTTTCTCGGTCTTCCCCATCCTCTACTTCCTTCTACATTCAGTTCCATCACTCTTCTCAACCAGTCACTTTCATCCTTCCTCAACACATGACCAAACCATCTCAAACTGTTTCTCTTCACAGCATCCATCACAGGCTCTAGTCCCATCATCTTTCGCAATTCATCATTTGTCTTCCTCTCTCTCAACGATACTCCACACATCCACCGAACCATTCGCATTTCCACCCTTTCCAGCCTTCGTTGCTGCTCTACGTTCATTACCCATGTCTCGCTCCCATAAATCATAACACCTCTCACACATGCAGCATACACCGTTCCCTTCAGCTTCAACGACACTCCCCTCCTCGTCAGCACTCCACTCAGTTCCCGAAACTTCTTCCATGCACATCTCACTCCATCAACCATTGCAAAGTCTGATCCACCTTCTCCATTCAGCATATCTCTGAGGTAACAAAATGTTTTCACACCTTCCAGCTTCACGCCATCTCCAAGATCCAACTCAACATTCCCTCCATCTGCAGCTCCCTCTGTGCACACCTTACACTTGAATGTAGCTGCCACACTGGTTAATGACCCTCTCAAACCACTACATTTTTGATGAACCCACTCAGCGCACATTGTACATTGAATGGAGTTCACTCTGACACCCTTCCTGCACACAGCACACGGCCACTTCCCAGTTCTTTCCACCTCACCACATGCTTTACCACTTGCCATCACCTTCGTTTTTCCGATATTCACCTTCAGACCTTTTGTCTCCACACATTCCTTCCACTTGTTCATCTTCTCCTTCAGTCCATCCATACTTTCTGCAATCAACACCAGATCATCTGCATACAACAACTCCCACGGTAAAGCCTCCTTTACGTTCCAAGCCAGCACCTCCATCACAGCTACAAATAGTAGTGGACTTCGTACCGACCCCTGATGCACTCCCACCTTCACCTCAAACTCACCACTGTTCCCATCCTTCGTCCTTACAGCTGTGCGCGCTCTTTTGTACATTTCCTTCACTACTCTGATCAACCATTCCTCCACTCCTAACTTCCTCAATGCCCATGTCACTACTTCACGTGGAACCCTATCGAATGCTTTCTACAGATCAACAAACCCAAGAAAAAACTTCTTCCTCTTCTCCATGTACTTGTCCTGCAACTGCCTCACAATTAAAGGCGCGTCAGGCGTTCCTCTTCCCGGCATAAATCCAAACTGCATTTCGTCGTTCTTCACTTTCTTCCTTATCCTCCTCTCCAACACCCTTTCCAATACCTTCATTCCATGTTGCAATAACTTTATCGCTCGATACGAGCCACAGTCCAGAGGGTCACCTTTCCCCCTGCATAGAGGGATGAGGGTACTCAGTTCCCAATACACTGGAATGCGGCCTTCTTTCACCACCAGATTGCAGATCTCTGTCATTCTCTTCACACCCCAATTTCCCGCTGCCTTCAACATACCTCCCACAACTCCCGTCGGCCCTCCCGCTTTTCTACTCTTTTTTGCTTTTATCGCTTGACGAGTAGAAAAGCGGGTATATATATATATATATATATATATATATATATATATATATATATGTATGTATATATATAATATGTATATGTATATATACATACATATATATATATACATATATACATGTATATATATATATATATATGTATATATATGTAGATATATGTACAGTATATACAGTATATACACAATGTCGTATATATACAATATATATATATATATATATATATATATATATATATATTGTTGCGGTTTTGAGAACCCACACAAGTAACATCATTAAAGGTTAAAGGTTGCACCCCATAGATAGGCCACAAGCAACACGTAGGACACCATAGGATGTTAGTTATTTCATAATATGTGTTTAGATAAGGCCATGTCCAGTAGTTGCATCTGCGTTGTGTCAAACAAATAAGAGTAGGCCCCTCATCCATTTTGCAGCCTCCCTCCAAGCGACGCCATTAAGCGCTCTCCAGTCTGTGCCCCATCGGCCCTCCCAATTTGTTACGCTCCTTGGCCGGCAGCCTTCGCTGCCCTTGGGCTTCCGCTCGAACCAGCCCAAAAGCCACGAGGTGAGGCCCGAAAAGGGGGGCAGAGCGCAAGGATGGAGGTGCGGCGACGTCAAGCGGCCATCAAGGCGGAGCCGGTAAGACAACACCAGCCAATCAGGACTAAGGTGAGATCGCCTGACAGGGCGTGGTTGGGGCTTCGAGAGCGTTCGCTGGCTTGGCTTATAAAAGCGCGCACGCAAAGCCCTTCGAGAGGACTTGAGAGTATGTGCGCTTTACCAAGAGAGGACTGATGCAACTGCACTCGTTATATGAGGTTGACCTTCAGTTCTGAGCGGGGAGGGCTGATGCGCTTTATTTAGAAGAACTGGTACGAGAGTTGAGTACGAGAGGGAGAGACGCGCTGTGGCAACCAGCTTACAAAGGACGAGCGCGCGGCACGCATTGCCGAGAACTGCAGCGTGCAGGACATTGGGGAAGGGGCGCTTGGAGTGAGTAATACCGGGAGCGCGTGTAAAGGCGCCGGTACGCATATTACATACGCGGCCAAGAGCCACGAAGTCACGCTAGCCCAGCTTCCCGACCTTTCCCCGACACAATAATTGTCCGCTCGCACTTACGCTACGCGGAGAGCTGTCTGCCGTCCACCATCATCGCCTGGTACGGGTCGAGGAACGGAGCCGGACCGGAGCCTGAACGCCATCACCGGACCTTCCACCATACCTTCGTCATCCCCGTGAGAGTGAATCTGAGAGTGATCGGGCCCATGTCCAGGGAATAGAATAAGACTGTTATTAAGGCTGCTCTGTGTACTTTTACTTCCTCTTTCCTTGTACATTCTTTCGTTTCCTCTTCTTTGTACATTGTTAATAAATTACCTGTTCTTTCTGGTTTCCTCTTAATCCGATCGTCCTAGTCTTTTCTCAATTGGGTAAGCGTGGCACGATTCGGAACCGCTATAATCGGGTCTAGTCCTTGTTAACAGCTCGGGTCGCGGATTGCTATCCGTTCGGCATATTCAATCAATATCCGTGATTCGAGCGGGAGTTATTTCCTTGCTTCACGGTCGGTGTTAGTACTTAGGTAATAGGACTAAATTCGACCAACAACCCTATTTAACACCGACCGGAAGGAACGTGATAACTTCGGGATCGCGTCGGCCAGATAAAAGACAAGGGGATTAACCCCCTCTTGATAAGGGGAGAGCTGACATCGGAGATCCGCAACAATATATATATATATATATGCAGTTTGTCACATCACTGAACTACTCCCTCTAACATTTGTGAAATCGTACCAAACTTCCTGTCTGCACCTACCACCTCCTGTGTGTTTGTCCAAAGGGTTTTTTGTGTTTTGCAAAATTATTAAAAGTAATTGAAAAAAAAAAAATTTCAGCTTAAATCGTCAACATAAATTGCTTATACAAATGTAATTTAACGAATATTACAAATATATTTGTGCAAAAGACATGTTTTTATTATGATTGGCGGAAATCATGACAACACAGCAACTCACGTACAGTCATTTATATCCTCAGTTAAAACAAGCCCTTGCCTCTGTCGTGACATGTGATGAGGTGAGCGTCGGAGCCGATCCATGTTTGGATATAGAAACGATGTTTATATTGTTTATATCCAATGGAATGGGATGGTGGGCAGCCTTACATCACAGCACGCTTGGATTCACTCACAAAGGAGTTCACCCTATGTTTATTAAACATACATAACCATTGACTATTAATAATACACAAACTGATAATTCACGAGAATCTTACTCCTTCATCTTATATCACTATAACTTACATGTCAACCCTGAACAAAACCTTCATTTTATGTATGCAAGATGCTTATTCATTTTTGAAAGCATACCTTACTGTTTGTAGTCTTTCTTCTGATACCTGCTTTTATCCTTCCAATTTCTCTGCAAATTCAAGCTGTAATCCCACTTGTGTGCAGCTGTTCCCTGACATGCGTAACAAACGCAGCACTGGTCGAAGCGTGTTTGCTGCACAAGAACAAGCACGCTCAGAAGAGGAGCTTCATAAGACTGTCTCTGGAAGTGATGAAATTCGGAGACGGCCACGTAGCCCAATGGAATGGGATGGTGGGCAGCCTTACATCACAGCACGCTTGGATTCACTCACAAAGGAGTTCACCCTTGGTGATGATCATAAATATGGTGGATTTCACAACCGCAGGCTGCAGCCCGTTTTTGAGTACACCTTCTTTGTGGTGGCTGATATTGGAGGCTCAGACACGGTAGGATGTGCAAGCATTTTATTGCATTGTTCGTTTGTGCATTTAAACCTTATCTGCATGTAACAAAAGCTTTTATAGCACTTCCTATGCTATAAACTCAGCTGGTGTTTGTCCAGGCAAAAATCTTTAAGAAGTTTGAAATAAGTGATTCAAAGCTGAGAATAAATATTAGGAGTGAAGGAACTGCGCTCCAACGCGAGTCGAAAGAATTGACGCGACCAAAGACGGAATTCGTCCGAGTTGCTTTATTGAAACAAAACAGCTCAGGTATTCTCACAAGCCCGTTTATCGGGCAGAAATATATATACACATTTATGTCGGGAAGTTTGCCCGGCAAAAGCTATACCGGGCATGCCCGGGTGTCAAGGGCGAGCCTTGGAAAGGCGAGTCTGGACCTGCCCGGGCGTGTTTGGCTGCGGCCTGGCAAGTCGAGGCTGGGCGTGCCCGGGCGCTCTGGGCGAGCCCTGGAAAGGCGATAGCGGGCATGCCCGGACGCTCTGGGCGAGCCCTGGAAAGGCGATAGCGGGCATGCCCGGACGCTCTGGGCGAGCCCTGAAAAGGCGATAGCGGGCATGCCCGGATGCTCTGGGCGAGCCCTGGAAAGGCGAGAGCGGGCATGCCCGGGAAAGACGAGACCGGGCGTGCCCGGGAGGTTCGGGCGTGCCCGGGAACAGTGAGTCCGGGCATGCCCGGGAGAGGCGCGTCTGGCCGTGTTCTGGCCGGTGCAAGGCGATTGTGTGCATCCAGCGGTAACCGCTACACACGCCCCTCCAGAATCGACCTGCACCGGCAGGGTCAATTTAAGGGGGGTCCGGATGACCCGGCCGAAGCGACCCCTGGAGGGTCGTGGGGAGGGGTCCGACGTGGTGGTGGGTGGTCGAGCGGGGGGAACTGTGGACGGGGGGCGGCCTCGCCGCGGAGGAAGGGCCAACCGTGGTGGTCGGTCGACGTCCATGTGCGCCGGTTTGAGGCGGTCCACAGAAATCCGGTCCGGCCGGCCGCCGAAGTCGACGATGAAAGACTTGTCGCCCCGTCGCAGGACCCGGAAGGGCCCGTCGTACGGCGGCCGGAGTGGCCCCCGGTGCGCGTCATGACGCACAAAGACGTACTCCGCTGTGCGAAGCGCCGGGGGGACGTAGGACTGGGGGCCACCATGGCGGGACGTCGGCACGGGGGCAAATCGTCGGGCGGCCTCCTGGAGGTCCGAGCGCTGGCGAGCGGCGGACCAGGGACTGGTAGCATCGGGCACAAATTCGCCCGGGACGCGGAGCGGCTGGCCGTAGACGAGCTCGGCGGCGGACGCCTGGAGGTCTTCCTTGGGGTCCGTGCGAAGGCCCAAAAGGACCCACGGCAGCCGGTCGGCCCAACTGTCGTCCTGAAGGCCGGCCATGAGTGCGGCCTTCATGGAGCGGTGAAACCGCTCGCACAACCCGTTGGCTTGGGGGTGGTAGGCCGTGGTGCGGTGCAGCGTAACCCCCAACGAACGGGCGACCGCGCCCCAAAGCTCAGACGTGAACTGTGGGCCGCGGTCGGACGAGATGTCCGCTGGTGCGCCGAAGCGCGCGACCCAGGTGGCGATGAACGCCTGCGCCACGTCGGCGGTGGTGGTGGAGGCGAGGGGCACAGCCTCCGGCCACCTGGTGGTCCTGTCCACCATGGTGAGCAGGTGGGTGAACCCCCGCGAGGGGGGCAGGAGACCCACCAGGTCCACGTGGACGTGGTCGAAACGCCGTTCAGGCACGGCGAAAGGTGCCAGCGGGGCCTGGGTGTGGTGGTGGACCTTGACCCGCTGGCAGGCCGTGCAGGCATTGGCCCAGTCGCGGATGTTTCGTCGAAGGCCGCGCCAGACGAAACGCGCCGACACCAGCTTCTGAGAAGCTTTCCGGCCCGGGTGAGAAAGGCCGTGGATGGAGGCGAAGATGCGGCGCTGCCAGGAAACGGGCACGATGGGGCGAGGCTGGCCCTGGGAGACGTCGCAGAGCAGGACGGTGCCCGCGAAGGGAATGTCGGCCAGGCGGAGGCCCGTGTCCGCCGCACGGAGTGCCTGCACCGAGGCGTCGGTGGTCTGGTCGGCCGCCATGAGCGCGAAGTCCACGCCGAGGTGGACCGCGTTCGCGCTGGCCCGAGAAAGACAGTCGGCCACGGCGTTGTCTTTGCCGGCGACGTGCCGGATGTCCGTGGTGAACTCCGACACGGCGGAGAGGTGGCGCTGCTGGCGGGCCGACCACGGCTCCGTGACCTTAGCCATTGCGTAGACCAACGGCTTGTGGTCGACGAAAGCCGTGAACGGGCGGCCCTCCAGGAGGTGTCGGAAATGGCGAACGGCCAGGAATAGCCCGAGCAGCTCGCGGTCGAACGTGCTGTAGTTTAACTCGTTCGGCCGGAGTTGCCGGCTGAAAAAAGCGAGTGGCTGCCAAACCCCGTCCACCCATTGCTCATGGACGGCGCCCACCGCGAAGTTGGAGGCGTCCGTAGTGAGGGCGATGGGCGCGTTGAGCACCGGGTGAGCCAGCAGCATTGCGTCGGCGAGGGCCCGTTTGGCGCTGGCGAAGGCCGCGTCCATGGCCGCGGACCAAACAATGTCATGCTTGGCCGGCTTGCCCCGGAGGGCCTCGTAAAGGGGCCGCATGAGCTGAGCAGCGCGGGGCACGAATCGGTGATAAAAATTCACCATGCCGAGGAACTCTTGGAGGGCCTTGATGGAACGGGGACGCGGGAACGTGGTGATGGCCTCGACCTTGGTCGGCAGCGGCACGGCCCCGGTCTTGGTGATGCGGTGGCCCAAAAAGTCAACGGTCGTCGCGCCGAAGTGGCATTTGACCGGGTTGACAATTAAGCCGTGCTCGCTGAGGCGACCGAACAGTGTTCGGAGGTGGAGGAGGTGCTCGGCGCGGGACGTGCTGGCGATGAGGATATCGTCCAGATAGACGAAAAGAAATGGCAGGTCGCGCAGCACGCCATCCATCAAGCGCTGGAACGCCTGGGCCGCGTTCTTGAGGCCAAACGGCATCCGCAAAAATTCGAACAGGCCGAACGGCGTGATGACGGCCATCTTCGGGACGTCGGCCGCCCGGACAGGTACCTGGTGGTAGCCCCGTATCAGGTCAATTTTCGAAAAGATGACCCGTCCCGCCAAACGGGCGGAAAAGTCCTGAATATGCGGGATCGGGTACCTGTCGGGGGAGGTAGCGTCGTTGAGACGGAGGTAGTCGCCACACGGGCGCCATCCACCCCCCGGCTTTGGCACGATGTGCAGTGGCGAGGCCCACGCGCTATCGGAGCGCCGCATGATGCCGAGGTGCTCCAACGCATCGAACTCGGCCTTCGCCACGGTGAGCTTGGCCGGGTCGAGGCGGCGGGCCCTGGCGTAGACCGGCGGGCCCGTAGTGGGTATGTGGTGCTCGATCCCGTGCCGCACCGCGACGGCCGAAAACGTCGGCCGCGTGAGGGCCGGGAATTCCGCGAGCAGGCGAGCGAACTCGTTCGCTGCCGGGAGGGCGCATGCCAGTTCGGTCGGCGCGGAGCTGCTCATCGTGCACGCCAGGGAGCTGAAGGTCTCGGCGTTGACAAGGCGACGACGTTTGACGTCGACCAGCAGCCCGTGCGCGCAGAGGAAGTCGGCGCCCAGCAAAGCCATGGGGACGCAGGCGGTCACAAAAGTCCATTGAAAACGCTGGCTGCCGAAGCAGAGGGTGACGACGCGTGGGCCAAAAGTGCGTATGGCCGAGCCATTAGCAGCGACCAAAGAGGGGCCGCAAACGGCGTCCCGCCTGTCCTGCTTGGAGGCGGGTATGACGCTCAGTTGGGCGCCGGTGTCACACAGGAAACGCCGCCCAGACGCTTTGTCCCGAATAAACAGCAAGTTGCCCAAGTGGCCGGCGCTCATGGCTGGGAATGAACGCCGGCCCGGCGGTTTCCCGACCTGCCGAAAGTGCACGGGGGCCGGCACGTCCGAGCCTTGTGTCCGAACCTGGCGTGGTAATAACACCACGCCCGGTCAGGTGGAGGCCCCGGCCGTCGTGTCGGAAGCGGGCGGTGCGGCGTGGCGGCCGCCAGTTGCACCGGCAGTTCGGCCTCCAACCGCGCAGGGCGCTCGGGCGTCGTGGGCGTCGCCTCGGACGGCGGCGGGCTCCAGGTAACCGCGCCGATGTGCTGGCCCGCCGAGGAGATCTTATCGGCTTCCCTGTCGAGGGCGCAGGAATCCGTGATCAACGTGCCAGCCAGGGCGAGGCGTACCGGGTGAGGCAGCTGGCGAAGGAACAGCTCGCGGAACAGAAAATCCGGAGAGTGCTCACCGAGCAACGAGAGCATGTAGTCCATGCGCTCTGACAGGCGCGTGTCGCCGAGCTCGGGCAGAGCGAGCAGGCGCCGTGCGCGTGCTGCCGGTGAGAGGGCGAAAGCGTCGAGGAGGAGTGTCTTCAGCGCGTCGTATTTGTCAGCAGCTGGCGGGTGCTCGAGGAGGCTCAAGGCGCGGGCCGCGGTGGCGGAACCGAGCGCCGCCACAACATGGTGGAAGCGGGTGTCGTCCGCGGTGATGCCTCGCAGGGCGAACTGAGAGTCCGCCTGAGCGAACCAAACAGCCGCGTGAGCCTCCCAGAAGGTAGGCAGTTTAAGCGTCACTGCTGTATCCATGTCGGTAGGTCACCAATGAAGGAACTGCGCTCCAACGCGAGTCGAAAGAATTGACGCGACCAAAGACGGAATTCGTCCGAGTTGCTTTATTGAAACAAAACAGCTCAGGTATTCTCACAAGCCCGTTTATCGGGCAGCAATATATATACATTATACACATTTATGTCAGGAAGTTTGCCCGGCAAAAGCTATACCGGGCATGCCCGGGTGTCAAGGGCGAGCCTTGGAAAGGCGAGTCTGGACCTGCCCGGGCGTGTTTGGCTGCGGCCTGGCAAGTCGAGGCTGGGCGTGCCCGGGCGCTCTGGGCGAGCCCTGGAAAGGCGATAGCGGGCATGCCCGGACGCTCTGGGCGAGCCCTGGAAAGGCGATAGCGGGCATGCCCGGACGCTCTGGGCGAGCCCTGAAAAGGCGATAGCGGGCATGCCCGGACGCTCTGGGTGAGCCCTGGAAAGGCGAGAGCGGGCATGCCCGGGAAAGACGAGACCGGGCGTGCCCGGGAGGTTCGGGCGTGCCCGGGAACAGTGAGTCCGGGCATGCCCGGGAGAGGCGCGTCTGGCCGTGTTCTGGCGATTGTGTGCATCCAGCGGTAACCGCTACAGGAGTAATATTTGCATCTATATTTTTAAAGTATTACAATTTGCTTTCCCATATATATGAAAAACCTCAAGGTGAGGTTTTTCACATTTCCCCATACAGTATATGGAATTTGAACCTGGGGTTGCAACATAATGGTCTATATGCTCAAATGTGGACTAAAACAGGTCATCACAGCTTATATGAACAAGTATGGTTGAGTGCATCTGGATGCATCGGATTCTGTATTTTGTCATTGTTACATATTCTGTTTCAAGTGTGCACGTCTATTGAAGTGTAAGAGTTCATGCTGACATAAGCAAATGTTGTAGGCAACATTTGCAGCGACCCCGTATGCAGAGCGGCTGAGCGCAGACAGCCTACGAGCAGACAATTCACAGTACGATGGCGAGGGCCTATTATGGATCCTGGGTCCAGTGCTGGCTGTTCTTATTATCATCTGCGTTGTCATCGCCATACTCCTCTGCAAAAGGTCTTCCTTGTATTGTTCAAAATAACTGTTTCCATAACATCATTTATCTTATCCATCCTTTCTTATATTTCCCCCTTTTTGAAAAGCCATCTACATATTGTGTCTGCAAACAGAAAAAGGGAGGAGTGTTACTTGAGACTAATGAATTTGATAAAAGAGAGAGAATGAAGATGATTAAGGGAAAAGGTGAGATGAGCGGATTGGGAGGAAGAAAAGGAAAAGGTTGTTGGAAGGAGTTTTGTAGTATGGATATCTGAGAAGGAAGGAATGGAATATTTATGGGATGTATGATAAAGTGTGGATGGAAATTATCCTTGATTTTGATTTGTGATGTGTAGGTTGCTTCTTCTTTATCAATCTTTATAACACAATGTTTTCTTTCTCTTTCCATCTATACTTTTGTCTTTCCCCTTCTCTTAATTTTTTTCTTTTTTTTTCTTTCTCTTTCTCTTTTCATTTTTGTTTCTCTTCCATCTTCCTCTCACTTCGAACTACAAAGCACATTTTAATTTTTCTTGATGCAACGCATGATGAGGACTTATTTGTATATTTTTTCATCCCTTGCCATGCCTGCCGGATAGTGAGACAAACAGGTACGTCAGGACATTCAGGTATTTGCAAAATTGTGCTTTACTCATGGCGAATGTAAATATAATAAAGAGATTAATTTATTTTGTGAAGCCTTAAGTAGTAGAATCAGCTGACAGATTTTTGTTCAAACGCTGTATGTTGCTGCCATCTCATTCATTCATTCATCAAATGATCCGCTGCCCGTTGGCACTTCTCAAGGCTACACCATGGCTCTAATATGTCACTGTTTCTTTATTTTCCTATAATAATTTTCGGCTTCACGCTGTTGAAACCAAAGCGTTCAGAATCATTGGAATCTCCGTGATGAAGCTATCTCTGAGGGCCTTTCACTCACTCACCGCAGGCAGGTTGGTGGTCTTTGTCTTCTACCGACTCCTCTCCGGCCTTGCACCCCCAGCTCTCTCTGGGCTCTGTCCCCCAAATATTCCTACAGGTCGCACAAGATCTGCCTGCAACCGTCTTATTGTTAAACTGCCAAAATCAAGACTCTCTGCTCACCTTCACTCCTTCATTCCTCTTTTCTCCCGCCTCTGGAACAAACTCCCTCACTCTCTTCAATCCCACTCCACCCTCCAGGTCTTTAAAACAGCTGTTCACCACCATCTCTTTTCTTCCCCCATCCAAAAACTTGATCTTTTCTACCCCCGCTAATTTCACCCCAAATCCACTTTTTTGAAATACCAACTTCTTTCCTGGAAGTCCTTGGTGTTCCTTGTGTTTATACTTCTCCCACCCCCCCCCCCCCCCCCCCCACCCTTTCCCGCGCCTCCTCCCCCCGGGCCCTCTCCCTCCCACACATTCCCGGTGTCCTTGCTCTCAAATGTTGTGTTTGTGTGCTTCCCCTTCTCTCCCCATCTTGTCTACCGCTCCCCTTTTTGTGTGCTTTGTTTGTTTGTCTGTTTGATTTGTTTGTGTGATAAATGTTAGCTCTTTCACGAGTCTCGATTATGTATACAAAAAAATATATATCGTACTTCCCGTCATCTTTCTGTATGGTGGCTCACAGGTGGTTAAATAATACGATGGACACAAACCCCATACAAATAATATCCCATGCAAATAAACAGCTATAGTTATAGCATGTAGTATAATCAAATATTGTATACTATAATGATTTGCAAAAACATATTTGTCATAGACTATTCACTAAACCTTTTACCAGGGCCACCATGGAACCCCCTCAAAACACATGATATGAAAACGCATGCCAGAAATTCCAATTAGCTTTGTATTCAGTGAAGATGCCATGTTGTGGCCTACTCACTCCTCAGATCAAGCATCCCATGTGTCAACGCGAGTGGCATTGAAGTTCCATAGTACATTGCGTGTCGTCGCATTTGTTTAAGCTATTTTCTTCCATTGTCTTATTAAATGATCATTGTGCTTTATGGGTGATGTAATAGGTGGCCTTCCTTGAAAAGGTTATGATATTTTAGAATAGGCCTCACTAAGGCCTATTTGGGTTTATAAAAATACCCTCTGGTAGCATAAGCTGCACATCTTTTAGACTGGTAAAAATTGTTGTGGGACAATATGCTATTCCCAAAAGCACCTTTGCCAAAATACGAGATTAAAAATGGAGACCTTCATTCAACAAAATAAAACAGCAGCTTTAGAATGAAGGATTTATTTATTAAATTTGAGCATGCATAACCTCATTATGCATTGTGTGCTTTGGCCTGTAGAATCTAAGCTACTGATTAATATTTGCCCAACAGATTCGATAGAATTGTTGTGCAAAGCTGTGTCGTCATTGTTGCATTGTTGCAACAACATTGTTGCATTGTTGCATTGTTGCCTCACAAACCCCAACATTGTTGCAAAAAGTAAGATTCAGCACTTTAAAACCAGTTTTATTCCAGGAGTGACTTGGAGATCCTATGATGTCGGATCGAATATTTGTTATTTGCCATTAACTCTCGTCTCCAGCAATGGTTGAATTCACAAACATTATTCAACATGATCTGCAAAAAAGCTTAGATCTTCAATAAATGTACAAGACAAGCAACAACATGAATTTTTAATCAACTGTATTTTTTAAAACAACTCGAAACATTCACACATTGCGTCAAATATTACGAGGGTAGACCAGCAATTCTGTGGCACGATTATAAAACTCAGCGAAACTTTTTCCTGACAAATTCCTTTTATAAAATACTTTACTTTCTAAGTGAGCAATTCTAAGGAAGAAGATGTGTGTACATATACGAACAGCCCCCAGCTCTACCCCCTCCTCCCCATCCATCTTTCTACTGTTCCTTCTGTTCTGTTGCGTCCTGATCCGTTCAATGTTCTAGCTCATCCACGAGCCTTGACTCTGTATGCAAAAAAGCTGTCTAGCCTGGGTTCGAATCCTGACCTAGCTATAAACTGTCATCCCAGTGCTTCACAGGCAGGATGATTCATTGATTCATCAATGTGTGTGCAGTCCCTCAGATGGACGTTAAACTGGCATTAGTTGGTGGATGTTAAATACCTCATCGTGTCCTTTGCGAAGACTTCTCTCTGCCCTATCTCCGCCACCATGGCCAAAATTCCAAATTCCAGCCCTAACTTTGGTCGAACGTTGGGCCTGGCCAGCCGGTTCGTGAGAGACTTGGGCCAAGCTTCCCCCAGTCAACCCCACAAGAACATGGGAATAATTGTGACCAGTAAAGAAGAAGAAGATGTGTGTGGAAGTGATACATCGCAGATTTATTTATAGCAATCCAACGGGGGTACCTGGGGTTGCTCAGGTGAAAAATACCATTAACAGATATTTATGTTAACTACCTTTTCCCAGGGTTAGGAGTTCAGAAATACGTTAAAAAACAACAACAATATAATGGAAATTAACTGTCCTATAAATCACAAAAGTCGCAAATATATGAAGAACAGCAGAGACCTGCGGAACCTTCGCACAATGTAGAATGTGATTTCAAGTCCTCAACTCGACCTCCCCTCCCCCGCCCCCTCCCTCACAAACCCCAAGTCGTCAACCTCCTACCCTAAGGCTTCAATGCCCTTTCCACTCCAAGTCTTCAAACCTCATCCCCTCCCCACCTTCCTCCCACCACAACTCATCAACACCCTTCCCCACCGAAAGTTGTAAAATGTGACTTCAAGTCCTCAACTACTCCCCTCTCCCTGAGCAAACCCGAGGCCATGTTTAATGATACAGCATTTGCATATATATGTGAGGTAGGTGCACCAGCCCAGAGGGGAGAGCAGTATTCCATCAAGCTGCAGATAAAATCTTTGTATGTGGTGAGGAGAAAAAAAGGTGACAAGGAAGGACTTCGCATGACGGAGGATGTCCAGTCAGCGACTGGCCTTGGAGGCCAGATTTGAAATGTGGTTTTCCAGGAAAGATCATGGCAGATAGTGAGATCCAAAAGCTTGATTGACAGAATGTTGAGAAAGTGGATGGAAGGGTTTTCCAGACAGTATTTTCAGAGAGACATAGTGAGAGAGTGAGATTTGTCAGGATTGAAAGACATGTTCCACTTGTTTGACCAGTTTGTGATTTTGTCCAGGTCTGCAGAGAGTGAGGAGGCTGCAGACCTCCGATCTGAGGGATGAGATATGGAGCGGCAGAGAGTGGAGTCATCAGAAAAAAGATAGAGAGGATTTTCCAGGGAATTGGAGAGATCAATGATGAAGACCAGAAATAGCACATGGCCCAGAACACCACCTTGAGGAACTCCAGCCTGGACCGGAAGAGGCGGTGAGAAAATTCCATTCAGGGCCACACGTTGACTGTGACCAGAGAGGAAGTCTGCAAGCCGTGTGGAGGTTTCTATGGATACCATAAGTGGAGAGTTTGTTGAACAGAGTGGGATGCCAGACCATATCGAAGGCATGAAGTATGTCAAGGGAGACAGCTCTGCTTTCCTATTTGGCATTGAGGACGTTGTTGAGATCCATTGTAAAGCAACTGCAGATTAATTGACTGTAAATTTCAACCTGTTCCACGAGCAACCAGTTTCATCAAAAACAGTCCGCCAAGAACTTCCACAGAGCAGGATACCTTAGTCGGATTGCAGTTCACAAACTGCTCATCTCACCTGGCAATGCACGTTTGTGAGTCCAGTGGTGTGAGAGCACATGCAATGGACTACCGAACAGTGGAGAAATGTGATATGGTCAGATGAATTGTCCTCCGCCATGTTCTCGACAAACGGACAAGTGCACGTGTGGTGCCAACCAAAAGAACTCTACATCCCTGAGTACTTGGTTCCAACAGTGAAGAGTTCTGGTGGTTCTGTAATGTGGTGGGGAGCATTTTCCTGGCATGGTTTGGGTGCAGTCATTCCATTAGAAGGCAAGGTCAATGCCAATCGCTACTAAAAGATCCCAAGTGATCATATTCACCCCATGTTGCAGAATTTCTTTCCCACCAGGAGGGATGTCTTCCAGGATGGCAATCCCCCCATTCACAGAGCACGTGTGGTCACCCAATGGTGTGATTAGCATGACACTGATGTTATCCATATGTCATGGCCTTCTCAGTCACCAGATCTGAACCCAATAGAGCATTTATGAGACATACTGGTATGACACCTGAGACAGTGTTTTCCACCTCCATCAAACAGGTGTGAGTTGATTGACCTTCTCGTGGAAGAATGATGCCGCATCCCTCCTGCAGAATTCCAAATGTTGGTGGACTCTATGCCATGACCTGTACAGGCTGTACTGGCCGCATGTGGTCATCCAACACCCTATAAAGTGATTTTACATGGGTGTTTCCATTTGTTGTCCACTACCTGTAGAGTGCCATGATATACTCACACTGACCCCACTCCCCTTTTCTTACTGTACTTGTTTCCTTTCTACATCTGTTTCATTGACCTGCCTGTCAGTCTGTTAACCTGCCACCCTTTGTCATTTATCTCTTTAATGAGTCAACTATTGCAGAGGAATTTATATCATTGAGACAGTACCAATGAAGAGGCCAATAAACAGATCTTCATTTCCAGCAAAACTTTATCCTGTGTGCTGCATTATAAATATAAAGTTGCATGCAAAAGACGAGGTGTAGACAACATTGGTGAAGTAGTAAGGACCGGTGTTCAGTGGCAAAGTGTGTCTCTTCATGCGCAATGTTGTCATGTCGGGTGGAGAAGGTGCGCCAAAAGCTGCACGACTAAGTCTGCATGCTGCATTTAAACCTGTGTTGCCTCCCACTATATATATAAATATTGTTTAGTGTTCTGGCTGATGGCAAGACTATATGACAGCAGCATCACAGAACCAAAAAGGTGTCATGTGACTCAATGGTGTGTATAGACTGGGAACATGATGGCCAACTTGATACGTAGGCATTCTCAATAGCAGGGAGTAACTTTGAGTTCTCTTATATATTATGATCTAAATTGGCCAACATCTTTCTGAATCATGATCCCAAGGGAGCTTGTCAATCTATGCTAGAAAAGAGCTCTGTGTGTATGAATTTGTGTCTGTGTTGCGATTCTTGTCAGAGATAGCTGAACGTATTTTGTCAAACTTTCAGAGGTTCATCAGTGAGTGTTGAGGAGTGTTTTAGGCAAAAAAAAAAAAAAAAAAATTAAAGTTCGATTATATATATATATATATATATATATATATATATATATATATATATATATATATATATATATATATATATATACATACATACATACATACATACATACATACATACATATATATATATATATATATATATATATATATATATATATATATATATATACATATACAGACTTGGCATTTAATATGGAATTATTTTTTTCTTGACCTGGGTTTACTTTCTGAACTCAGTATATCAATCTGGTGAGTTTCTTTTACGCTTTAGTGATTTCTTTGTTAAAAGAACCATGTCACTGATTGTCTGTCGCAGCAAGAAGTCAATAACAGGATTACATCACAGGCGGCGTAACAAAATGTACGGACAGGTACATTTGACGATTGGCTTCACAATCGGGTATATAAGGGTTGTTGCGTTCTGTATTCGTGGAAAACAACTGCTGCACGTCTACAAAAGTTATTGCCGCTTCCTCTGGAGATGGTCCGTCAACTCGACAATGCTGTTTGTCATGGGGTGGTGGCTTTACGAAATTCCGGCATGAAACAGCATGCTATTGCTTGGCAGTATGGCATCACTCAAGGTCAGGTATCAAAGATCCTGAAACGAAATGCTCAGAGGGGTGTCCCTACTCCAATACTGAGGCCAGGACGTCCCGGCAGAACCACAAGGAGGGATGATTGCCAGCTGCACCGGTTAGTCTGCAATGGCCGTAGCAAGTCAGCTAATCGGCTTATGGCTGAGTGGCAGCAACTGACAAATGTGCCTGTATCCAGAAGGCTAGTCAACCAACGACTGGTTCAAGCAGGCTATTGTGCCAGGCATCCCCCGAGAAAGCCACGGCTGACCAGACAACACCACCAACGCCGATTGCAGTGGGCCAGAAAGCACCATCAATGGCAACCAGGACACTGGAATGACGTGATCTTCAGTGACGAGTCTAGATTTCTGGTCTATCGTCAAGATGGCCACGTCCGAGTGCGCAGACAAGTGCATGAAGCCTACAACAAAGATTGTATAGTGCCAAGAGTCCAAGCTGGAGGTGGTGGGGTGACCGTTTGTGCTGCTTTTCATGCAGGGGGAAAAACTGACCTGGTTGTTCTGAATGGAAACCTGAACCAGTTCAAGTACAGAGTCATTCTGGAAGAAAAATTGCTTCCACTTGCTCGTGCAGCCTTTTGAGGAAACTTTGTCTTCCAATATGACAATGCACAGCCTCATCGTCCTCACATAATCCAACACTTTCTTGCTGACCGTGGTGTAGAGCATATGGAGTGGCCTGCCATGTCCCCGGATATGAATCCGATAGAGAATTTGTGGGCAGAATTAACACATCAAATCGACAACTTGGACCAGCAGCCGACCTCTGTGCCTGAATTGCAGCAGACTATTGTCACTGCATGGCAAGCGATTCCTGTCCAACCCTTGGCAAATCTCGTGACCAGCATGCCTCAACGTGTACGTGCTCTCCTGAATGCTCGTGGGGGTTACACGAAGTACTGAACTGTAATTTTACTGTCCGTAATCCCAGTCGTAATTTATCCTTTGTTTTTGTTAAAAAAAAATTGGCTAATGTGCAAAATAAAGAGATACTTCTGGAAAACGTACAGAAGTTTAACACAGTACTGTCCGTGAATTGAGTTCGATATCAGTTTACATCACTTTCAAGGATCAATTTATTTGCTTCGAAATGTCAAATGTGGTTTTTGTTTCTTTTAAAGGTCACATTAACAAAATCTAGAATAGTTTCAACATAATTCCAATGAACTTTTGGTTCTAAGTCATCTTGAAAAGTAAGTTCACCCCCACAAAAAAAATATTCCATATTAAATGCCAAGTCTGTATATATATATATTGTAAATTGCTCTATAGTTCCGGAGCCTTTGTAGCTATGTGAAAGCTGATATTAAATTATCCCCGATTAGTGTGTGTGTGTGTGTGTGTGTGTGTGTGTGTGTGTGTGTGTGTGTGTGTTACAATAATATTAAATGTAAATTTTCCTTAGTCGGGAAGTGTTTTAGGCACCCACAAAAAATGGAAAACAAAAAATTGACGCCGGGCAACGCCAGGAACTCCTGCCTGTACAAGGTATAGGGAGCTTGCCAACTGATTGCTTCCGATGAAACGCAACTGAAGTATGGGCCGAAAACCACCTCACAGAATGCTGTGACTTAACAAAGGCCTTATCGGGTCATGGTGTGATCACCCCATGATGCTTGAATGTCAGACCAACGCAACATAACAAACCCATGATGGCACTTTCTTAAGAGATACTATCATTGGCTGAATAACTAGAACCTGATGTTGATGTATGTATCATCATTTTGCACTTGTTGCCATTGTCACCAAAATAGATAGACGATTATAAGAAAGCTTCAAAGTTATGTAATAATGGCATCAGGTTAGCCACTGTGCTCCCAGCATATATCCATCATATAAATATTTAGGAAAATATTCAAAACCTATTAGAGTTTTGCAGGAGGCTGCTCTTTATTTTTGATTCACAACTTTGTAATAACAATTGCCCTATATTGTTCTGCCTGTCCTTCAATGTATGTAGGAAACGAAGTGACAGCCAACCAGTAAAGACGGTCTTTTGCTCGAACAAAGAGACACCGAATAGAACTCCTGGCTCTGATCCCGTGCAGATACGACGTGTGAACTTTCAAACACTAGGTAAGAATACATCCCCATGTCCTAATAATGATATTATTATGTGGAAGAATAATGCCGCATCCCTCCTGCAAAGTGTATCTCTTGGTGATTCCTTCGTGGGGAGGTTGAGAGGTCATGTATATTCTATATGAGGTTTGACATATATATATATATCATTAGCTGATTTTGTCCATCCATAATGCTTTATTCTAAAGTATTTCTGCTGTCGTAGAATAACAAAAACAACCCTCCAGTGCGTCCATACAATTGGAAAGGTAATAATCAATTTACTTGGTTGAAAGCTAATGATCGATTGACTTGGAACAAAAATTTGTCTGTTAATCAAAAATATACCTGTTTTAAAAGGCTGTTTCCTTTCAAAAAAAACAAAATTTGGATTGAATAAAAGAAATTTGGACTGGATTGAGGAAGAAGAAGTTGGACCTCGAGCTTTATTGTAGCAATTCCAATGGTAACATTCATTATTCTACAACAACAGGAACCCTTTAGAAGCGCATGGAAGGAGATCACAAAATTATATGTAGTAATATTTCTTGAAGCAATGGAAAAATATATATAAATCATTTTACATCCTCAATAACAGATATAAAGTTCAATGCAATTTGTTCGTGAAGTACAGCATGCTGTCTTTTGTTCAAACTCATCGGCGAAGCAATGGGAGGCACGCCTAGTAATAATAGTAATAATAATAATAGTAATAATAATCTATCTATAATTCCAGTAATCTCTCTGTGTGTGTGTGTCTGTGTGTGTGTGTGTGTGTGTGTGTGTGTGTGTGTGTGTGTGTGTGTGTGTGTGTTTGTCTGTGACCGCTGTTTCTCGACAACCACGGGTCCGATATACTTGAAACCTGCCAGGTATATTGCTGGGGACCTGAGGATGTGCCTTTTCAAGGTTTCATATTAATCGGAGAAGTAGTTACCGAGCTATGGCGATTTAGCCGTTCGCCGTTCGCTTTGGCTTTGCGAATGGACCAAACCATTCATGTAAATAGAGGGGGGGGGTTCTGTGGTCGTTCGCTTTGGCTTTGCGAATGGACCAAACCATTTCATGTAAATAGAGGGGGGGGGGGGTTCTGTGGTCGTTACTGCCACGCGGTTTGGAATGTTTTTCCGAACGGGCACCCACGTACGGGCACGTCCTAGTAGTAATAATAATAATAATAACATTACTTATGAAGTGACGAATAATTATTTTTAAAAGCACATTAAAATTAAGTTCAAAATTTCGAAAAATAAGCAACATGTTTGCAGGAATAAATGTTGGCAGACAAAGTTCCTGATCAAGGAGCTTGCCATGAAAGGCCAAAACACCAACTTTGTTTTCAGGCTGCTTTGAAATGATATGAGGATTGAACCTCGGATCAATTGAACCATCTTGCTGCTGGTGATATGTGAGGGGCTGCCTCCGTCTCATCTTTCAAAGTTTTTTTTTCAGCTGAACTTGGATTTTCTTGATTCAAAAGAAAAGAAAATACTTTACCAGAGGACCACAAAGAGAGCCCTAACCCTTTTGCCAAAATGATTGACATTTCAAATAATTTCCATCTTCAAGAGTCCTGATGTTGATGTGGTCAGGTCTTAAAGTCATTGAGCACAAGGAAAAAAGAGGAATGAGCGAGGAGTGGTGGTGAGCGGTGATTCTGGATTTAGGTAGTTTCACCAGAAGGAACTTCTTATATTGTTCCTTCTGGTGAGCAAGATCCCATTTCCAATGGGATCTTTTAAGGCCTCAGGGACTTTTGGTTCTCTGGGTCTTTTGGGGTCTTAAGGATCTTAGAGGTCTTAACGGGTCTTTAAAGGTCGAAGGGGTTTCAGCATTCTGAAGAGTTTAAAGGTACATTTCAATAGTATGTGATACGTAATTAATTAATAGACGTACGTAATTAATGGACACAAAAACTATGCCTCACACACACACACACACACACACACACACACACACACACACACACACACACACACACACGTCATCCATTCATAGTAGATGGTTCAATGCAAAGTTTTGCACGAACATTCCGTGCATGTATGTGTACAAGTGTGAGCACACAACTATGCAATATTGCTATTTTATTTGTACGTGTGTGATTCTGTTTTGTGCAATGACATGCAACTCCATGAACATTTGCTCACCAGGAATGATGAACCATCCCCCAATCCCTGTGGAAGAATTGGATGATCACGTGGAAAGGCTAGTTGCTAATGATGGGCTGCGTTTTTCACAGGAATATGAGGTTTGTACAAAAAAAAGAAAAAATTGTGGGAGGGACCCGGGTGGGGAGGTTGAGAGGTGAAAGGTGTAGTTGAGGTATACAGTAGTCTACTCGGTCGGAGTAGTTGGTTAAGGGTTATGCAAATTTAGAATCCGAGAATATTGCTGGCTTTGCATTTATATAAATTGATTTGTTTACTTTGACATGTGAATGGTGTTTGAAAATGTATTTTTGTTTTCTAGAGTACAAAATGAACCTTCAGAAAACAAGTTGGTTCTTTGCCTTGCCAAAAACGAAAATCGATGTTGGGTAAACTGTACCTGTGCATGATAGGGGAGTTATAATGGAATTGTATAATTTATTGCAAGAGTTATGGGTTTAGAATGATTGTGGATAACTTGTTCAACAATGAAGAACAAATCGAACATTGATAAAAAGCATATATAAAATAGAGGCCTTCAAGATTATTGGAATCTTCCACGATGAAGTTGAGTCGATGGATCTATCACTTCGTCACTTCATACAGGTTGGTGGTCTCTCTGTCTTCTCCCACCTCCTTTTTAGTCTTGCAACCTCGCGCCCCTTCTGTGCTTTGCCCCCCTTAAGTTTCTGCAGGGCGTATGCGGTCCACCATCAAGCCTCTTCTGGTGATTGCTCACCTCCACTCATTTGTGCCTATTTTGCCAACCTGTTGAACAAACTTCCACATCCACCTCAATCTCATTACCTCGCGCTCGTGAAGCGATAAGTGGGATTAAGCGATTGGTGCGTATGTACGTACGTACGTATCTGCGTTTTTAAAATTCATCTTCTCGGCAACCGTTGGTCCGATTGACACGAAAGTTTCACCATAGTATGTGTCTACTCCTGTAGAATTTTTAGTGATAATTATGACATCGTACGTCACGTGGTATTGGCGCCATCTTGGAAAAACCAAAAACATTTGGTCCTCTATATCTCCGAAACCAAACGTGGCTCATTATAAAGAACTCTGCATGGAGAATAAGTGTCATTAAACTACGACGTCATCAGTGCCTTCATTATGATGTAACAATTTGACAAGTGCAACGTTTAGTCCGAGGATTTTGAAATTTCTTGAGCATGATCTACGCAACAATTATATTGGAGAATGTAAATCTATGGCGTCATCTGTCACGTGATCTGGCAGCCGTATTGGATCAAAGAAAAAGAAAAAAAAAACAGATGAGTTGGCTCGCATCAAGTTGCCTGCGCAGGGTAAGTATTCTATGAACGCCATCCAGTTCCCCTCAGTTCTTCAAGACAGCTGTTCACCCCTATCCATTGCCATGATATCCCCTAATCTTTTCTACCCCCACCCCAAGCCCACCTCCTTCCAAATTTCCTGCTTTTCCTTCCTGAGAGTTTTCTTCTGTATCAATGTCATCTTGTCCACCCCATGCATCCTACCCTACCCCTCTTTTCTCCCCACACCCATTGTTTGTCCAAGTTCCCCTCTATGTTGTCCTTCAACTCTGCTGTTGGTGTTTCCTCACATCTCTCTACTGTTCCTTTGGTTCTGTTGCATCCTGATCTGTTCTGTGTTCTAACCCTGCCACGAGCCTTGACCTTATATACAAAAACATATCTTTAGCTTCAGAGTTTATTTGTATTTATGTCTGAAAGAGCAATTTTAGCATGACATATAATACTAATTAGGCCTTGTCTTTATTATTGTGGGATTTTCTGGTGACTGCTATTTAAAAGCATGCCGGCAGTTGACCCAATTTGACACTGCGATACTCGAATAGTTCCTTGGAAAGGTGAGGGCTGTTTATGTTTAAAGTTGAAAGATTTGATTGTAATATTTTTCTTATTTTTTACATTGTCTATGTCTGATTTTACATTTTCACTCATGCTAAAAGTAGTACATATGTTTACAAAGACCTTTACATCAATCGCAAGGTCACTAGAAGACATCATGTGGGATTTTAAAATGTGATCCCAGCATAAAGAGCTTCAACATATTTGGATGTAAATTTGAAAAAGGACAAACTACTTGAAACTATTCTTCCAGAAACTTATTCAAACTTATTTTGACAAATTAAAATCTATTTTACACATAATTGTGTTCGTAGAAGGGTTGTCAAAGTAAAGTTCAAAACGAAAACAGCTAAAGTTGCTAGAGCAAGTGGAAATAGAAGCGTAGTTAGGCAGTTGTATCTATTTGGCATGTGAGAACATACTAATGTTATTTTTAAGTCTGTGTACCTGTTCTTAAGTCTGCTTTTGCATCGCAAGTAAAATATAGTGCCAACACAAATACAATCCTCGTCTTCCTCATTTTAAGGCAGATTCCTGCGCACTCACTCTTTTTTCACACCAGATATTCTTCATGTACATGTGCTTTCTCCTGCTTGTCATGCATCTTTGACTGTCTTTTCTCCTGATCATTCATGTGCTTTTTCTTAGCTGGGCACAGCCTGAACTATGTGGGATCTCGATATGGGGAGGAATCACCAGTTAACTGAGCCAAAAGTCATTTTGTTAATCAATTCACCAGATTTTACTTCTTCATTCCCCCCCTCCACTCCCTCCCTCGCTTAAGACAAGTTAAGGAGCCAGGCTTTGAGCTGCTATAAATGGACTTTGATTAACTGGGTTTGGTAATTTTGGTGCAATATGGGAGATTTGAATTAGTTAGTAAATTCAGGTGAGAACTGAGGATTTGGAAACAGGTGTCGTTTTGGTGTTTCAAAAGTGAGGTTTTGCATTCAGAGCGATGAATGATGAAGTGGCAGCCAGTTTAATTATTGATAATGTAGAACTATTAGATGGCAGATTTGGCTTAGCATGGAATTGAATTTAAGTGCTGTTGATCAAAGCAATCACTAGTACCTTTCAACTTAGAGTTCTTCAGCCTTGGGCACATCGTTCTTCTTAAACACAATATTTCTCATGGTATTATGTTTCCCACAGTCCATCGACCCAGGGCAGCAGTTCACGTGGGAGCACTCCAATATGGACGTTAACAAGGCCAAGAACCGCTATGCCAATGTCGTCGCATACGACCACTCACGTGTTCCCCTGTCCATTATTGAAGGTAGATTGCACAGGTACTTTCAGTGCCCATATAGATCTCCAGGAAAAGCTTCACAAATACTATTAAAAGCAATTCTTCTTTCATTTGCACTTTATGGAATGGAATCTACATTTCAGAAAAGTACATGCCTGTGCAAAAAATGCCATAATCCATTCGATTTTTAAAAATATACCATTTTGTATTGCTTGTTTTTTCAATGCAAGGGTCTGAGCTCATGGAGGAACTAAATGGTAAAAGTGCAGCATGTTTACAGAAGGAGGAAATTATGAATAACACAAAAATGAATTGTGGAATATGGTAATAATCTGCATTGCTAAAGAAGGGGAAAAGGTAAAGATGTGTTTGTCTTTGATGGAGATGTTGAAGTTGATACCAAAATTAACTTTGGCGCAGGAGGAGGCCATTCGGCCGATCATGTTTGTGTCACACCAACCCATCGTCCAAACATCATGCAATCACACACAAGCTACCGACCTACAAGTCTTGCCAATGTCCCCATACTCCTGTATTTCCAATGCCTCTAAGTACCTATGTAATTCCAATATAAACCTATCTATCCCCTCTACTGCCATTACCTTTCCAGGAAGAGCATTCCATGTATTAACTACTGTCTGATTGAAATACCCCTGCCTTAATACTTTCATAACTCTAATATTCTTTACCCTCCAGATAGTCCTCGAATCAATTGAGAAACCCTACATTGAACCCTCTCTATGGAAGCTATGTCCTTCCTGAGACGTGGTGACCAAAACTGAATACAATATTCGATATGAGGTCTCACTAAATTCTGATACAGTAATAACACTGCCTCTTCTGATATCTGATTTATTCCCCGAGAAATACAACTTCTTCTCCCACCCCCCCCCCCCCCCTTCCCACGCCACCTCCCCCCAAGCCCTCTCCCTCCCACACATTCCCGATGTCCCTGCTCTCAAATGTTGTGTTTATGTGCTTCCCCTTCTCTCCCCATCTTGTCTACCGCTCCCCTTTTTTATATACTTTGTTTGTCTGTTTGATTTGTTTGTGTGATTAATGTTCGCTCTTTCACGAGCCTCGATTGTGTACACAAAATAAAAAAAAATAAAAAAACTTAAAACCCTGTAGCTTTACTTATAGCTGCCTGGCACTGTGATGCCTGCTTACACCCCCCCCCCCTACCTGCCCCCCGCCCACCCTACCCCACATATATATTACCACCCCCAGATCGTTCTCCTGTGTGGCATGCTCCAAGCTTGCCCCTTGCATCATGTAATCTCTGTTTGCATTATTTTTACCCATCTCCAGCACCTTACATTTATTTCTCTATGTTAAACTGCATCTGCCAATCTTTTGCCCAATCTATGAAAATTTATTGACTTTTCTGAATCTGATCACAACCATCGCTGCTATCTATACCTTATCTCCAAACTTTTTGTCATCTGAAAATCAGAAAGTCCACTCTTAACCCCCACTATCCAAATTGTTGATGTAAATTAATAATAATGGTCCCACTATTGATCCTTGAGGTAGACTACTTACATCCTCCCAACCAGACATCCTCCCCCTCACAGCCAATCTTAGCTTCCTACCACGAATCCCATTTCCATTTAGCTACTCTACCAGCCAAACCACAGGCCCTTACCTTGGCTAACAACCTCTTATGTGGTACCTTTTGAAACGCCTTCTGAAACTCTAGAAATACTATATCCACTGCACTTCCCTCATCTACTCAATCCGAAACTGCTTCATAGAACTCCAATAGATTTGTTAAACATTATCTACCTTTGGTGAATCCTTACTGACTACCTTTAGTTTGTTTAAAATTATTTAAATGGTTCCTTATGGTTCCTTAAAATAAAAAGGCCCTGAATTAACATCTCCAACACCTTCCCACAACTGAAATCAAGCTAACAGGTCTACAGTTCACCAGTTCTTCTCTGGAACCTTTCTTAGATAGTGGTGTTACTTTTCTGGGCTTATCCGCTACCATCACACTTATCTGCTCTGCCACTCCCTCAATACATTTGGATGCATATTATCTTGTTCTGGAGCTTTATCATCCCTTAATTGTTTGAGCTGTTTCTTCATACATACTCTCTGCTATTAGAAGTTCCCCTGGCAGCTCCAGTGTAAATGTAGAAGCAAAAAAACAATATAATAAGTCTGCCATATCACCATCTTCATCCACCAATTCTCCTGTACGATTCCTCAATGGGCCTACACTCCTCTTGACCCTTTGTTTACCCCTGAGATACTTAAATAATGTCTTGCTGTTATGTGTAATATTGTTATGGTCCAAGTCAGTCCGAATAACTCTGGTCCCACCTCGGTGAGCCAGAAAGTGAACACGACTGTCCCTTGTATAAGAGACCTTCTGTTGGATCCCGTGTCCAGAGCCGTGTTACTGTATAGATTGAGGTCCTTTGTACGTGCTGATAGGCAGTTATATGACAGATCTTATCTTTGGCCGAGCCTACAAAGTCAGGTGATGCGATGTTATTGATGCAGTACTAACTACATAAATCCCCCCAGAGCCACCACATGAAACCATCGTGAGCATGCAGGATGAGTCATAGACAAAATAAATTGAACAAGTATATTTCGAAAGAAAAGCACATGTACAAAACAAGTGATCATTCAATAATTCCACAGTTACCCATTATGCGATACTCGTGCCCTCACAAGGATAAGATATACAGTCAACTTAAGCAAACAACCAGGGCCCGCATATGCTCAACAGAGATGTAGACACAATTGGAGGAGTGACAAGATGGCCCCGCCCTAACCTGGCGTGACGGACTCTGGAAAGCCCAGTGCATCCCTCTCGGTGGATGCATAAGCTGTTGGCCTGTCTGATACCAAACACCAGTGGCCACATGGTTCGCACCAACTACCCTCCAGTGCACTGATATGTAAAGTTGCCTCCCTGCTCTCCAGTATGTCCGTAACAAGCTCATCTTGAACGGCATGACCCAGCTCACCCAAAATCAATGCAGCATGCCCAGAACACCAGTGCCAACGCTGCAATCCATGCAGAACCGTCTATCACTAGAGGTGAGGTGAGGCGAGGCGATGAGGAAGTAACTCCAGGATCAACAACCGCATACCGACTCAAACGTGAAATAATTGATGCTTACATTCCTTGTCCCCCAGTACAGCCAATCTTGATCCGCTTGGATCGAGTCTGATTGGCTTCTTGATCTGGATGAGATGTCCCCCTGAATGGTGGCATTAAAAAAGGGTGTAAAAGCGTAGGTGTTTCTAAAAACATGTTTTCACGTTTTCATTTTGGGGTATTTTGTGTAGATCGGCGACAATTTTTTTTTAATTGTGAAAAGGTTGAGTGTGAATACTTTCTGAAGGCGCTGCATCAGGAGATATATGCTCCTCAAGATAATCTCCTTTTCTACAAATAAATATAGGCAGTGGGACACGATGTCCTTTTGCCAAGGAGCAGTATCACCACTGCAGTAAACGTATTTCGATCCTAGCCTACAAGTTTTCAGATATCTCACTATGTGATCATGTAGAACATTGCATTGCTGACAAATATCCATCACATCTTCCTTAGTCTGCTTTCAACCTATGTGAGGTTGTGTGTGTATTCATATTAGCTACTTTTTAATGAAATATCTCAAAACATAAAAGGCTATTAACTGCAAATGCCTGCTGTCTGTACTGCACAACATACAAATACTTGTAAGAGAAAATTGTTAATCTGTGAATGCAGAACACACACATATATATATATATATATATATATATATATTGGTGCAACTCTTGAAACTGCAATCATTTACATCCATTACCTGACAACTTCTTCACCATCTCCTAGTTTAGTAGAGATGTTTCAATGTTTGAATGGCATAGAATGTTGTAGTTTGGCTTCATCATAATGTAGCGACAATTGTCAAAATGATAGTCAACTATAAGAATGTTGAGAATGATTCTTGGCATGATTTTAATTTTTTGACTGATGAAAAGGCGTATATTAAGGGAACTCTGCAAGCAAATTTGCCTCTCTTAGGAGGACATTAATTCTATATGATCAAATTCCTGATGTGCCTTGCTCCTTTTTTTGCAGGAATCCCGGGCAGCGATTACATCAATGCCAACTACATGGATGGCTATCGCCGTCAGAATGCATACATTGCAACGCAAGGCCCACTGCCTGAAACGTTTGCAGATTTTTGGCGCATGGTCTGGGAGCAGAGAAGTGCCACAATTGTTACTATGACCCGACTTGAAGAGAGAGGGCGGGTCAGAATGGGATGTGGGAGGGATTGAGTGCTGCATTACTGCATATTTATTAATGTACATTTGTTCAACATATGACACACTATAACTCTAATATTTACCCTCACCAGAGGAGAGGGTATTACATTTGGGTCCGATTGTTGTTACTTGGCAAAAAAAATTTTCGACAAGTATGTTGACCACTCCGGTTTGTGTGAGTTTGTTTGTCTGTCCGCTCACTTATACTTGCCTACAGGTCACATTTTTTAAACCGATCTTCACAAAACTTCACCAAATGGTAGAGTTTGTGGTCCAACAAAATCCTACTTATTTTTAAGGTCAAAAGGTCAAAAAGTCCACATAGGCCAAAGGTCAACCACTTTTTCCATATTTCTAAAATCCTCAATTTTCATTCAATTGACTTGAAATTTGAACGGAATTTCATATAAGGTGACTGAATTTTAACCACCAACTATTTTTGAGATCAACATAGGCCAAAAGGTCAACATAGGCCGAAGGTCAACCACTTTTCCCAAATTTCTAAAATCCTCAATTTTCATCCGATTGACTTGAAATTTGAATAGGATTTACATATCAGCTAACTAAATTCATCCACCAACTATTTTGAGATCAACATAGGTCAAAAGGTCAACATAGGCCTAAGGTCAACCACTTTTTCACTAATTTCTAAAATCCTCAATTTTCAACCGATTGACTTGAAATTTGAATAGGATTTGCATATCAGCATGCTGAAACCAACCACCAACTATTTTTGAGGTCAACATGGTAAACAAAGGCCAAATTTATAAAATTGTCAATTTTCATCCGATGAACTTAAAATTTGAATACTATTTGCATATCAGGTCACTGAGTTCAACCAACAATTATTTTTGAGGTCAAAAGGATGCTCTACTGACTGCCATTCTACTTTGTTCTATTTTGCCAACTGTCAGTGATTTTTCATTTGTCTGTCTGTCTGTCTATTTGTTTGTCTGCACAGAACATGAGTATGCTTTTCTCTGCAACCATTGGTCCGATTGCCAATAGTTTTCACCATAGGAGCACCTCCTCCTGTATAATTTTTTTAATGACAGTTATGACGTCATATGTCACGTGGTATGGGCGCCATCTTGGAAAAACCGAAAAAATTTGCATCTCTATATCTCTGAAACCACTCCATGGGAAAAACGAAAACATGGCTTATTTTCAAGTACTCCCTATGAGGAATAACATATGTTCATGATGATGTCACCGGTGCCTTCATTATGACATCATAATTAGATGAGTAGAACGCTTGATCCGATCAGTTTGAAATTTATTGAGCATGATCTACACAAGAATTGTACGGGAGAATTAAATTGATGACGTCATCCGTTACGTGGTTGGGCAGCCCTATTGGATTTAACATAAATCTACATCATCAAAAAATCAAATAAACACAGCAGCTAATAAACTCCACACAAAATACATCACATAAACACGTCCTGGTGAGTCTCTGCAATCACTGATTGCTCGTTCTTGTCGTATTTGTAATGGGCCTTTCCTGTTTTTCTTGACATGCTACTCCTGATGTGATGGGGCTCTATCTCAGTTTGTTGAGCAGCGAAGATACGGTAACTAGTGTATGATCAAATAATGGAAATTATGATCAAATAATGGAAATTATCCAGACATAACAGGGCAAGTTAATGCAAGGGAATATTCCTCAGTAAGCTCGTGATTCTACAATGATGAAACAAATTGAGGTGGGAAAATATATTGGGACCAGTGATCATAACATTGATAGATCTAATCTTCTGCTGAGAGTAGTAAAGTAACAAAAATACTTTTCATGAAGGCTTAATGAGGGAATTGGTGGGGAACTTCAGTAAAGCTGAAAAGGGGTAGAACAATGCAGCACAGCTTGAAGGTTTAGAAAAAGTGAGTTACAACTGAGATGACAACTTTCACTAAAAGCGTAGTTTGTATCGGAAGAGCTTGCCAGATAGAGTCGTGGAAGCAAGGAAAGTTAATCATTTCAAAACTGATTATATAAAAACCGAAAAGTCACAAGAATATTTGAGGACATATGACTGGGATGTGCAGACATGCGTGAGTAAGTACCTGCTTGAATAGAGTGTACTTGTGATGCTTGTGTTGACACATGTGCTCAGTTGTATCTAAAAACCACTTGCATGTTACACTCTTAATGTTTTCGTTCTTCATTTTGCTCTCGCCATTCCGTGGAGTCACAATTCTTTTCTTTTTTTTTCTTTTTTTTCTTTTCCACACCACTCTTCCTCCCACATCCTATTTTGTTCCAAATAACATTTAGAAAAGGCATATAGGCTGCAACCTCCCAGGCAATAGATAAACATACCAGCTCTCTTGAAACAATAGATCTCAAATTTAATATTAGGGTGGAGCAATAGCATGGGTTAAACTCATTTATGCATATGTAAACAAATCTACATATATACTGTATATACAGCATATATATATATATATATATATATACACTACCAGTCAAAAGTTTTAGAACACCTAAATTTTTCCAGATTTTATTGAAATTTACGCAGTTTAATGTCCAGTGAATAACCTGAAATGGTACAAAGGTAAGCAGTAAACTGCTTGAGGTTTAAAAAAAAAAGTTTAGGTTAGCAAAAACGGGGAAATAATGTAAATTGCACAGTTATATTGTAAAAAGAAGGCCTTCTTCAGGGAACAAGTAATGGGTTAACAACTTACAGCTGTTCTGCAGCAATGCAAGTAAATTAAGCCTTGAAAGTTGATGCATACAATTCCTACAGGTGTCCCAACCTCTGATGAATACTTGATTACAAACCCCCTATCTGTATAAAAGCAGTATTGGAACAGACTGTTATTACACCCTCTGAAGCATTATTAACGCACAGGTTGTAAACCTGGTGCGTTATAGCGTTTGCCTGGGAATTTCGGGCGCTCAAAAGTGAAGCTAGTTTCTGTCACCCATTTCTGTCGCTCATTTCTGTCGCTCATTTCTGTCGCTCAGATGTGTAAACATGACGTCATCAAATCTATATTTATAGGATAGGTTATAGGAGATATATATGTTATAGGATAGGAATATAGGACCCAAATGACCCAGAGGACCCAAATGACCCAGAGGACCCAAATGACCCAGAGGACCCAAATGACCCAGAGGACCCAAATGACCCAAATGACCCAGAGGACCCAAATGACCCAGAGGACCCAAATGACCCAGAGGACCCAAATGACCCAGAGGACCCAAATGACCCAGAGGACCCAAATGACCCAGAGGACCCAAATGACCCAGAGGACCCAAATGACCCAAATGACCCAGAGGACCCAAATGACCCAAATGACCCAGAGGACCCAAATGACCCAGAGGACCCAAATGACCCAGAGGACCCAAATGACCCAAATGACCCAGAGGACCCAAATGACCCAGACGACCCAAATGACCCAAATGACCCAGAGGACCCAAATGACCCAGAGGACCCAAATGACCCAGAGGACCCAAATGACCCAGAGGACCCAAATGACCCAGAGGACCCAAATGACCCAGAGGACCCAAATGACCCAGAGGACCCAAATGACCCAGAGGACCCAAATGACCCAGAGGACCCAAATGACCCAGAGGACCCAAATGACCCAGAGGACCCAGAGGACCCAGAGGACCCAAATGACCCAGAGGACCCAAATGACCCAGAGGACCCAAATGACCCAGAGGACCCAAATGACCCAGAGGACCCAAATGACCCAGAGGACCCAAATGACCCAGAGGACCCAAATGACCCAGAGGACCCAAATGACCCAGAGGACCCAAATGACCCAGAGGACCCAAATGACCCAGAGGACCCAGAGGACCCAGAGGACCCAAATGACCCAGAGGACCCAAATGACCCAAATGACCCAGAGGACCCAAATGACCCAGAGGACCCAAATGACCCAGAGGACCCAAATGACCCAGAGGACCCAAATGACCCAGAGGACCCAAATGACCCAGAGGACCCAAATGACCCAGAGGACCCAAATGACCCAAATGACCCAGAGGACCCAAATGACCCAGAGGACCCAAATGACCCAGAGGACCCAAATGACCCAGAGGACCCAAATGACCCAGAGGACCCAAATGACCCAGAGGACCCAGAGGACCCAAATGACCCAAATGACCCAGAGGACCCAAATGACCCAGAGGACCCAAATGACCCAGAGGACCCAAATGACCCAGAGGACCCAAATGACCCAGAGGACCCAAATGACCCAGAGGACCCAAATGACCCAAATGACCCAGAGGACCCAGAGGACCCAAATGACCCAGAGGACCCAGAGGACCCAAATGACCCAGAGGACCCAAATGACCCAGAGGACCCAGAGGACCCAGAGGACCCAAATGACCCAGAGGACCCAAATGACCCAAATGACCCAGAGGACCCAAATGACCCAGAGGACCCAAATGACCCAGAGGACCCAAATGACCCAAATGACCCAGAGGACCCAAATGACCCAAATGACCCAGAGGACCCAAATGACCCAGAGGACCCAAATGACCCAGAGGACCCAAATGACCCAGAGGACCCAAATTCTATGTATGTTTCTATGATGATGTATGTTTTGGTGAAAGTACATAATGTGAATACTAGTAGCAATTTTACAAAAACCATGGCATAATTTCAAATCTTGACCCGAGATGATAATTATGCTACATCATAATTTCCATGTGCCAACCTGGGCGGAATCCAAGTGGATTCACTTGACTTGTTTGGACAATATTGCACTGCAGGAAGTAGGATATTGGAAACTGGACGAAACTCTGACAGGAAGAGGTCTGGCAGACCCAAAGCCACAACAGAATCAGAAGACAAGTTTCTGAGAGTCAACAGCTTGCATGATAGGCGGCTCACAGGACAAGAGCTTCAAGCACAGCTTAACACTGGTCGAAGTAAGCAAGTCTCAGTTTCAAGTGTGAAGAGAAAACTTCAAGCTGCAGGTTTGACAGGTCGAGTGGCAGTAAGAAAGCCATTACTAAGAAGGCAAAATAAGAAAAAGAGGCTTGCCTGGGCCAGAAGCACCACCAGTGGACTACTGAAGACTGGAAGAAGGTCTTATGGACCAATAAATCAAAATTTGAAATCTTTGGTTCATCACGCAGGGTTTTTGTACACTGTCGAGTAGGTGAAAGGATGGTTCCTCAGTGTGTGCCACCAACTGTCAAACATGGAGGAGGAAGCGTGATGGTCTGGGGCTCTTTTGCTGGATCCAGAGTCGGCGACTTGCACAGAGTGACTGGCACCCTGAACCACACGGGCTAACACGGCATTTTGCAGCGCCATGCAATACCCTCTTTTATACGCCTAGTTGGTCAGGGGTTCATCCTACAGCAAGATAATGACCCTAAACACACGTCCAGGCTTTGTCAAAACTACTTTCGAGGAAAAGAACAAGACGGTAGGCTTCAAATCATGGAATGGCCAGCGCAGTCTCCAGACTTAAACCCCATCTGGCTGGTTTGGGATGAACTGGACAGAAGGGTGAAAGCAAAGCAACCTACAAGTGCAACACATTTGTGGGAACTTCTGCAACAGTGTTGGGAAGGACTTCCCAAACAATATTTGATTTCCATTGTAGAAAGAATGCCACGAGTGTGTTCGGCGGTTATATCTGCAAAAGGTGGCTCCTTTGCTGAGTCAAAAATTTAAATTAAATTTTGTTAAACAAAATGATTCTATGTTTTCTTTTTTATCTCCAATTGTTTATTTGTTCTATGCTTAATTTCAGAGTACATTGAGACATTAAACTGCGTAAATTTCAATAAAAACTGGAAAAATTGAGGTGTTCTAAAACTTTTGACAGGTAGTGTATATTCTAGCATGACTCGCCTCACCACACGTCGTTTCAGAGGGATAGCCATCTTTGACCGTTTCGGTGTCTTTTGGGTCTTTTGGGTCTTCAGGGCCATTTGGGTCTTCAGTGTCTTTTGGATCCTCTGGGCTTTTAAGGGTATTTTGGGTTTTTGGGGTGTTTTGGGTCTTTGGGGTCTGCAGGGTCTTCGGGGTCTGCAGGGTCTTCATGGTCTTTAAGCGTCTTTGTGGTCCTGAGTGTTTTGGGTATTCAGGGTGTTTTGTGTCTTCGGGGTCTTTTGGGTCTTCCGAGTCTTCGGAGTGTTTTGGGTCTTCGGGGTCTTTTGGGTCTTCGGGGTGTTTTGGGTCTTTGTGGTCTTTTGGGTGTTTGGGGTCTTCGGGGTCTTTTGGATCTTCGGGGTGTTTTGGGTCTTTTGGGTATTTTGGGTCTTTTCGGTCTTCGAGGCCATTTGGGTCTTCAAGGGTATTTTTGGTCTTTCGGGTGTTTTGTGGTCTTCAGGGTCTTGGGGGAATTAAAGGGTCGTCAAAGGTCTGAGGGGTCTCAGCAGTCTAAACGTAATTAAGAGCGTTAATTAAGAGGGTGTTAATTTTATCTGACGAAGAGAATACGATTGCGTCGCATATAAACATAACGACATAACCATATACGTTTGCTCTATTATAATTTGGCCAAAAATATTGGCACCCTTGCACTTTTTTCAAATAATGCGCCATTTCTTCCAGAAAATTATTGTAATTAAAAAATATTTTGGTGTCCAAAAATGTGTTTCTTTTCTTTGCAGTGGAACAAAACAAAAAAAAAGCTGAAAACATTAATAAATCTTTGCTTATTCCACACAGAAATCCTAAAATGGCCCGGACAATATTATTGGCACCTTTTATAAGTTGTTAGAAATAATTCGATTTCAAGCAGGTGATTCTCCTTTACCTTGGAATTGAACTCACCTGTGGTGAGATGCAGGTGCCTGCAATATATAAATCACTCAATCAACCAGTTTGAATAGAGAAAAGGAGTCATTCTGCTGTTTTGTGTTACTGTGTGTACCGTCAAAGGTACACCGTCAAAGGTGTACCCAATGAGCTCTCCCAATGAGCAGGGAGAAAAGAAAGAAAACCAGAGAATTTTCTGAAGAGGTGAGGCACAAGATTGTTGCTCAGCATGGATAATCTCAAGGCTACAAGTCCATCTCCAGAGACCCTGATGTTCCTGTGACCACCGAACGCAATGTTATCAGGAAGTTTAGGGGCCATGGCACTGTAGCCAACCTCCCTGGACGTGGTCGCAAGAGGATACTTGATCGAAGATTGCAGCGAATAATTGTTTTGAATGGTGGAGAAAACACCTCGATCAACTATCAAACATATTCAAGCTGACCTTCAGACACAAGGGACGACAGTTTCAACCCGCACCATCCGTCGCCAACTCAATGAAAGGGGGTTATATGGTAGGAGACCCAGGAGGACCCCACTGCGAAGAAAGCCCAACTGGACTTTTCCTAAACACACCTGAACAAGTCAAAAATCTTCTGGGAGAATGTCCTGTGGACAGATGAGACCAAATTAGAGCTTTTAGGTAAAGCACATCATCTCTATATTTACAAAAAGCAAAATGAAGCCTTCAAAGAAAAGAACAGCTTCCCTACAGTCAAACATGGAGGAGGTTCAGTAATGTTTTGGGGTTGCTGTGCTGCCTGTGGCACTGGGTGCCTTGAATGTGTGCATGGCATCATGAAATCAGGAGATTACCAAGGCATTTTGAAGCGCAATGTTAAACCTAGTGTCAGAGAGCTGGGTCTCCGTCGACGGTAATGGGTCTTGCAGCAGGATATGACCCCAAACACACTTCAAAAAGCATCCAGGAATGGTTCAAGACAAAATACTGGACTGTTCTGAAGTGGCCAGCAATGAGTCCAGATCTAAATCCAATTGAACACCTGTGGGGAGATCTGAAAACAGCAGTTGGGAGAAGGCACCCTTAAAATCTGGGAGAACTGGAGCAGTTTGTACAAGAAGAGAGGGCCAAACTGCCAGTAGAGAGGTGTAGGAAGCTCATTCATGGCTCGAGGAAGTTCTTGACAACAGTTGTTTTGTCCAAAGCATGTGATATCAAATATTAAGGCTTGGGTGTCAATAATTTTGTCAATGCCATTTCTTTTTATTTTCTGATTTAAAAGGAGATATTAAGTTCTGAATCAAAAACACAGGTTCTGTAATATTAACAGTGAAAGAAAGAATTGTGGAGACCAAATACTTTTGTCAATTTTAACTTATATTTCGAGAAAATTGTGCAAGGGTGCCAATATTTTTGGCCACGACTGTACATACGACTGTACATTTTGGTGTGTGTGTGTATATATATATTTATATTTATATATATATATATGTGTGTGTGTGTGTGCGTGTGCGTGTTCGTGCGCGAGCGAGCGAGCGCGCATGCAAGTTGTTGGTGTTAGTTTACTATCTCCGCACGTGGTGAGTTTCAGGAGATGGAACTGACACCTCCCAGGTCTCAACGTATCCACCTGCGTTAGATGTCTCTCTGTGTGTGTGTGTATATTATGTATATATATATATTGTTATGGATCTCAGAAACGTCGGCTCTCCCCTTATCAAGAGGGGGTTAATCCCCTTGTCTTTTATCTGGCCGACGCGATCCTGGAAGTTATAACGTCCTTCCCGGGCAGCGTTAGGTAGGGTTGTTAGGACTAGGGATTCGCTATTACCTAAGTACTAACGCTGACCGGAAACGAGGGAATAACTCCAGCTCGAATCACGGATATTGTTGGAATATGCCGAGCGGATAGCAATCAGCGACCCTAGCTGTTAACAAGGACTAACCCGATTATCACGGTTCCTAATCGTGCCACGTTTACCCAATGGAGAAAAGACTAGGACGATCGGATTAAGAGGAAACCAGAAATAACAAGGCAATTTATTTACAATGTACAAAGAAGAGGAAAAGAAAGGAATGTACAAGAAAGAGGAAGGAAAAGTACACAGGGCAGCCTTAGACAGTCTTATTCTATTCCCTGGACACGGGCCCGATCGCTCTCAGATTCGGCCCCAGACTTCAGACTCACGCGGGGATGCAGATGGTAGGGTGGAAGGTCCGGCGATGGTGTTCAGGCTCCGGTCCGGCTCCGGTCCTCGACCCGTACCAGGCGATGAAGGTGGACGGCAGACAGCCCTCTGCGTAGCGGACAATTATCGTGACGGGGAAAGGCTGGTATACTGGCGGTTATACGTAGCGCTTTTCGCACACATCCTCCCAAAGCAGCCGCCTCAATCAAAGCTCATAACGCGAGTTCTTTAGCGCGCTCTCCAACGAGTCCTTTATGAATGTCAACTTTCCCCCAGCGAGTCCTTCTCATAAGTCCTCAATAAGCCAACCTTCCAACAAGTCCTCTTTAATGCGAGTGAGCTCAGGCAGTCCTCTTCATCAGTCCTCCTCTTGGTAAAGCGCGTATACTCTCGAGTCCTCTCAATACCAATCTTTGGCTTCAGTCCTCTTTAAGGGCTTTGCGTGCGCGGTTTTATAAGCCAAGCCAGTGAACGCTCTGGAAGCCCAAACCACGCCCGGTCAGGTGGCCCCACCTCAGCCCTGGTTGGCTGGTGTTGGCTTACCGGCTCCGCCCTGATGGCTGGTTGACGTGGCCGCACCTCCATCCTGGCGCTCCGCCCCCTTTTTCGGGCTTTAGCTCATGGCTTTTCGGGCTGGGTTGAGTGAGCCCAAGGGCAGCGAAGGCTGCTGGCAAAGGAGCGTACCAAATTGGGAGGGCCGATGGGGCTCAGACTGGAGAGCGCTTAATGGCGTCGCTTGGAGGGAGGCTGCAAAATCGATGAGGGGCCTACTCTTATTTGTTTGACGCAACGCAGATGCAACTATTGGGAATGGCCTTATCTAAACACAGACTATGAAATAACTGACGTCCTAAGGTGACCTACGTGTTGCTTGTGGCCTACCTATGGGGTGCTACCTTTAACCTTTAATGATGTTATAGTTACAAGTGTGGGTTCTCAAAACCGCAACACTGCACCCCTCCTTTTGCCAGGCTCGGCCCGAGCCGAATCGATACCTGGGTCAGGACTACTTTTACATCTACATGTGACACTTAGGTGTAGTTTCCCTCTACATTTAACCTCACCCTGAGTGCGACAGTTTTAACACTAGATTAGTCCCACCTGCTGCATTGTGTCCTACCTAACTGACTCACGCCCACAATTAACCGAATTACGGAATGGTTTTCAAACTATAGATAAAGCCAGTGGGGAGCATGTTATTTACAAGACACTACTAATTAATTTACAACTACAACCCAGGACCTGTCTTTTGTGGGAAAAATAAGAGAGATTTTGAGAAGAGGAAATGCCAATTGCAATGCACTGCACCGATACACCATACACCCATATGCACCTAAATAATAAAATGCACACAAAGCACCATCATGAAAAATGCACAGTCATCACATTTCAATAATTCTGGATGACGCCTTGTGCTTGTTTTGACTGCTGGGCCGATGGATCTTGGCTGCATCTTCTTCTTACTTGATGTTAATTAATAAAAAAAGGGCACAACCCGTGTCCGCTTTTTTATTTATGGCCAGCAGGGCCAGCGTAGGTGGTCCGCCTGCATGGCATGTGCGCCACTTAGGAACAGTGGTCCGCAAGCAAGATACCTCTGGCAGCAATGGTCTGCTCCAGCAAAGGTGCCAGGCCACAGAATGTGTGGTCCAAAGGTGCCAGGCCACAGAATGTGTGGTCCAAAGGTGCCAGGCCACAGAACGTGTGGTCCATATGGTGTATCAGTGCAGGCAGGCAGGCAGGCAGCAGGGTGCAGGCAGCAAGAGTGCGGCTGCAATGCTCAGGGCACCTGCACACTCCCCTCGCACAAAAGACCAAAGGTCCATGAGTGGGGAAGGAAGACAAAGCAGAGGTTAGCGGGTGGGACGGGGGACATAGAGGGGGGGGGGGGGGAATGGCGCAAGGGTACACATCAAAACAAGGCAATGCGACATGAAGGGCGTGGGAGAGCGATCTGAGAAAGCTCGTCCCTACTCGTACGTCACCCCCCATGTCAACCTACACTACCCTTGCCCTTCCCCATATTTACACAATTTACAAATCCGTCTCTACTGTCTCGTCCCCCATATCTCCCCGAAACCAAATTCGTCCCCAATCCCTCCCAAGAAGGAAGGGATGGAATAAACACAATGTCAAACTCCATCATGATGCGTCTTTACCATCCAAATACTTGCAAAATCTGGTGTGGAGTCCTATCACCTCAGTGAGTGGATGCGGATGGTGTGAAGAGATTTTCTCCTAACTATACTCTAATTGACATTAACTCTTTACTCTACCCGGGGTCTTCCCCTGCCAATCAATTGGCCATCTTTAAACTATGCGGTTCTACAAACCAATTCCCATTGACCATACTGTGGTGCTCTACCAATTTGGGGTCTCACTCCCCCATTTTTTCCATCTGTGCCCTCGCACAATTTCAGGGCTGGTTCGTGTGGCGCTACTAGCAGGTCTACTTACCTGCGCACCTCCACCACTGAAGTCGCCACCCGAGCTTGCCTAGCTCCTGTGACTACCTAACTGGGGAAGGCCCTCCCTGGCTCTTACCCCCTAATGCCTCCTCTGGCATTGGGCTACCCGGGTCCTCCCTTGGAATCCTCGGACCCCACTGAACTCTACTGAACTCTACCTGGCTCCCAGAGCCTACCTGCGGCCTCACCTGGCCGACAGACTACCAGTGGCGGAGTGCTCATCTAACCACACGTACCAATTAAGCCACACGCCCAGCCATTTCCATTCACTTATGCACCCATCTAAGCAATACTCTCCTACTACACGCACCACAGATGTCAATATCCAACAAATTTACCTACTCCCTCTACCTAACTTTAAACTACCCTCCCCGGGTATTCGTGAAGGGGTCCCTCCTTCCCCCATTCACTCTTTCGCACCATGCACTCCACTCCACTCATTCCACACTACTCACTCCACACCATTTATTCCATACCACCAAGCTCTCTTGCACACTCTTGTGCTCTCATTCCTGTCCTGCGCTTGCACCCCATGCAAGGCAATCACTCAATACACAATTCAACACATCCTCAATACTCCACTCATACACTTTCACACACACACATCATTCAAGAGCATTGCCTCTCAATTCCCCATTTTCTCACCAGCACCACCAAGACTCTCATTCCAATTCCTCATTTGCGCATAAAGCGCATCCTCATACTCACACACACAGCATCATCTGACTAGCTATTTCCCCTGATACTAGTGCTTCCCTGTCTTCCCTTTACACTAAGCACATCCCTCGTCATTATCAACCACCTAATCTCTCTACGTCCCCCCGACCTGTACAAAGTCACTACTTAAATCTCAAGTCTCCTAAAGTCATCTTTCTAAATTCTTAACCTTATCCTAACCCGCCCTGGCTAGCTTTCACTGCCAAACCCCATAAACTAATGCTCCTTTGCCCTAAATGAAGAATGGTACAACTACCATTCGCCATCACTACCACTATCTGTCCAGTCCTCTGAACTACGAGCCTCTTCGTGCGGGAATGCATTTTCACTGCTCGGCTTCGAAAAGCCGGCAATGCGTGCGGATGGTCAGTCTCCTGTAGGTTGGGTCCGTCCGGCATTTTCGACTCTGGGGAGGAGGCATACTCGGACCGAGGTTCCAGGCGCCATCCCGGTGCGGAGCCTTTTGGTCTCCGCCCCGATGACCCAACCTCACCCGGTCGGAACACCGCACCCGCCAGGGGGCGAAGGTCCGACCTGGCCTTTCCCCGGAATCGTGCCGTTCGCCCTGCCCGTCGAAGCGCGGCACCGACCATACAGGGTGGAGCCCGGCCCGAATTGTGCACGGCGCTCCATGCAAGAGCGCCGCGGCAACGATCCCCGCCGACCCCGCAGCACACAAAACGCACCACGCCCCGAGAGCTCGCGTCGGCTATACGTCGGCCTAAGCGCTGCCCCGGTCAGCGTCGATGCCCGAGTCGCATTCTCACATCCACACGCGACCCTTCCCATACTCACACAGCCCATACACTCCCTTACTACACACTCTCACGCACATTCTTGCGCACTCATTCTATTCGCACACTCTGTTACACACCTTTCTTCCACACACCCCATTACGCACTCCTCTCGCGCACATCCCGGCGCACACTCTCCCGTTACGTACTCCGTAACACTTACGGGTGTGCACTCTTGCATACACCCACTCGTGCGCTCTGGTGTGCATCCTCGCACACTCTCTCCATCCATCTCACTCTCTGTATCACACTCACTCTCACACATACACTCCATTGTGCATTCTCCCTCGCTCTCGGTTTCATACTCACGCTCCGACTCTGTTCGCACACGCGCGCCATTCTCTTTCATACAGCGCACCACGGACCTTCCACAAGCGCCCGGGTGACGCCGGGATCCCAAGCGCGCGAAAAATCCTTTCGCGCCAAACCTCTTCGTGCCATATGCAGCCCGGCTTACCATCGGGATCCTTTTCTCCACATGCAGCTGCAAACTTTCATTTGGGTTAGGAAGTACGGCATCATGATGCGAACACGGACTTTGCACATATTCCATCTTTTCCTCCAGCGATTGCTCTTCGAAGTCCGCCGTCTTCTTAACCCCAATTTCAACTATTTCTTTTATATCTATTTCTTTTTCCTTGTTAAGCTCGACGACTGCTGGTGCTACTAAAATAAAATTTTCTAATTCAACGGCTGTCGGCTCTTCCATACCCCGTGTCGCGATTTCTACCCTGGTCCACCCGGCCGTGCTTTGCTCAACCTCGCTTTCCCCGCATTCCTCAAGCCGCGCTACCCCGTTGCATACCGTTGTGCCTTTCCCGCTTGACCTGCGGTCTATGTCTTTCCCCATTGTTTTTATTTGGCCACCTATTCTGGTTCCAAACCCCGTCAACCCCTCGTTTATTTCTCTGGCTTGGCCACCCACATCCTTCAACTGGCCCCCTAATTTGTTTTATAATCCCCTCAATTTGCTTTCTAACCCCCCAATTTGACTTCCCAATTGCTCCCCCATTCTATTTTCCGAATTACTTAACCAGTCTCTCAATCCCCCAATTTGGTTTCCCACATCGTTTCTCAATCCACCCAATTTGGTTTCCCAATTGCTCACTGGTACCCCTTGCTTCGTCTCTCTGCATTTCTATAGATGCTCGTAGTTGTTCTATGAGTACATACAGGTCCCAACCCGCTGGCACCACGGGCTCGGCTATCGCCGCCATGTGCGAGGCGCCGCCATTTTGTTCGCCGCACCCCCTACTGCTGCATCCTCTCCAATTCCCTCTTCCATTCCTCCCAATTGTCCCACTTCTTCCTGGGGGTCCTGGGTTGACTCTAATTCCTCCTCCTCTACCCCCACCGGCATCCGATCGCCTTGGCTATCCATGGCACGATTAAAAAAATTTTTCCAATAAAATTTCGGCCGCTCGTAATTTTGACCAAATTTGTCCAAAGGCTAAAAAAAATTGGTTCGGGTCCCAAATCCCACTCCCAGACACCAATTGTTGCGGATCTCCGACGTCGGCTCTCCCCTTATCAAGAGGGGGTTAATCCCTTTGTCTTTTATCTGGCCGACACGATCCTGGAAGTTATAACGTCCTTCCCGGGCAGCGTTAGGTAGGGTTGTTAGGACTAGGGATTCGCTATTACCTAAGTACTAACGCTGACCGGAAACGAGGGAATAACTCCCGCTCGAATCACAGATATTGTTGGAATATGCCGAGCGGATAGCAATCAGCGACCCTAGCTGTTAACAAGGACTAACCCGATTATCACGGTTCCTAATCGTGCCACGTTTACCCAATGGAGAAAAGACTAGGACGATCGGATTAAGAGGAAACCAGAAATAACAAGGCAATTTATTTACAATGTACAAAGAAGAGGAAAAGAAAGGAATGTACAAGAAAGAGGAAGGAAAAGTACACAGGGCAGCCTTAGACAGTCTTATTCTATTCCCTGGACACGGGCCCGATCGCTCTCAGATTCGGGCCCAGACTTCAGACTCACGCGGGGATGCAGATGGTAGGGTGGAAGGTCCGGCGATGGTGTTCAGGCTCCGGTCCGGCTCCGGTCCTCGACCCGTACCAGGCGATGAAGGTGGACGGCAGACAGCCCTCTGCGTAGCGGACAATTATCGTGACGGGGAAAGGCTGGTATACTGGCGGTTATACGTAGCGCTTTTCGCACACATCCTCCCAAAGCAGCCGCCTCAATCAAAGCTCATAACACGAGTTCTTTAGCGCGCTCTCCAACGAGTCCTTTATGAATGTCAACTTTCCCCCAGCGAGTCCTTCTCATAAGTCCTCAATAAGCCAACCTTCCAACAAGTCCTCTTTAATGCGAGCGAGCTCAGGCAGTCCTCTTCATCAGTCCTCCTCTTGGTAAAGCGCGTATACTCTCGAGTCCTCTCAATACCAATCTTTGGCTTCAGTCCTCTTTAAGGGCTTTGCGTGCGCGGTTTTATAAGCCAAGCCAGTGAACGCTCTGGAAGCCCAAACCACGCCCGGTTAGGCGGCCCCACCTCAGCCCTGGTTGGCTGGTGTTGGCTTACCGGCTCCGCCCTGATGGCTGGTTGACGTGGCCGCACCTCCATCCTGGCGCTCCGCCCCCTTTTTCGGGCTTTAGCTCATGGCTTTTCGGGCTGGGTTGAGTGAGCCCAAGGGCAGCGAAGGCTGCTGGCAAAGGAGCGTACCAAATTGGGAGGGCCGATGGGGCTCAGACTGGAGAGCGCTTAATGGCGTCGCTTGGAGGGAGGCTGCAAAATCGATGAGGGGCCTACTCTTATTTGTTTGATGCAACGCAGATGCAACTATTGGGAATGGCCTTATCTAAACACAGACTATGAAATAACTGACGTCCTAAGGTGACCTACGTGTTGCTTGTGGCCTACCTATGGGGTGCTACCTTTAACCTTTAATGATGTTATAGTTACAAGTGTGGGTTCTCAAAACCGCAACACTGCACCCCTCCTTTTTCCAGGCTCGGCCCGAGCCGAATCGATACCTGGGTCAGGACTACTTTTACATCTACATGTGACACTTAGGTGTAGTTTCCCTCTACATTTAACCTCACCCTGAGTGCGACAGTTTTAACACTAGATTAGTCCCACCTGCTGCATTGTGTCCTACCTAACTGACTCACGCCCACAATTAACCGAATTACGGAATGGTTTTCAAACTACAGATAAAGCCAGTGGGGAGCATGTTATTTACAAGACACTACTAATTATTTACAACTACAACCCAGGACCTGTCTTTTGTGGGAAAAATAAGAGAGATTTTGAGAAGAGGAAATGCCAATTGCAATGCACTGCACCGATACACCATACACCCATATGCACCTAAATAATAAAATGCACACAAAGCACCATCATGAAAAATGCACAGTCATCACATTTCAATAATTCTGGATGACGCCTTGTGCTTGTTTTGACTGCTGGGCCGATGGATCTTGGCTGCATCTTCTTCTTACTTGATGTTAATTAATAAAAAAAGGGCACAACCCGCGTCCGCTTTTTTATTTATGGCCAGCAGGGCCAGCGTAGGTGGTCCGCCTGCATGGCATGTGCGCCACTTAGGAACAGTGGTCCGCAAGCAAGATACCTCTGGCAGCAATGGTCTGCTCCAGCAAAGGTGCCAGGCCACAGAATGTGTGGTCCAAAGGTGCCAGGCCACAGAATGTGTGGTCCAAAGGTGCCAGGCCACAGAACGTGTGGTCCATATGGTGTATCAGTGCAGGCAGGCAGGCAGGCAGCAGGGTGCAGGCAGCAAGAGTGCGGCTGCAATGCTCAGGGCACCTGCACACTCCCCTCGCACAAAAGACCAAAGGTCCATGAGTGGGGAAGGAAGACAAAGCAGAGGTTAGCGGGTGGGACGGGGGACATAGAGGGGGGGGGGGGGAATGGCGCAAGGGTACACATCAAAACAAGGCAATGCGACATGAAGGGCGTGGGAGAGCGAGCTGAGAAAGCTCGTCCCTACTCGTACGTCACCCCCCATGTCAACCTACACTACCCTTGCCCTTCCCCATATTTACACAATTTACAAATCCGTCTCTACTGTCTCGTCCCCCATATCTCCCCGAAACCAAATTCGTCCCCAATCCCTCCCAAGAAGGAAGGGATGGAATAAACACAATGTCAAACTCCATCATGATGCGTCTTTACCATCCAAATACTTGCAAAATCTGGTGTGGAGTCCTATCACCTCAGTGAGTGGATGCGGATGGTGTGAAGAGATTTTCTCCTAACTATACTCTAATTGACATTAACTCTTTACTCTACGCGGGGTCTTCCCCTGCCAATCAATTGGCCATCTTTAAACTATGCGGTTCTACAAACCAATTCCCATTGACCATACTGTGGTGCTCTACCAATTTGGGGTCTCACTCCCCCATTTTTTCCATCTGTGCCCTCGCACAATTTCAGGGCTGGTTCGTGTGGCGCTACGAGCAGGTCTACTTACCTGCGCACCTCCACCACTGAAGTCGCCACCCGAGCTTGCCTAGCTCCTGTGACTACCTAACTGGGGAAGGCCCTCCCTGGCTCTTACCCCCTAATGCCTCCTCTGGCATTGGGCTACCCGGGTCCTCCCTTGGAATCCTCGGACCCCACTGAACTCTACTGAACTCTACCTGGCTCCCAGAGCCTACCTGCGGCCTCACCTGGCCGACAGACTACCAGTGGCGGAGTGCTCATCTAACCACACGTACCAATTAAGCCACACGCCCAGCCATTTCCATTCACTTATGCACCCATCTAAGCAATACTCTCCTACTACACGCACCACAGATGTCAATATCCAACAAATTTACCTACTCCCTCTACCTAACTTTAAACTACCCTCCCCGGGTATTCGTGAAGGGGTCCCTCCTTCCCCCATTCACTCTTTCGCACCATGCACTCCACTCCACTCATTCCACACTACTCACTCCACACCATTTATTCCATACCACCAAGCTCTCTTGCACACTCTTGTGCTCTCATTCCTGTCCTGCGCTTGCACCCCATGCAAGGCAATCACTCAATACACAATTCAACACATCCTCAATACTCCACTCATACACTTTCACACACACACACACATCATTCAAGAGCATTGCCTCTCAATTCCCCATTTTCTCACCAGCACCACCAAGACTCTCATTCCAATTCCTCATTTGCGCATAAAGCGCATCCTCATACTCACACACACAGCATCATCTGACTAGCTATTTCCCCTGATACTAGTGCTTCCCTGTCTTCCCTTTACACTAAGCACATCCCTCGTCATTATCAACCACCTAATCTCTCTACGTCCCCCCGACCTGTACAAAGTCACTACTTAAATCTCAAGTCTCCTAAAGTCATCTTTCTAAATTCTTAACCTTATCCTAACCCGCCCTGGCTAGTTTTCACTGCCAAACCCCATAAACTAATGCTCCTTTGCCCTAAATGAAGAATGGTACAACTACCATTCGCCATCACTACCACTATCTGTCCAGTCCTCTGAACTACGAGCCTCTTCGTGCGGGAATGCATTTTCACTGCTCGGCTTCGAAAAGGCGGCAATGCGTGCGGATGGTCAGTCTCCTGTAGGTTGGGTCCGTCCGGCATTTTCGACTCTGGGGAGGAGGCATACTCGGACCGAGGTTCCAGGCGCCATCCCGGTGCGGAGCCTTTTGGTCTCCGCCCCGATGACCCAACCTCACCCGGTCGGAACACCGCACCCGCCAGGGGGCGAAGGTCCGACCTGGCCTTTCCCCGGAATCGTGCCGTTCGCCCTGCCCGTCGAAGCGCGGCACCGACCATACAGGGTGGAGCCCGGCCCGAATTGTGCACGGCGCTCCATGCAAGAGCGCCGCGGCAACGATCCCCGCCGACCCCGCAGCACACAAAACGCACCACGCCCCGAGAGCTCGCGTCGGCTATACGTCGGCCTAAGCGCTGCCCCGGTCAGCGTCGATGCCCGAGTCGCATTCTCACATCCACACGCGACCCTTCCCATACTCACACAGCCCATACACTCCCTTACTACACACTCTCACGCACATTCTTGCGCACTCATTCTATTCGCACACTCTGTTACACACCTTTCTTCCACACACCCCATTACGCACTCCTCTCGCGCACATCCCGGCGCACACTCTCCCGTTACGTACTCCGTAACACTTACGGGTGTGCACTCTTGCATACACCCACTCGTGCGCTCTGGTGTGCATCCTCGCACACTCTCTCCATCCATCTCACTCTCTGTATCACACTCACTCTCACACATACACTCCATTGTGCATTCTCCCTCGCTCTCGGTTTCATACTCACGCTCCGACGCTGTTCGCACACGCGCGCCATTCTCTTTCATACAGCGCACCACGGACCTTCCACAAGCGCCCGGGTGACGCCGGGATCCCAAGCGCGCGAAAAATCCTTTCGCGCCAAACCTCTTCGTGCCATATGCAGCCCGGCTTACCATCGGGATCCTTTTCTCCACATGCAGCTGCAAACTTTCATTTGGGTTAGGAAGTACGGCATCATGATGCGAACACGGACTTTGCACATATTCCATCTTTTCCTCCCGCGATTGCTCTTCTAAGTCCGCCGTCTTCTTAACCCCGATTTCAACTATTTCTTTTATATCTATTTCTTTTTCCTTGTTAAGCTCGACGACTGCTGGTGCTACTAAAATAAAATTTTCTAATTCAACGGCTGTCGGCTCTTCCATACCCCGTGTCGCGATTTCTACCCTGGTCCACCCGGCCGTGCTTTGCTCAACCTCGCTTTCCCCGCGTTCCTCAAGCCGCGCTACCCCGTTGCATACCGTTGTGCCTTTCCCGCTTGACCTGCGGTCTATGTCTTTCCCCATTGTTTTTATTTGGCCACCTATTCTGGTTCCAAACCCCGTCAACCCCTCGTTTATTTCTCTGGATTGGCCACCCACGTCCTTCAACTGGCCCCCTAATTTGTTTTATAATCCCCTCAATTTGCTTTCTAACCCCCCAATTTGACTTCCCAATTGCTCCCCCATTCTATTTTCCGAATTACTTAACCCGTCTCTCAATCCCCCAATTTGGTTTCCCACATCGTTTCTCAATCCACCCAATTTGGTTTCCCAATTGCTCACTGGTACCCCTTGCTTCGTCTCTCTGCATTTCTATAGATGCTCGTAGTTGTTCTATGAGTACATACAGGTCCCAACCCGCTGGCACCACGGGCTCGGCTATCGCCGCCATGTGCGAGGCGCCGCCATTTTGTTCGCCGCACCCCCTACTGCTGCATCCTCTCCAATTCCCTCTTCCATTCCTCCCAATTGTCCCACTTCTTCCTGGGGGTCCTGGGTTGACTCTAATTCCTCCTCCTCTACCCCCACCGGCATCCGATCGCCTTGGCTATCCATGGCACGATTAAATTTTTTTTTCTAATAAAATTTCGGCCGCTCGTAATTTTGACCAAATTTGTCCAAAGGCTAAAAAAAATTGGTTCGGGTCCCAAATCCCACTCCCAGACACCAATTGTTGCGGATCTCCGATGTCGGCTCTCCCCTTATCAAGAGGGGGTTAATCCCTTTGTCTTTTATCTGGCCGACACGATCCTGGAAGTTATAACGTCCTTCCCGGGCAGCGTTAGGTAGGGTTGTTAGGACTAGGGATTCGCTATTACCTAAGTACTAACGCTGACCGGAAACGAGGGAATAACTCCCGCTCGAATCACGGATATTGTTGGAATATGCCGAGCGGATAGCAATCAGCGACCCTAGCTGTTAACAAGGACTAACCCGATTATCACGGTTCCTAATCGTGCCACGTTTACCCAATGGAGAAAAGACTAGGACGATCGGATTAAGAGGAAACCAGAAATAACAAGGCAATTTATTTACAATGTACAAAGAAGAGGAAAAGAAAGGAATGTACAAGAAAGAGGAAGGAAAAGTACACAGGGCAGCCTTAGACAGTCTTATTCTATTCCCTGGACACGGGCCCGATCGCTCTCAGATTCGGGCCCAGACTTCAGACTCACGCGGGGATGCAGATGGTAGGGTGGAAGGTCCGGCGATGGTGTTCAGGCTCCGGTCCGGCTCCGGTCCTCGACCCGTACCAGGCGATGAAGGTGGACGGCAGACAGCCCTCTGCGTAGCGGACAATTATCGTGACGGGGAAAGGCTGGTATACTGGCGGTTATACGTAGCGCTTTTCGCACACATCCTCCCAAAGCAGCCGCCTCAATCAAAGCTCATAACACGAGTTCTTTAGCGCGCTCTCCAACGAGTCCTTTATGAATGTCAACTTTCCCCCAGCGAGTCCTTCTCATAAGTCCTCAATAAGCCAACCTTCCAACAAGTCCTCTTTAATGCGAGCGAGCTCAGGCAGTCCTCTTCATCAGTCCTCCTCTTGGTAAAGCGCGTATACTCTCGAGTCCTCTCAATACCAATCTTTGGCTTCAGTCCTCTTTAAGGGCTTTGCGTGCGCGGTTTTATAAGCCAAGCCAGTGAACGCTCTGGAAGCCCAAACCACGCCCGGTCAGGCGGCCCCACCTCAGCCCTGGTTGGCTGGTGTTGGCTTACCGGCTCCGCCCTGATGGCTGGTTGACGTGGCCACACCTCCATCCTGGCGCTCCGCCCCCTTTTTCGGGCTTTAGCTCATGGCTTTTCGGGCTGGGTTGAGTGAGCCCAAGGGCAGCGAAGGCTGCTGGCAAAGGAGCGTACCAAATTGGGAGGGCCGATGGGGCTCAGACTGGAGAGCGCTTAATGGCGTCGCTTGGAGGGAGGCTGCAAAATCGATGAGGGGCCTACTCTTATTTGTTTGATGCAACGCAGATGCAACTATTGGGAATGGCCTTATCTAAACACAGACTATGAAATAACTGACGTCCTAAGGTGACCTACGTGTTGCTTGTGGCCTACCTATGGGGTGCTACCTTTAACCTTTAATGATGTTATAGTTACAAGTGTGGGTTCTCAAAACCGCAACACTGCACCCCTCCTTTTGCCAGGCTCGGCCCGAGCCGAATCGATACCTGGGTCAGGACTACTTTTACATCTACATGTGACACTTAGGTGTAGTTTCCCTCTACATTTAACCTCACCCTGAGTGCGACAGTTTTAACACTAGATTAGTCCCACCTGCTGCATTGTGTCCTACCTAACTGACTCACGCCCACAATTAACCGAATTACGGAATGGTTTTCAAACTACAGATAAAGCCAGTGGGGAGCATGTTATTTACAAGACACTACTAATTATTTACAACTACAACCCAGGACCTGTCTTTTGTGGGAAAAATAAGAGAGATTTTGAGAAGAGGAAATGACAATTGCAATGCACTGCACCGATACACCATACACCCATATGCACCTAAATAATAAAATGCACACAAAGCACCATCATGAAAAATGCACAGTCATCACATTTCAATAATTCTGGATGACGCCTTGTGCTTGTTTTGACTGCTGGGCCGATGGATCTTGGCTGCATCTTCTTCTTACTTGATGTTAATTAATAAAAAAAGGGCACAACCCGCGTCCGCTTTTTTATTTATGGCCAGCAGGGCCAGCGTAGGTGGTCCGCCTGCATGGCATGTGCGCCACTTAGGAACAGTGGTCCGCAAGCAAGATACCTCTGGCAGCAATGGTCTGCTCCAGCAAAGGTGCCAGGCCACAGAATGTGTGGTCCAAAGGTGCCAGGCCACAGAATGTGTGGTCCAAAGGTGCCAGGCCACAGAACGTGTGGTCCATATGGTGTATCAGTGCAGGCAGGCAGGCAGGCAGCAGGGTGCAGGCAGCAAGAGTGCGGCTGCAATGCTCAGGGCACCTGCACACTCCCCTCGCACAAAAGACCAAAGGTCCATGAGTGGGGAAGGAAGACAAAGCAGAGGTTAGCGGGTGGGACGGGGGACATAGAGGGGGGGGGGGGGGGGAGGAATGGCGCAAGGGTACACATCAAAACAAGGCAATGCGACATGAAGGGCGTGGGAGAGCGAGCTGAGAAAGCTCGTCCCTACTCGTACGTCACCCCCCATGTCAACCTACACTACCCTTGCCCTTCCCCATATTTACACAATTTACAAATCCGTCTCTACTGTCTCGTCCCCCATATCTCCCCGAAACCAAATTCGTCCCCAATCCCTCCCAAGAAGGAAGGGATGGAATAAACACAATGTCAAACTCCATCATGATGCGTCTTTACCATCCAAATACTTGCAAAATCTGGTGTGGAGTCCTATCACCTCAGTGAGTGGATGCGGATGGTGTGAAGAGATTTTCTCCTAACTATACTCTAATTGACATTAACTCTTTACTCTACCCGGGGTCTTCCCCTGCCAATCAATTGGCCATCTTTAAACTATGCGGTTCTACAAACCAATTCCCATTGACCATACTGTGGTGCTCTACCAATTTGGGGTCTCACTCCCCCATTTTTTCCATCTGTGCCCTCGCACAATTTCAGGGCTGGTTCGTGTGGCGCTACTAGCAGGTCTACTTACCTGCACACCTCCACCACTGAAGTCGCCACCCGAGCTTGCCTAGCTCCTGTGACTACCTAACTGGGGAAGGCCCTCCCTGGCTCTTACCCCCTAATGCCTCCTCTGGCATTGGGCTACCCGGGTCCTCCCTTGGAATCCTCGGACCCCACTGAACTCTACTGAACTCTACCTGGCTCCCAGAGCCTACCTGCGGCCTCACCTGGCCGACAGACTACCAGTGGCGGAGTGCTCATCTAACCACACGTACCAATTAAGCCACACGCCCAGCCATTTCCATTCACTTATGCACCCATCTAAGCAATACTCTCCTACTACACGCACCACAGATGTCAATATCCAACAAATTTACCTACTCCCTCTACCTAACTTTAAACTACCCTCCCCGGGTATTCGTGAAGGGGTCCCTCCTTCCCCCATTCACTCTTTCGCACCATGCACTCCACTCCACTCATTCCACACTACTCACTCCACACCATTTATTCCATACCACCAAGCTCTCTTGCACACTCTTGTGCTCTCATTCCTGTCCTGCGCTTGCACCCCATGCAAGGCAATCACTCAATACACAATTCAACACATCCTCAATACTCCACTCATACACTTTCACACACACACATCATTCAAGAGCATTGCCTCTCAATTCCCCATTTTCTCACCAGCACCACCAAGACTCTCATTCCAATTCCTCATTTGCGCATAAAGCGCATCCTCATACTCACACACACAGCATCATCTGACTAGCTATTTCCCCTGATACTAGTGCTTCCCTGTCTTCCCTTTACACTAAGCACATCCCTCGTCATTATCAACCACCTAATCTCTCTACGTCCCCCCGACCTGTACAAAGTCACTACTTAAATCTCAAGTCTCCTAAAGTCATCTTTCTAAATTCTTAACCTTATCCTAACCCGCCCTGGCTAGTTTTCACTGCCAAACCCCATAAACTAATGCTCCTTTGCCCTAAATGAAGAATGGTACAACTACCATTCGCCATCACTACCACTATCTGTCCAGTCCTCTGAACTACGAGCCTCTTCGTGCGGGAATGCATTTTCACTGCTCGGCTTCGAAAAGCCGGCAATGCGTGCGGATGGTCAGTCTCCTGTAGGTTGGGTCCGTCCGGCATTTTCGACTCTGGGGAGGAGGCATACTCGGACCGAGGTTCCAGGCGCCATCCCGGTGCGGAGCCTTTTGGTCTCCGCCCCGATGACCCAACCTCACCCGGTCGGAACACCGCACCCGCCAGGGGGCGAAGGTCCGACCTGGCCTTTCCCCGGAATCGTGCCGTTCGCCCTGCCCGTCGAAGCGCGGCACCGACCATACAGGGTGGAGCCCGGCCCGAATTGTGCACGGCGCTCCATGCAAGAGCGCCGCGGCAACGATCCCCGCCGACCCCGCAGCACACAAAACGCACCACGCCCCGAGAGCTCGCGTCGGCTATACGTCGGCCTAAGCGCTGCCCCGGTCAGCGTCGATGCCCGAGTCGCATTCTCACATCCACACGCGACCCTTCCCATACTCACACAGCCCATACACTCCCTTACTACACACTCTCACGCACATTCTTGCGCACTCATTCTATTCGCACACTCTGTTACACACCTTTCTTCCACACACCCCATTACGCACTCCTCTCGCGCACATCCCGGCGCACACTCTCCCGTTACGTACTCCGTAACACTTACGGGTGTGCACTCTTGCATACACCCACTCGTGCGCTCTGGTGTGCATCCTCGCACACTCTCTCCATCCATCTCACTCTCTGTATCACACTCACTCTCACACATACACTCCATTGTGCATTCTCCCTCGCTCTCGGTTTCATACTCACGCTCCGACGCTGTTCGCACACGCGCGCCATTCTCTTTCATACAGCGCACCACGGACCTTCCACAAGCGCCCGGGTGACGCCGGGATCCCAAGCGCGCGAAAAATCCTTTCGCGCCAAACCTCTTCGTGCCATATGCAGCCCGGCTTACCATCGGGATCCTTTTCTCCACATGCAGCTGCAAACTTTCATTTGGGTTAGGAAGTACGGCATCATGATGCGAACACGGACTTTGCACATATTCCATCTTTTCCTCCCGCGATTGCTCTTCTAAGTCCGCCGTCTTCTTAACCCCGATTTCAACTATTTCTTTTATATCTATTTCTTTTTCCTTGTTAAGCTCGACGACTGCTGGTGCTACTAAAATAAAATTTTCTAATTCAACGGCTGTCGGCTCTTCCATACCCCGTGTCGCGATTTCTACCCTGGTCCACCCGGCCGTGCTTTGCTCAACCTCGCTTTCCCCGCATTCCTCAAGCCGCGCTACCCCGTTGCATACCGTTGTGCCTTTCCCGCTTGACCTGCGGTCTATGTCTTTCCCCATTGTTTTTATTTGGCCACCTATTCTGGTTCCAAACCCCGTCAACCCCTCGTTTATTTATCTGGATTGGCCACCCACGTCCTTCAACTGGCCCCCTAATTTGTTTTATAATCCCCTCAATTTGCTTTCTAACCCCCCAATTTGACTTCCCAATTGCTCCCCCATTCTATTTTCCGAATTACTTAACCCGTCTCTCAATCCCCCAATTTGGTTTCCCACATCGTTTCTCAATCCACCCAATTTGGTTTCCCAATTGCTCACTGGTACCCCTTGCTTCGTCTCTCTGCATTTCTATAGATGCTCGTAGTTGTTCTATGAGTACATACAGGTCCCAACCCGCTGGCACCACGGGCTCGGCTATCGCCGCCATGTGCGAGGCGCCGCCATTTTGTTCGCCGCACCCCCTACTGCTGCATCCTCTCCAATTCCCTCTTCCATTCCTCCCAATTGTCCCACTTCTTCCTGGGGGTCCTGGGTTGACTCTAATTCCTCCTCCTCTACCCCCACCGGCATCCGATCGCCTTGGCTATCCATGGCACGATTAAATTTTGTTTTCCAATAAAATTTCGGCCGCTCGTAATTTTAACCAAATTTGTCCAAAGGCTAAAAAAAATTGGTTCGGGTCCCAAATCCCACTCCCAGACACCAATTGTTGCGGATCTCCGACGTCGGCTCTCCCCTTATCAAGAGGGGGTTAATCCCTTTGTCTTTTATCTGGCCGACACGATCCTGGAAGTTATAACGTCCTTCCCGGGCAGCGTTAGGTAGGGTTGTTAGGACTAGGGATTCGCTATTACCTAAGTACTAACGCTGACCGAAACGAGGGAATAACTCCCGCTCGAATCACGGATATTGTTGGAATATGCCGAGCGGATAGCAATCCGCGACCCGAGCTGTTAACAAGGACAAACCCGATTATCGCGGTTCCTAATCGTGCCACGTTTACCCAATTGAGAAAAGACTAGGATGATCGGATTAAGAGGAAACCAGAAAGAACAAGGCAATTTATTTACAATGTACA
>NC_136261.1:132074386-132284386 GCF_964187855.1 Myxine glutinosa
CCCTAAGAATTAGACAAATTAAACACCAGACCCTTTATGTTGCATGATTTCCTATATTTCAAAAAGCATTTTGTGGTCTCATCTGCATTTTACCATTTTTCGATATTAAATAAAACCCATATACGATTTTTAAAAGGGTGATATGCTTCTGGATAGTTATTAGTTTAAACCTCATCCAGCTATTACAATCAATAGTTCTCTCATAAATCAAGATTGATTGAGAAATTTGGATTAAAACCACAAGGCAGATTTTAAGGGAATTATTCATATACTTGTGTAGTTAGACGGAAGAAAATGTTAGGCTGGTCATTTAGTGCAAGATAGTGTTTTTTGTTTGGTGAGGCAATTTGATGGTCACCAGACAAAACAACTGATGGCCACAGATGAGCTAGTATGAAGTTAGGGATGGATAAAGGTAATCTCAGGATGAATGCAGGTGTACTTGACGAAAAGGGTATACTTTCTTTCAAGAATCCGTCGAGGACATACACCGGTAACACCTGCTTGTTCACATCCGCAAATCGAGGTACACTGCTCTCCTCCACTCCTTTGTTCCTCGTTTTTTTTGTCCCCCCGTCGCACCGCGGAGCGAAAGGGGGACTATGGTTTTCCCCTCCGTCCGTGTGTGCGTCCGTCCGTCCGTGCGTGCGTGCGTCTGTCCGTGCGTGCGTCCGTGCGTGCGGGCGTGCGTGCATGTGTATGTGCGTGCGTAAGTGAAGGACCGAATTCTAATTTGGTGTGCGGGTGCAACCCACGTCAAAATCAAAGATGGCCGCCGCCGCCGCCATGTATGTCTGAACCTTGTGAGCAGAATATCTTGAAAAATAAGCGAAGTACCAACTTCTAATCTGGTGTGTGGGTGTATCTAGGCATAAGGAAGAAGGCTATTGAAAATTGGGTCGCCACGTCAAAATCCAAGATGGCCGACACCATAAATATGTCTGAACCTTGTGAGCGAAATATCTTGAAAAATAAACGAACTACCATACTAACTTCGAATCTGGTGTGTGGGTGTATCTACGCATAAGGGAGAACGCTATTGAAAATTGGGTCACCACGTCAAAATCCAAGATGGCCGCCTTGCGTCTTCCACTTTGACAACTCACATAACTTCACCGACGGGGGACCTAGGTGTAACGCTTGTTTTCTCCTGCTTTTGGAATCGCCTCCCTGAATTAATACGATCCCACTCTTCCATTCGGGGCTTCAAGATGGAAACTCATCACTATCCCAAGTATCCCATCATCCCTACCTGTGATCTTTCTACCCCCTTGACTCTTCTCACACCCACCCCATTTACTTGCAGACTACTTACATCTTGTAACTATCTCCGCTCATCTTTCCATGTTCATCCATGTGCTTGTTTGTCGATTTGTGGTGTCTCCTGACACCATTGCTCCACAAGAGTTATCTGCACTAACATAGCATTACCTGCCTAGTTTGTTTTAATTACAAATGTATATTTCCTTCATCGATTTCTGATGATTGTTGAGACATTTATAATTATTTGGATGATGTTTCATTTCATCATTTTTAAAATATAATCAATAATGCAACCTTCATGCCTCTTTAATGTAGGAGAATGTAATCTTACAAGTACTGCTTATATTATTGTTCACAAACTGTGCAAGGCATTTCATGTTTGGTCAAGCTGTATTTTGAATATAGTGTTCAATTGAGGTTTCTTTTCTATCAGATATTGTGATACTTGCCCTTTGTGCCCCAATGAAGGTCATTCACATGAAGCATGCAAACTACCTGGTCAATTTGATTATAGTACAGAAGCTGCTGCCCAGACAGTAACCATGCTCTAAGATAGCAAGCAGTTTAACCTGATGTCAAAGAATCTCCAAAAAGAAAAGAGCACTTGCTTAGTTACTTACTTAGTTACTTACTTGCTTAGTTACTTAGCCTAGTTAGCTAGCTTAGTTAGCTAGTAGTAGTAGATAGTAGCTAGTAGCTCGTTAGTTAGTTAGTTAGCTTAGCTAGCTTAGTTAGTTAGTTAGCTTAGTTACTTGCTTGGTTTTATATAACCCACGTTCCAGATAGGAATTTTAATTCGCCTCCAGGGTACCGGTGATAGCTTCCTACCCTTCGCCAAGGACACTGTGGGATATTTAACGTCCACCAACTAATGCTGGCAGACAGGACACATCGTGTAATGCTATCGGATATAACAACAAATGTGACATGGCTCAATCTGGAACGGCTGGTACCCAAGACCGACCCACTTTGTTGTTATGGTGTTGCACGTGTGTGTGTGTGTGTGTGTGTGTGTGTGTGTGTGTGTGTGTGTGTGTGTGTGTGTGTGTGTGTGTGTGTGTGTGTGTGTGTGTGTGTGTGTGTGTGTGTTTAATATCCGGCTTCCTTCTTGGGGCTACAGTGCAGTAATTGGTCTTTATTTTGATTACAATAGAGATACTTCATGTTGATTAATAAAGTTGATTCAAATATATTATTATTATTGAAATGTTAAATGTGATAAAATATTAGACGAGACTATTAATTTCAGTCCAATGCAGGGTGAAGGCCTGACTCAACTCATGTTGAGGGGTGTTTGGCACACTCGCAATCCCTGTCAAGTGCGGGTTATCAAGAGTGATCAGCCATGGGAATTGAACCTACACCAGATAGTCGAGAAATAATGAAGTCTTTACCCACCCGTCCAAACACCCAGCTGATTATAAGAACATGGAGTACAAATTGTATGTAAGAAAAGCACGAGTGATAATGGGAATTTTTCAATCAGAGATTAGTTAATACATGTGACAGTTTGTAAAGAAGGGCAGTGTATGGAAAGACGAGATTGTAGGAGCTGTGCTCCCACGTCAATCGGAAGAATGGACGCGACAAAAAGCTGCAATTCGTCCGAGTTTCTTTATTGTCACAAAACAACTCGGGTACTCTGAAAATCCCGTTTATCGGGCAGCAATATATATACACACATTATCCCGGAGCGTTTGCCCGGGAAAGGCGAGAGGGGGCGTGGCTGGGCGTCCTGGCCGCGGCCTGGCAAGTCGAGGGCGGGCGTGGCCGGGCGTCCCGGCCGAGGCCTGGCAAGTTGAGCGTGGGCCTGCCCGGGCGTCCTGGAAGAGCCCGGCATGGTGATCGCTCCGCGTCCTTGGTAGGTGCAAGGCGATTGTGTAAACCCAGCGGTAGCCGCTACACACGTCCCCCCAGAATCGACTTGCACCGGCAGGGTCAATTTGAGGGGGGTCCTGATGACCCGGCCGAAGCGACCCCTGGCGGGTCGTGGGGGGGGGGGGGGGGTCCGGTGTGGTGGTGGGCCGTCGAGTGGGGGGCACCGTGGACGGGGGGCGGCCTCGCCGCGGCGGAAGGGCCAACCGTGGCGGTTGGTCGATGTCCATGTGCGCCGGCTTGAAGCGGTCCACCGCAATCCGGTCCGACCTGCCGCCGATGTCGATGACGAACGACTTGTCGTCCCGTCGCAGGACCCGGAAGGGCCCGTCGTACGGCGGCCGGAGTGACCCCCGATGTGCGTCATGACGCACAAAAACGTACTCCGCTGTGCGAAGCGCTGGGGGGACGTAGGACTGGGGGTCACCGTGGTGGGATGTTGGCACGGGGGCAAACCGTCGGGCGGCCTCCTGGAGGTCCGAGCGCTGGTGAGATGCGGACCAGGGACTGGTAGCGTCGGGCACGAATTCGCCCGGGACGCGTAGCGCCTGGCCGTAGACAAGCTCGGCGGTGGATGCCCGGAGGTCCTCCTTGAGGGCCGTGCGGAGGCCCAAAAGGACCCACGGCAGCCGGTCGGCCCAACCGCCGTCCTGAAGGCCGGCCATGAGCGCGGCCTTCATGGAGCGGTGGAAACACTCGCACAACCCGTTGGCTTGGGGGTGGTAGGCCGTAGTACGGTGGAGCTTGACCCCCAGGTTGCGGGCGACCGCGCCCCACAGCTCGGAGGTGAACTGCGCTCCGCGGTCCGACGAGATGTCCGCCGGTGCGCCGAGGCGGGCGACCCAGGTGGCGATGAAAGCCTGCGCCACGTCGGCGGTGGTGGTGGAGACGAGGGGAACGGCCTCCGGCCACCTGGTGGTCCTGTCCACCATGGTGAGCAGGTGTGAGAACCCCCGTGATGGGGGGAGGGGGCCCACCAGATCCACGTTGACGTGGTCGAAACGTCGTTCGGGCACGGTGATAGGTGCCAGCGTGGCCTGGGTGTGTCGGTGGACCTTGGCCTGTTGGCAGGCTGTGCAGGTGCTGGTCCAATCGCGGACGTCCCGTCGAAGGCCGTGCCAGATGAATCGCGCCGACACCAGCTTCTGGGAAGCTTTCCGGCCCGGGTGGGAAAGGCCGTGGAGGGAGGCGAAGATGCGGCGTTGCCAGGTAACGGGCACGATGGGGCGAGGCTGGCCTTGGGAGACGTCGCAGAGCAGGACAGTGTCCGTGAAGGGGATGTCGGCCAGGCGGAGGCCCGTGTCCGCCGCCCGGAGGGCTTGCACCGTGGTGTCGGTGGTTTGGTCCGCCGCCATAAGCGCGAAGTCCACGCCGAGGTGGACCGCGTTCGCGCTGGCCCGAGAAAGACAGTCGGCCACGGCGTTGTTTTTGCCGGCGACGTGCCGGATGTCCGTGGTAAACTCCGACACGGCGGAGAGGTGGCGCTGTTGGCGGGCCGACCACGGCTCTGTGACCTTGGCCATTGCGTAAACCAACGGCTTGTGGTCGACGAACGCCGTGAAGGGTCGGCCCTCCAGGAGGTGGCGGAAATGGCGAACGGCCAGGTGTAGACCGAGGAGCTCACGGTCAAATGTGCTGTATTTGAGCTCGTTCGGCCGGAGCTGCCGGCTGAAAAAAGCGAGTGGCTGCCAAACCCCGTTCACCCATTGCTCATGTACGGCGCCCACCGCGTAGTCGGAGGCATCTGTGGTGAGGGCGATGGGAGCGTTGAGCACCGGGTGAGCGAGCAGTGTTGCGTCGGCGAGGGCCCGCTTTGAGCTTTGGAAGGCCGCGTGCATTGCTGCGGACCAGACGATGTCGTGCTTGGCCGGCTTGCCCCGGAGGGCTTCGTAGAGGGGCCGCATGAGTTGAGCAGCGCGGGGCACGAAGCGGTGATAGAAATTCACCATTCCCAGGAATTCCTGCAGGGCCTTTATGGAGCGGGGACGCGGAAATGTGGTGATGGCCTCGACCTTGGTTGGCAGCGGCACGGCCCCGTTCTTGGTGATGTGGTGGCCCAAAAAATCAACGGCCGTCGTGCCGAAGTGGCATTTGGCCGGGTTGACGATGAGGCCATGCTCGCTGAGGCGCCCGAATAGTGTTCGGAGGTGGAGGAGGTGCTCGGCCCGGGACGTGCTGGCGATGAGTATGTCGTCCAGGTAAACGAAGAGGAACGGCAGGTCACGCAGCACACCGTCCATCAAGCGCTGGAACGCCTGAGCCGCGTTCTTGAGGCCAAACGGCATCCGTAGGAATTCGAATAAGCCGAACGGCGTGATGACGGCCGTTTTACGGACGTCGGCCGCCCTGACAGGTACCTGGTGATATCCCCGTATGAGATCGATTTTTGAAAAAATGACCCGTCCTGCCAGACGGGCGGAGAAGTCTTGGATGTGCGGGATCGGATACCTGTCGGGGGTGGTAGCGTCGTTAAGGCGGCGGTAGTCGCCACATGGGCGCCAACCGCCCCCTGGCTTTGGGACGATGTGTAGTGGCGAAGCCCACGCGCTATCGGAGCGCCGCACGATGCCGAGGTGTTCCAAAGCGTCAAACTCGGCTTTGGCCACGGCGAGCTTGGCTGGGTCGAGGCGGCGGGCTCTGGCGTAGACCGGCGGGCCCGTGGTTGGTATGTGGTGCTCGATCCCATGTCGTACTGCGACGGCTGAAAACGTCGGCCGCGTGAGGGCCGGGAACTCCGTGGGCAGGCGAGCAAACTCGTTCGCCGCCGGGAGGGCGCATGCCAGCTCGGTCGGAGCGGAGCTGCTCAATGTGCATACCAGGGAGCTGAAGGTCTCGGCGTTGATGAGGCGACGCCGTTGGACGTCCACCAGCAGTCCGTGTGCGCAGAGGAAGTCGGCGCCTAGCAGAGCCATGGGCACGTTCGCGGTTACAAACATCCAAGTAAAGCGTTGGCCGCCGAAGCAGAGGGTGACGTTGCGCGGGCCGAAGGTGCGGATGGCCGATCCGTTGGCCGCAACCAAGGAGGGGCCGCAAACCGCGGACTGCCTGTCCTGATCAGAGGCGGGTATGACGCTCAGTTGGGCGCCGGTGTCGCACAGGAAGCGCCGTCCGGACGCTTTGTCCGTGATGAAAAGTAAGTTGCCCGTGTGGCCGGCGCTCATGGCTGGTAATGAACGCCGGCCCGGCCGTTTCCCGGCCTGCCGAAGGTGCACGGGGGTCGGCATGTCCGGGCCTTCTGTCCGAACATGGCATGATAGTAACACCACGCTTGGTCAGGTGGAGGCCCCGGTCGTCGTGCTGGGGGTGGTCGGCTCGCCATAACGGCCGCCAATTGCGTCGGCAGTTCGGTCGTCGACCGTGCCGGGTGCTCGGGCGCCATGGGCATTGCGTCGGACGGCGGTGGGCCCCAGGTCGCTGCTGCAATGCATTGGCCTGCCGCGCAGATCTTGTCGGCTTCCCTGGCGAGGGCACGGGGATCCGTGATCGTCGTGCTCGCCAGGGCGAGGCGTACCGGGCTAGGCAGCTGACGGAGGAACAGCTCCCGGAACAGGAATGCCGGAGAGTGCTCGCCGAGCAGCGAAAGCATGTAGTCCATTCGCTCGGACGGGCGCGTGTCGCCGAGCTCGGGCAGGTCGAGCAGGCGCCGTGCGCGTTCCGCCGATGGGAGGGCGAAAGCGTCGAGGAGGAGCTTTTTAATCGCGCCGTATTTGTCAGCGGCTGGCGGGCTCTCGAGGAGGCTCAGGGCGCGGGCCACGGTGGCTGAACCGAGCGCTGCTACCACATGGTGGAAGCGGGTGTCGTCGGCCGTGATGCCTCGCAGGGCGAACAGGGAGTCTGCCTGGGCGAACCAAACCGCCGCGTGAGCCTCCCAGAAGGTAGGCAGTTTAAGGGCAACTGCCGTGTCCATGTCGGTAGGTCACCAATGTAGGAGCTGTGCTCCCACGTCAATCGGAAGAATGGACGCGACAAAAACCTGGAATTCGTCCGAGTTTCTTTATTGTCACAAAACAACTCGGGTACTCTGAAAAGCCCGTTTATCGGGCAGCAATATATATACACACATTATCCCGGAGCGTTTGCCCGGGAAAGGCGAGAGGGGGCGTGGCCGGGCGTCCTGGCCGCGGCCTGGCAAGTCGAGGGTGGGCATGGCCGGGCGTGCCCGGGCATGCCCGGGCGTCCCGGCCGAGGCCTGGCAAGTTGAGCGCGGGCCTGCCCGGGCGTCCTGGACAAGCCCGGCATGGTGATCGCTCCGCGTCCTTGGTAGGTGCAAGGCGATTGTGTAAACCCAGCGGTAGCCGCTACAAGATCATATTAAAAGACAAAAAGCACCTACAGACTGTAGATAGTTGAGTGTAAATGGCGGGGGCACTTATCAGATCGAGTCAGAACTATGAACTATGCATCTACTTAAGCTTGTCTTACCCCTTAAAAGGGAAAGACAATTTTGCTTTGTCAAGAAACACCATTATAGACTATTGCATGGAACATTACGTCATCTAAAACATGTTCCACATAATCTGGGCTGTGAATGAAACATTATGATGCTTTGGTAGGTGAGCAAGATATAGGTTTGTCATGGATCTATGGAGACCTGTTAAGTTCTTGAAGATATCTCATTTTGAATAAATCACCAGTCATTGATTGATGTTGTTGAAGATTTGCTTGATATGAGGTGTTAGGTTCATTGCTTTGAATTGACATTTATGTTTCATATTTGGCAGGTGAAATGTGACCAGTATTGGCCCTCTCGTGGTGTGGAGAGCTACGGACAGATGCAGGTCTCCTTGCTAGACACAATGGAGCTGGCCGCTTATTCCATCCGCTCATTTGCTCTGTGCAAGGTATTCCTCCCTTTCCTTTTTATTTTGTTTACACATTCATACTATAATTTGAGGAACGACTGCTTATTTGTGTGTTTGTTTGGGTGTTTCTTTGAGCGTTTCTCTGACTTCTTTGCACTCCGGGACCACGAGACGGAATGAGTTGAAAGGTGGTGGTAGTCCTCGGGGACTTGCACGTGGGAGTTTTATAGGTTAAAATAAATAGTCCCGGGTATTCAGTGTTGGGGCGAGGACCCAAATGATCTCGATGTAAATATGTATGGCAGAAGAAAGCTCCCAGTGAGAGCGGGTATTTCAAGTCCTACTAAAATACTCCAATTCTGGGGGAATTAACCCGTCTCTCAGGGTGGGTTTTCCACAAGTCAATATAAATATTTCAACAGCATCGTGTGATTGTCTTCCACTTTGAGAACATGATAGTCATATTTCTATTTGCAGGATATTTTTCTAATCTTATTTACCTTCACTGTGTGTCCACTTGCTCTGTGCAAAGAGCCGTCATATATCTGTGACCCTTATCTCTATGGAATTATTCCTCTTATCTATCTTAAAGGAATGAATCCACTCTTTGTTCTCTTTTGTTCGGTTTTATTAAACCTTTAAGGGAAGGGAATTAACGAATAGATTCACTTTATGAAATAACTAATAAACTGACTAAACTCAACGAAGCCTCGTTCAGCCGGCAGCATGGCCCCAATCTTCTGAGCAGGTCTTCTCCCTCGCTCCTGGTCAGCCCAGCGCAACTCCGTGTCTCTCGTTCTCCTCGAGTAAGCTCCTTTTATCTAGAAATTCAGTTCTCCTGGTGTTCGAACTGAATTTCCTTATTCGGGCAAGGAATGTCAGAAGTCCGCACCGAGCTGGGCCGAGACAGCGGCCCGGACGGGTCTGGTCTGGTCTGTGTCAAACCGAACTACTAAGAGCCATTCCAGACAGTTATTATCTGTTGAAGATACAAAACACCTTTATCTATCTTTTGTAGGTCACTTTCTGACCTCTGTACGCAAGCTCTTTCCTCCTCCAAATTCCATCTTATACAGAGTTATACAAAACAGACATTTGGATAAAGGAATCAGAAACGTCTACACAGAGATATATTAAATAATATATATTCCTCCACATCTCCGATCCCCACACTGGGGTAATAATTGTTTACCGTGAGGCCCCTAGAAATCCCCAATTTTAACTGTTTTATTGAACGGTTTTATGTATGGCTGGTGTATTTTAGCTTCTATCCTTGTTTCTCTTGTAATAATGGTGTGTAAGCTCAAAAGCCTTTTATTTCTTCTTTTGTCAATGAAACATTGAATGCTTTGTGTGACAATGTCTAATTACCTCCACCACCGAAGGTGGGTGAAGGTTATGGTTTTACCCCTGTCTGTTTGTTTTTCAGTTTTTATCTTGCCAAAACGAAGTTTTTGCAAGATGTATTAGTCAGCTTGTATGTTTGTTTGTGGTTAATCATTTTTTTTTCACGTTTAGATCACTCTGTAGACCACAGTTATTATTGGAAACTCCTGTAACTTCGCATATCAGAGTCCTATAGAGATACCCTTCAGCACACAAAATTTTGAAGGTCAAGGTCAAAGGTCAAGGTCACTTTGTGGTCAATCATGGAGGTCGACGAAACACTAATTTTTTGAGTAACTTTGATCGGATCGTCTCCAAACTTCATGGGAATCTAGTATATGGTCCGGCGCTCAGCTGATTAGTTTTTGGTGGCGATCGGCCTTGACCTTCATGGTTAGCGCTGGAGGTCGAAAATTATTGACCCCAAGGTCAAATTTTGAAATCGTAGGTACCATATCGAGTAATACCTCATATGAATGCCCTTGATGAGTGCTTCCCAGATCTGTAAACAGTTTGACGCTATGACGTCATTTGATGACGTCATGACGAAAAAACGGAATTTTCACATTTTGGCAAGATACGGTTCACCCTGTGGGTGACATAATTTATTTTTGTTTCTGTTTGTTTACCCCTGTCTGTTTGTTTTTCTTGTCCCCCAAGGTCCAGTTCTCGGTCCCCTCCTCTTCATCCTGTACCTGTTCCCTCTTGGTCACTTAATCCGTCGTCATGGTCTCCAATTCCACTGCTTTGCCGATGACATCCAGCTTTTCATTTCCGCCAAGTCAATTTCCACCGTCACCCACTCTATCCTGACAAACTGCATCACTGAAATAAAATCCTGGCTTCAAATCGGACTAACCCCCGCTCTTGCAGGGAAAATGGCCTTAAAATGCATGTTGTTGTTGTTGTTGTTTGTTTTTCTGTTTGCTTCTCTGTTTGTTTGTGAACAGGACATCTCAAAAAGTTGTGGACGGATTCGGACGAAATTTAGCGGAGAGGTTGCGTGTGTGACAAGGACAAATTGTTTAGATTTTGGTGAAGATCCGAATCCGGATCCAGATCAGAGAAATTTTTTATTTTTTGGGTGATTCTTCGCCAGTGACCAAAAACGATTTTGCATGATATTTCAAAAAGTTGTGGAAGACTTGTGACAAGACTTGGTGGATGAGTTGGTAAGGTGACAAGAGCAAGCCAGGTAGATGTTGGTTAAGGTCTGGATCCATATCCGGCCTATCAGTAGGATACAAAACATAAATTGTTCAGCCTGCTGGAGATATGCGCTCTACCGAGTGCCGTTCTAGTTGTGTTTGGGGTTACTAATTATTTTGCCTTTTCTTTCTTTTTTCTGTCCTGCAATTCCATTCATTAAATATGAAGGTGTTTAGAAGGCTAGGAATGTATTATACAGGTTTGCTTTTCAAAAAACATATTCTCTTTATTTCTGGCCTATAATTATAAAACACGATTGTTTTGCATTAACAAAAAAATGGGTTTTATGTATGGCTGAATTTCCCTTTAATATACATTAAAAACCTTTAATATATACTGAATTTCCCTAAAGCCTTTAATATACAGTATGTATATATATATATATATGCATACAGTGCATTCAGAAAGTATTCAGACCCCTTCACTTATTTCACATTTTGTTATGTTGCAGCCTTATGCTGAAATCGTTTAAATTCATTTTTTCCCTCATCAATCTACACTCAATACCCCATAATGACAAAGGGAAAACAGGATTTTAGAAAGTTTTGCAAATTTATTAAAAAGTAAAAACTGAAATATCACGTTGACATAAGTATTCATACCCTTTGCGATGACACTTGAAATTTAGCTCAGGTGCCTCCCATTTCTCTTCATCATCTTTGAGATGTTTCTACACCTTGATTGGAGTCCACCTGTGGTAAATTCAATTGATTGGACATGATTTGGAAAGGCACACACCTGTCTATATAAGGTCTCACAGCTGACAATGCATATCAGAGCAATAACCAAGCCATGAGGTCGAAGGAACTGCCTGCAGAGCTCAGAGACAGGATTGTGTCGAGGCACAGATCTGGGGAAGCCTACAAAAAATTTTCTGCTGCATTGAAGGTTCCCAAGAGCACAGAGGCCTCCATAATTCTTAAATGGAAGAAGTTTGGAACAACCAGGACTCTTCCTCGAGCTGGCCGCCCGGCCAAACTGAGCAATCGGGGGAGAAGGGGCTTGGTAAGAGAGGTGACCAAGAACCCGATGGTCACTCTGGCTGAGCTCCAGAGATCCTGTGTGGAGATGGGAGAAACTTCCAGAAGGACAACCATCACTGCAACATTCCACAGATCTGGGCTTTATGGCAGAGTGGCCAGATGGAAGCCTCTCCTCGGTGAAATACACATGAAAGCCCGTTTGGAGTTTGCAAAAAAGTACCGAAAGGACTCTCAGACTGAGAAACAAGATTCTGTGGTCTGATGAAACCAAGATTGAACTGTTTGGCTCATGTATTATGTATATATATTGTTACAGACACGACTTTGATGTTAAAGTGGGCCGAGCGGAATGGCCGTCGTGTCCGCACAAATTACCCGACTATACTCGACGTTGACGAAGCCGCGCCACGCTGGCTCAATAAGAAAAAGAAGACACCCGGCTGGATTACAATCACACAATACGACACCAACGTTTCGATTCTCAAGTATATTCGTACGGAAAAAGGTTAGATTACAGGGGCTAGAGGTATATTACAGGAAGACAGGCACTTAGACACACTCTTATATTAACCCCGGACAGACGACAGACACACGGGACAAAATGCTGACTCACACGGGGGTTGATGAAAAGGAAAGGCAGGTCGCGATGGCTCAAGGTGCACTCTTGGCTCAAGGCAGAATCGACTCGGTCCGGTCCAGAGATGCGGGGAGGTATCGTCGCGCTGGGGGTGGCGGTGGCTTCTCTCTCCAGTCTCCAAGCTCAGGCGCATCTCACGTCACGTCCGGCAAGCGGCTGCGTATATCCGGCGGGGAGTGACACGCCCTCGGCTCGTTAGCTCCGCCTCGTGGAATCGGCACGTTGCTTCTCATTGGGTGCGTGCGGGGGGGGTTACTGGCTCCGCCCCTGACGAGGAGCTGACAGCCAGCCCCTTCGGGGTAACCCCGTGGAGCGCATGGTCTGGAGCTAATCGAGCCGGTGTGAGGACGCATCCTCCCCCGCTCCGCCGCCATCTCCTCTGTTGTTGTTGTAATTGTTGTTGTAGTTGTTGTTATTGTTGTTGTTTGGGGAAGAAGATGGGAGGAGGTATGGGAAAGGTCCTAAACTCACTACTGATGCCATATAATCACATTCTGGTGCAACGAAGAGTCATAATTAATGGAGACGAGGCCTTAACTGACATAGAATAAGAATAACTAGGAAGATGTCCGAAAGTTGTCTACGTGTGGTGCGGTGGACCTGGGCACGACATTTAATGGGGGAATAAGGGGAAGGTCGGCTCTACTGATTGTTATTTACATGCAATGGGACTAGGGAATGGGGGACTGGGGAAAGTTGGGGAGTATTGGAGAAAATAGGGGAATATTTACAAGCGGATATGGAGGCCAAATTCCATATTCGCAACAATATATACACACACACACATACATTCCTGATGTGTTTTCAAAAGCCTTGCCTAATTTCCCCCAAATTTGCTGTGCTACAACACAATAAAATAAAAACACAATAAAAATAACATCACAATAATCAACACAATAAAAATGTCAACATCACATTCAAAAATTTCAATTGTTAATCAAATTGATGTTAAAACATGAAGTAACGCATTTTGGATCCACCATCGTATGGCGAGTGCCACTCTCAGTGGGGAGAGGGCGGAGCTTGGTTTGCCCCTCCTCCGCGCTTCTGCATTTGAAGGTATTCTTTGTCGGAAATCGATCCTTTTGCACTTAAATATTTATATTCCGAATGTATAACGGAAAGTAACATAAAATGGTTGCACAGTCTCTGTGGGACTGCACTCAGTGTACGGAGTTGGTCGTGCACTCCGACACGACTTTAAACAAGGACATTTGGAGGCCCTTTGGCCCATTACTGACATGTTGAACAAACGATTTAATTTTTGCTACAGCTTTAAACAGCAATCCTCTTGATGTTTCACTCAAGTTTAAACCACCTGATCATGATCACGTGGCCCAACTTGTTGGAGATAATGAGACATTGTGTCACCAATCACCTCCTCAAATTCCCACAACCCCAACTCAAAAATCTCAAAGAATCTGTCACCCTACTTCATTATGCCTGTCTTATGAAACAATGAAAGCAAGCTTCACCACTGGTTGTGACATACATGGTCGTTTAGCATTAAATTCACTGGCTTGTCTGGTTTACTGTTGAGATGCATTCTGGAGATTCTGTGCTTGTACAAGTCTTTTCCAATTGTGTTTTAGAATTGATGCTTTTAATTGGGATGTTATACCAAGCTGAATGTCGATGCATTTTTTGTACATATATTATTAGGGTTATGGTTATAGGGTTTGGGACTCAGCTTTCCTGCAGGCAGCAAGGGGGAGGGTGAGGGGGGAGGGGAGGGGGGAGTGGAGGGGGAGGGGGGAGGGGAAGGGGGTGAGGGGAGGGGAAGGGGGGAGGGGGGAGGGGAGAAGAGGGGGAGGGGAGAAGAGGGGGAGGGGGAGGAGGAGAGGAGAGAAGAGGGGGGGTGGGGAGGGGGAGGGAGGAGGGGGGAGGGGTAGGGGGAAGGGGGGAAGGGGAGGGGGAGGGGGGGGAAGGAGAAAGGGGATCATCTATATGGTATGAACACATACGTTGGCATTAAAAGTGACTGAAGATTACAGTTAAATAGATTGTTAAAAGCTCCCATTGTCTCGCTCACACTGACTAACATAGTGATTGGACATAGCTACAAATCCTTCTGCTTTTGAAACCTTCACCTGTCCTTCCATAGGTCGGAAGCACAGAGCAGCGGGAATTGAAGCAGTTTCAGTTCACGTCATGGCCGGACCATGGCGTTCCAGAACACCCAACACCATTCCTATCATTTCTACGCAGAGTGCGTCAGGCCGATCCACTAGATAGTGGGCCAATGGTTGTGCACTGCAGGTAAGCAGGTGGAAAACTGGGTAAAACAGTGGTTTAGAAATGCTGACAGTGAGCCTGCATGTCAAATCCTGTGGTAGAGTGGATGCAGGCATTGAGCATCGAAAAGCAGCCGTGGTGGAGTGTGTTAAGAAAGGGGGCAGAAAGAGGCCATTGCAGAGCAAATGAGGTGGGTGTCAGTAATACGTCTCTGTCAGCCGGGCTGCCTGCCGGCATTCAGGCGGATGTGCTGCTGTGCAACTAATGGCTCCTGCTGGTCTACTAAGACATTGGCATTGCAAAAGCACGCAGGCACTGGAATCCTGCTAGCTGGACACCTGCCTGCACAAAAAATGCCATCACCTTTCATCTATCTGCCCAAATTTCCCTCCACTTCTCAATTTGTTTCTTCTACAAAATGCTATATTTGATTTCGTTTTTGCCCAAGCCAAGAAATTCCTCCCTGTGTGAAATGCAATTGGTCACTTGGCATGGCCAGAGAAACTGGGTACTCACTAAGAATAGCTGTCGAGGGAACAGGATTTCTGGAAATGAGGGACTTATAGGATTATAGAATTGAATGCTGGTGGTTGAAGGAGCAGTCTTACCATTTCAACACAGATGGTGCTAGGCCATAAAGAGTGAGCCTGCTGCTTGATATGTTGCTTGCTGCCAGCATTGCCACGGTTAGCCTGCCATGACAGAATGCTTATGCTTACTGTTAAGGATTCTAGGTTAATAAACTGCATTATTAACTCCTCGGTAACAGGTGTAACTCCTCTCTAATGCAGCATCATGAATGATTGATTTATTATTAGAACATGCTTCTTCGAGTACATATCTTCTTTTGTAAGTCAGCTTCGATTTTGATCACACTTTCCTTGCCATATTGTGTTTTAGTAACTAATTATGCTGTGTGTGATTCCAAAGTCTGATCGAGTGAATTTGATTCATCATCATTTACTTCATTAATATCCTGTCATCAGGTAGGACATTTGTGAGATTCCCCGTATAAGTATAGCTGTCTGGATCCATTTGGGAGGAGGTGGAAGTTCATGAGTGAGACTTTGATGTGAGGATGAATAGGGTAATGTAGACCGTCAAATGATGCAAATGAATGACAACAGAAATAAGTATATGTACAGTCCTCTTAATGTATATTTTCAGCACTTTCATGACATTCCATTTTGGGTCAATTAAATAATCAATGTGACCATGTAGATCAATAAGACATTCGCAGGCATAGCCCTTCATGGTTGGAATAAGGAGAGTCATTTTATTTGTTTAACTTTTTACAAAGATCAAAACTCATGGAAGAACTGAATCAATCGGGCTGACACACCGATTGTGTGGAGAGAGTTGGCGGATGGATGGAATCGATAAATGTGAAAGGGAAGAACATACGGAAATATATACAGAGGCATTTACAGACAGGACAAGGAAGCTGAGAGGGCTGAGGAGACAATGAACATGAAAGTAGAAAGGAAAAGCTGACAAACAGGGCAAATGTTGTGAAGTACAGGTGGACGGGTGAAGAGAATCAGTAAGAGTAGAAAAGATGGGGAATAGGAATAGGGAATAAGATTCGATGGTTATGGCTTGATTGGAGCGGAAGGACATTTTAAAGGAGTGATGGCTTAATTGCCATTTTAAAGGACTGGGAAGAAGAACTTGATTGGGCAGACTTTGGGAAGCAATTAGAAACAGCAGAGAGAGGGAGAGAGAGACCTCTGAACATTTACCACGAGTGAGGATAGAAATACGAGGGGGGCAGTCGGGGGTTTTGTCGAATGGGACAGCAAGCTGAGCATCGAATGCAGAAGCCAGGGCAGACAGAGCAAGCAAATTTATATGGCGAAACAGCAGAGAGAAGAAGAATACAATAAAGATGCGCAGATATTCTGGATTGGAGAAGGTAAAAAGATTTGATTGCTCGTTGAGTGAGTGAGGCCTGCTCTGGCTCATGAGGGACAAATAGCCAAGTGTGCAGTTGGGGCAAAACCAGAAATGAGATGATGGAAAACTGCAAAATGAGGACACCAGAAATGATGACACCAACCTGTGTGCAGTAAAAGAACAGTCGGCCTTGCACCTTCGCCTCCTGTTGAGTAAAATGTACCTCAGCTTCCTGTTGAGAACCATAAATAATTGGTCCATGTTACCCTGGTCACTCGATCTATACTATAAGGGAGATGGCTGGCTATCTGTCGCCATTTTTCTCGGAGATGGCCAAACGGATCTTTGTCAAACTCTCAGAGGTCTATCAGTGATTGCTGGGGAATGTTTTAGGCAAAAATAATTTGAAATTGTTGAAAAAAAACAAGTTGCATATTTGGGGTATTTTTATCGCTAAATAGTACATAAGCCTTTGTAGCTATGTGAAACGTAATGTGAAATGATCCCTGGCCCTATTCCTTCATGGGTGCAGGGAAGTGTTTTAGGACCCCACAAAAAAATAGAAAAAAAACAAAGTTTGATTTCTTCAAAATTCCAATAGGATTAGAACCGCACGGGGCAACGCCCCTGCTAGTATTTCATTTTTCTATAATAGCTCACTTCTTATAGTACTTGCCTTTGAGTTGCTTAGTCTGGATTCAATTCCTGAGAGGATCAAACTCAACTATAAAGCTTACATTCTGATTTAGTGCCAACAGGAGTGCCTTATCTTGGAACAGGCCATTCTCAGATGGAGACATAAATGCCTGTTGCGCCATCTGTTTAAATTACGGACATTAAATATCCCACGGTGTCTCAAAAAGAAGTAGGTCATTGTGTTTCAGTACCTTGGCCAATTTGCCTGCCTGAATATGTTCAAGGGATGTAAACATTAAGTTAATGGTACAAATGGGGTTAGTACATTCTGATTTAGTGCTCAAAGGCTCAAAGGCCAGCTAAAACAGCATCCGCATACATAGAGGATAAGATAACATGGCGTTAATAAAGCACAGGCACGGGAAGTCAAATGGTCTTTTTTGTTTCTTTTTTTGCATACATAGTCTAGTCGAGATCCATGGAAGAGCTAGAACACGGAACGGAACACGCAACATAGCAAAAGGAACAGCAGGAGGAGAAGGTGGAAATTCCAATAGCAGGGCAGAGGATGGAAATAGATGGAGACAGACAAACAAGGGAAGCGGGTAACGATGAGGGGAAGGGCAGAACGCAAGGGGTGGGCAAGATGGGTGCAGAAGCAAAATTTGGGGAGACGTGGGGGGTGGTTTACCGGGTGTAGAAAAGATCATGGTTTTGGATTGGGATGATTTGAGGTTTTGGTGAACAGTGGTTTTGAATACCTGTAGGGAAGAGTGGTATTGAAGAGAGTGTAGAAGGTGGTTCCACATGCGTTGAAAAGAGGAATAAATGAGTGGAGGTGAGCATTGTTTCTGGATTTTGGCAGTTTAACTAGGAGGGGGTTGCTCGTGGACCGGGTGCATCCTGCGGATACCTGCGGGGAGAGGGGGAGCAAAGCACAGAGAGGGCAGAGAGTGCAAGAGCAGAAAAGAGGCTGAAGAAGACAGAAAGACCACAGACCTGTCGGCAATGGGGAAGTGATCGGCCCATAGACTCAGCTTCATTGTGGGATATTCCAATAATCTTGAAGGCCTTGGTTTCCACGGCTTCAAGCTAAGAAATATGGGGCAGGGGCGCCAGCCCAGAGGGGAGAGCAGTATTCCATCAAGCTGCAGATGAAAGCCTTGTAGATGCATATGAACTCAAGTGTGCCAAGGAAGGACTTCGCAAGACGGAGGATGCCCAGTCGGCATCTGGCTTTGGAGACAAAACTTTGAAATGCGACTTGCCCAAGAGAGATCATTGCTGAGATTGAGAACCAAGAGTTTGAGTGAATGAACCTCTTTGAGAGGGTTGTTGAGAAAGTAGATGGGAGGGTTTGCTGTACAGTCATTTCAGAGAGAGAGAGAAAGAGTGTGTGGGATTTCTTAGGGTTAAAATGCATATTCCAAGACGTGTTTTCCCAACTTGTGATTTTGGCAAGGTCTGAGAAGAGGGAAGAGGCTTCTGCCTGTTTGTCGGAAGGATGAGTGATGTCACAGCAGAGGGTGGTGTCATCCGCAAAGTGATAGAGGTTTTTTCAGTGAGTCAGTGGGATCAGTGATGAAGATTTGGAATAGGACACTACCAGTGATGTGGCCAAGAACACTACGAGTGATTGACAGGAGTCTTTTACTGCATAGAAAAATACTTCTGTCTAGGCTGGGGAGCCCCTTGTCTTTTACTACATATACATTTTCTTGAATAGTTTCAACCATAAGCAAAAGGTTTTTTTTATTTTTTACTCATTCATTCAAAGGCCTACAGAGGAAAGCCTCACTAGGAAAACAGAAACCAGTTGTATAAGCAGCAAAAGCAACAGATTAAAAAAGCCCCTTGCAGCATATGAAAACATTTCTCTGGTTTGCAATCCCCTTTATTGAGACTGTTATCCTCCCACGGAGAAGGTTTCCACAGATGGCGCTCCTCATTGCAGAGCTGCTTCATATCCCTGTGTGACCCTAAGGCAGCCCATTTTCCTCCTTTGGTGGGCTGAAAGCTTTAATCAGGATGGAACCTTGATTGACGGGAAAATTGGAGCTCCCTGCCGCTTGCTAATTTACCAGTCTCCATAAAACGGCCTCACTTATGGATTCCTACATATAAATTTGCTCAATCTGTCTGTCCTGGTTTCCACATTCGATGCTCAGCTTTCTGTCCCATTCCACAGAAATCCCCCCTCCCCCCCCCCCCCCCCAAACCCCAGCCGTCCATCCCCTACCCCCTCCCATATTTCTATCCTCGCTCATGGTAAATATTTAAAGAGGTCTTAACTCATTCCTCATCTGGAAAATTAATAAGTCCACCCTGTCACTGGAAACGGGACATTGTATTAAAACGGAATAAGATGGCTCTCCTGATGGAGAGTGCAAGAGAAAATTATTGGGCCCATGTGGATGCTTGCAGGCACACTTGCCTCGACTCTTACAAAGTATCTCTCGAGAAAAGATGTCAGAAGAAATAGCAAAAGCCAGTTAACACTTTCCCATTCAGCAATATAATTTTCGTCCCAGCTTGAAGTGTGTTGAATTTAATGATAGCAAGATGATTTTGACATTCTCATTTTGTGTAAATACCATCACATTGATACCATGCAAAAACAAATGATTAGTGGGAATAAACTTGCTGGGTTTTTTTAAAATTGAGATAAACATGTGCAGTTGGTACAGTGACGTCTACCTGCTCTTACAAGTAAGGATAATTGCACAAGACAGAAGCACAACGTCACAGCATTTTGACCCATGCTTGGGATTTGGTTCACATCAGGGTCAAGGTTCACACAAACTTGTGACTGCAACGAGCAAGTTGTATTGTGTTAATTCATGTGCTGTTTGCGCAAAATCTAACCGTGTCATTAAAAGTTGAAGGTATAAAAAGTTGTGCAGAAACACCAAATTATTTTCCTCCTCTCAAAGGTCTGCTCTAGGGTTGGTTGTTTAATTGTCCGACATCTCCAAATTGTGCCATACCCTTTCCTAACTTATCTTTCCCCACAATTAAAACTCCTCAACCACAGTGGCACCATATTATTTGAGTGGGTAGGCCTATAATCTTAGGCAAACAAACATGTATTATATTCATACTAGTATGAAAGCCCATCAAAACTGACGGGTTGGAACAGTTTATTTGATGGTGCAGCCCCTTGAGCATGCCAAAGTCTGAAGCCTTCGCCTAGCGTCAGGTGTGCTTATATCTTCTTAATTTATCAGACATCCTACGGACGTAAATGAATTCTCGTTTTACTCTGCACATGTTGCATATCATGTGCAGCGAATTTCACGGTCCTGCACCTCGTATTTATTGTTTGGACTTCCGTTTCCAGTCTTGCTGGCGAGGGTTCGTTTTTTCGCAGCTCCACACGCTCTCCATCGAAATCGAAGTTAAGTAATTGGTCCCATTTTGTATTTTCGTTAAAACTGTATTTATTTTATGGTGTATGTACGTATATTGTCCCGACAAAGATTTTCGGTGCAAATCTTTCATACCTGTATTGAAAATCGTGTTAATTCGTGGCGTCTTGAGGCCTTGTACAGTGTACACTGTACAACCTTGAGGTTTTGTTTTTCTCTCAGCGGTCTGTCGTTTGTGATCCAGTAACTTTCGTTCTCTGTTTTCCCAGTCTTTCCACCCCAAAGCCTACTTCCTTATGTAAATCGCAACTCAAAAAAACAAAAAAAAAAGACATTACCTTCTCTGTGCTCATTCGTTTATTCATTCTTATTCGTTCGTTCGTTCTTCGACCACGTGTTTCTCCCCCATTTCCCCAGATAGATTGTCAAATTTCAACTCGTTATTTTATCGTCCATGCGATATTGTTTGATTATAGTTAGTTTTGGTTTGAATTTCCTGTAACTCGTAATTAATTAATCGTGTTCTGCTCCTCAGAACCTTGTAGTTGTACCCCCGTCGGTGTTTTGTTAACTTAAGCGTGTTTTGCTTGGCTCTTGGTTTTTTCCCTTCTACCCCGAACATAATACTCTGTCTAACGTTCTAAATCCCCACCCCCCCCCCCCCCCCAAAAAAAAACAAAAAAAACAAAAACATTTATTTTCTTTTCTCCACGTGTACTGTTTTATTTGGGTAAACAGAAACCCCTCCTGGTCTCATCCTGTATTTTCTGTCCAGGTGTGCTGTTCGCCCCGCCCCCATTATCTCCTTGCCATCCACCGTTTGCCCTGTTCACGTGACTCGTGGTGGTCCCTCTCGGCTCTCCCCCCGTTGGTATTTTTGTGCATATAAGATTGTTCACGGTTCTGTTTAAATATTATTTAAATATGTTTAACCTTTCCCCTTCTGTGTTTTATTCAGTGGTATATTACAACACGCTGTTTTTCTTCCTATTTAAAAGGCTTTTCTCAATTTCCTCTCCAACTCATTCCACTTCAAAAAAAAGAAATTCAATATCTTATACGTCTCCCTCACTACATGGTCTAAATTCACATTCATTCCATCCCTCCTCCATCGTTCTGAATCGGATTGCTAACTTGAAAATCACAACAAACCCAATTTGTTCTTTCGTCTTTCATTAATCATCCACTTTCTAAACTCCCCTCTTGCCCCTCCCATCCAAATCCCCCCCCTTGCACCTACACTCCTAAACTACCCCCTTGCCCCTCCACTCTTAAACTCCCCCCTTGCCCCTCCACTCCTGAACTCCCCCCTTGCCCTTCCCCTCCTAAACTCCCCCTTTGCCCCTTCCCTCCTAATCCCCCCCCTTGCCCCTCCACTCCTGATCTCCCCCCTTGCCCTTCCCCTCCTAAACTCCCCCCTAGCCCCTCCCCTCCAAATCCCCCCCCCCTTGCCCCTACACTCCTAAACTCCCCCCTTGCCCCTCCACTTCTAAACTTCCCCCTTGCCCCTCCCCTCCTAAACTCCCCCCTCACTCCTCCCCTTCAAAACTCCCCCCCAATCCCTCCCATTCAATTCTCCCCCCATACCATTCCTCTCCAATTCTCCCTCCTCCCCCCTCCTCCTCCAAGCTGCCTCCTCCCCACTTCGTCTCCCTTCTATCTCATACCTCCACCCCCCCAAACCTTCTACTTTCCTCTGCCCCCCCTCAAACAACCCCTCACTGTGCCTCATCCCTTCACCATCAAACCTTTCATCCTCCTCATCCTTCCCTTTCTTGGAACTCTTCTGCAACATCTGACACACTATCAACTGCTCTCCCTACCTCCCCCTCTCATCCTTCATCTTACCCTACTCCTCCCCTCCCCTGTCCTGTACCCGATGCTCCCCCTCTCTCTTCATTAACGGTATGGACCTCAAACATCCGGGGCCTTCGCTCAAACCTGACTGATCTCTCCATACAGGTTGCTTCTGACAATCCAGACTTGATCTGCTTAACAGAGACTTTCCTCCTTCAAGATGTCTCTGATTCCTTAATATCTCTTCCTGGTTACTCCCTCCTCCGGTATGATAGACCTGAGCCTCGGCCTGGTGGTGGGGTGGCTATCTTTGTCAAAAACTCTCTTCCTCACTCTCCTTGCACTGCCCTCTTTCCTCCTCACCCGCAGGAGTACCTCTGGTTACGGCTTCCTCTCCGCTCCCACCTTTTGTTCATATGTGTTCTGTACCGTCCCCCAAACAGTGATGACTCCATCTACATTTCACTGTCTGACAACATCGACCAACTTCTATCCACTCATCCCAACTCTCTCTTCCTCATATGTGGTGACTTCAACTGTCATCATGCCACCTGGTTGGGTGTGGGTTCCTCTCTCACCAGTCATGGCACCTCAGCAAAGGACTTCTGTGACTCACTGGGATTGACACAATCTGTCAATTTCCCGACCCGGATCTCAGCCAATGGAGTATCTTCTCTTCTAGACCTGGTTATGACAAACTTCCCTGCTAATGTCTGCTGCTCTTCTTCTGCTCCAATCGGTTCCTCTGATCATGTGCTTGTCAAAGTGGACATCTCTCTGGCCATTCTCAGAGAGCCTCCTCAGCGTCGACGAGTCTGGCATTTCACTCAGGCCGACTGGGACGGTCTTCAAGCAGCCATCAATCGTCTGGATTGGTCTCCCATCTCCACTGCCTCTGACATCAATTCTTCCTGGGAATTCTTCCAAAGCAAACTGATCTCTCTCATGCACAGATTTATCCCATCTCGCCTTCAATTGTCTTACCCTTCCTCCCGTCCATGGTACACTGAATCTTGTGGTGAGGCAGTTGCCCTGAAACAACTTGCCTTTGCCTCTTGGAAGGCTAATCCAACTGAAGGCAATCTCAGTTCCTTCCAACAAGCTCGGAACAAGTGTGTGTCTACCCTCAGGAGTGCCAGGAAGCACTATCTCTCCTCACTCAAGAATGAACTCTCAAACCTGTCTCCTTCCTCCAAATCCTGGTGGCGTCTGGTCAAATCCGTTTCTGGTGTTTGTTCCCCCTCCATCCCCTCCCTTACCTCAAATGGCCACACAGTTGACATCGCACGTGACAAAGCCGAATGCCTCAACTCTGTGTTCGCCTCAAAATCCTTAGTCCCAAACCCATCTCTCTCTGTTCCCACCTTTCCCAGTCGAACCCAACTGCTCCTGGACTCTGTGTCCTTCTCTCCTGACAAGGTGGAGGAGTTTTTGTCAAACCTCGACTCTGATTCTGCAACTGGACCAGACGGCATCAGCCCACGGGTCCTAAAATCCTGCTCTGCCGCTCTATCTCACCCTCTCTCTGTTCTTTTCACCCTATCTTTTGCTCAAGGTCATCTGCCAGCATCCTGCAAATCAGCTAACATTACTGCTTTACACAAAAAAGGTGCAAAAACAGATCCTTGCAACTACAGACCAATCAGCCTGCTCCCAATTATCAGCAAAGTCATGGAATCCATCATTGCTTCAGATATGAAATCTTTCCTCTTCTCCAATGGCTTGATCTCTGATCATCAATTTGGTTTCAGACCAGGTCACTCTACGCTGGACATGCTGCTTCTGCTGTCTCAACAATGGATGGAGGTCCTCAATGCCAAACAGGAAATCAGAGCTGTCTCCCTTGACATATCACGGGCCTTTGATACGGTCTGGCACCCAGCTCTGCTCACCAAACTCTCCTCCTATGGTATCCATGGAAATCTCCATGCATGGCTTGCGGACTTCCTCTCTGGTCGTAGTCAACGTGTGGCCCTGAATGGATTTCTCTCATCTCCCCTTCCTGTTCAGGATGGAGTTCCCCAAGGAAGTGTGCTGGGCCCTGTGCTTTTTCTGGTCTTTATCAATGATCTCTCCGACTCTCTGGAAAATCCTCTCTATCTCTTTGCTGATGACTCCACTCTCTGCCGCTCCATTCCTCTTCCCTCAGATCGGCAGTCTGCAGCCTCCTCACTCTCTGGAGACCTGGACAAAATCACAGACTGGTCAAACAAGTGGAACATGTCTTTCAATCCTGACAAATCTCACTCTCTTACTATGTCTCTCCGAAAAGATCGACTGGACAACCCTCCCATCTACTTTCTCAACAATCCTCTCCAAGAAGTTCTGTCGCTCAAGCTTTTGGGTCTCACTATCTGCCATGATCTTTCTTGGGAAAACCACATTTCCAAGCTGCCTCCAAAGCCAGTCGCCGACTCTGCATCCTCCGGCGTGCGAAGTCCTTCCTCGGCACACCTGAGCTCCTCACCACATACAAGGCTTTCATCCGCAGCTCAATAGAATACTGTTCTCCCCTATGGGCTGGTGCTCCTGCCTCACACCTGGCTCGGCTTCACGCTGTTGAATCCAAAGCTTTCAAAATCATTGGAATCTCCCGCGATGAAGCTATCTCTGAGGGCCTTTCACTCACTCACCGCAGGCAGGTAGATGGTCTTTCTGTCTTCTACCGACTCCTCTCCGGCCTTGCTCCCCCAGCTCTCTCTGTGCTCTGTCCCCCAAATATTCCTACAGGTCGCACAAGATCTGCCAGCAACCCTCTGATGGTTAAACTGCCGAAATCTCGGCTCTCTGCTCACCTTCACTCTTTCATTCCTCTTTTCTCCCGCCTGTGGAACAAACTCCCACACTCCCATCAATCCCTCTCCTCCCTCCAGGTCTTTAAAACAGCTGTCCACCACCATCTCTTATCTTCCCCCATCCATAACCTTGATCTTTCCTACCCCCACTAATTCACCCCAGATCCACCTTGTTTGAAATTCCAACTTCTTTCCTGGAAATCCTGGCAGTGTCCATATGTATATACCTCTCCCACCCCCCCCCCCCCTTCACATGCCTCCCCCCAAAGCCCTCTCCCTCCCACAGATCTCTCGATGTCTCCATGTCTCTCGGTCCCTGCTCTCAAATGTTGTGTTTGTGTCCTTCCCCCTCTCTCCCCATCTTGTCTACCGCTCCCGATGTTATTTGTTTTATGTGTCTGTTTGTCTTTCTGTGTGATTAATGTTCGCTCTTTCACGAGCCTCGATGTTGTATACAAAAAAAAAAAAAAAATTATTTTAAAAAACGCTTCTGTACACCGCCTTTGAGGCTTAGTTTGCAAGCCACCGTCTACAATACGAATTTGAAGAGACCCAATTAATATTTTATGGAAAATGTTTTTCCAGTGTTTTAATCCTCAAAAATAGACCAGAGAGAACACACTTTCGTGTTAAAAGATTGGCCTTTAAAACCCCATTCAAAATGTCCTTATGAAGTGGTCAGACATCTGTACAAATGTACGAGCACACACTGTGTCTTATATAGGTAGATATTTCAGTAAAGTTACTGATGGTATTTTCATAATTCAACAATGTTATTTATCACACACCCATTGAATTACAGGATAATATACGGATGCACGCCATGGGTTCATTTTAACTAAATGCTGCGAACATTCCAGTTTTATGTATATGAGAGACATTCAGAATGTTAGAAGTAATACTAATGATAAATCCTTACTGTTGTAGAAGACATGGTGGGATATTTTTTAACGTCCACAAGCAAATGAAAACAGGTAGACCACCCAGCCAATACAAGAACCAACTGTAGAGGCCATCTTTCCCCACAGAGCAGGGGTTGTCCTTTTTCGGGGACCGTGGGTCCCCTTTTTGAAGCAATATTTTACGGCCGGATGCCCTTTCTGCCGCCAGCCCTGGTAGTCGTCCTCTTGCGACACACAGGGAATTACCAGTGAACTGGTACTCAATTTGCCGACCTCGGAAGGATGACAGGCTGTCAACCCCCCTGGTGTTAATGCAGCGATCGACCGGGATTCGAACCTAGGATCCCAAGCCGCACCCTCACCGCTAGGCCAACACCAAGCTTTAGACCACCCAGCGAATGTCCCTCCAAAACTCACTTACCGATGCAACGCCTTGCCCGTGAAGCACCAATATGGCAGTTTATCATCAGCTTGAGAAGAAAAGCAGGACTAGACAGCTCAACGACAACTATGGCCGCTTTTGATATATCCCGTCAGCACACGCGATATGATCAATGAACGCAAATTTCCATCACGACAACAAAATGAACCGTCATTGCAAGAAATTAAGTGAAATTGAAATGATACATTGATTTCTCATTGTACCATGTGGTCATTTGTTGGTTATTAAGCTGTGACTTGCACATGTTTAAAGGGCTGTGACCTGACAATGTGACCCCTGACAATCTGTTCACATATCAATGTCATAGACAAAAGTTACATTTTTTTTACACCTCCTGACTCAAGCTGATTTGTCCTTTCTCAAATTTTTTTCTTTTTTTTTTGTATACAAGATCGAGGCTCATGTAAGAGCTAACATTAATCACAAAAAGTCAAATTGACACATAAAACATAAGATAAAGGGAGCGGGAGACAAGATGGGGAGAGAGAGGGAAACACACAAGAACAACATCTGAGAGCAGGGACATCGGTAGAGCTGTGGGAGGGAGAGGGCTTGGTGGGAGGAGGCATGGGAAGGGGAGGGGGGGTATTTCCAACCATCTCACCCTCCTTTTAGTAGTTATACCACCGCACCCCCTTATCTCTGTGTAGCACACAGGCGAATGCACTGTAGTTTAAATCACTTTTTTTTTATTTCCAAGGAACATCTGTGAACACAGATTGGAGGAAGCAAATGCAATGTCATTTCATTCCGTCCCTGGAAGCAAGATTTTTTTTTATCCTTGATATAGGCACTCAGATAGGGGGTAAGGAAGCACAAAATGAAAGGTGGTGAAATTTATAGAGCATGGAAGGGTAGTACTTTAGCTCAAGCTGAATACAGCACCAACATTCCCGGCTGTCAACCAACTCATTTTGCAGCAAACATGCTCCCAAAATGTTTCTGAACCCATAAGGAAAAGCTACATCTTCTCAACCTTAATTGAATTTGCTCTAAATGATTGGTGTAATGCTAAATGACTTGCGGCGTGTAGAAGGCAATTACCAGCGATTCAATCTTTGATTACAGTACTGGTGTTCTTTCCATAATTAGAGGATTAAAATTGCCTTTTTCGGCAATAATGGTGAGTTTTCTGTTTCCCTCTACGCTCCCTTTCTAATCCATCCTCACGATGGTCCATCATTGAGCTTTAGAATGTCGAAACATTTGAATACCTGCAATGTACGTGTTGTCAATCATCGAGTTATTCTTCATGAAATGTGAATCACACTTCCGGTGCACTGTTCAAAAAAATAATAATTGTGTTTGTAGTGCTTGAATCCTGATCTACCAATCGAGGAAATTATTGTTTTCCTTTACATCCCCTGGATTCTAAATTGGCCGCTTCTGCAATTACATATACTAGGGCATGCCCGTACTATATCTATATCTAAAATTATATCCCCCCCTCTATTTACATGAAATGGTTTGGTCCATGAAATGTTTTGGTCCATTCGCAACGCCAAAGCGAACGGCGAACGCTTTACATGAAATGGTTTGGTGCATGAAATGTTTTGGTCCATTCGCAACGCCAAAGCGAACGGCGAACGGCTTGCGAGTACAGTGACAATCCCCCCGGGGTTTTAATTAGTTTTAAAACATCGTTTAACGCCAACATAGCGCCAACATAGTTTGCCGACGGGAAATAAATGAATACGCTCTCAAATGTGCCATCCGAGGCAGAGTGTGTCCGCCACGTTCGGCACACGCGATAGCTCGCTGCTCTCTGATTGGTTGAATCGTTTTTTGGACATAGCTCGGTAAGTAATTGTCCGATTAATATGAAACCTTGAAAAGGCACATCCTCGGGTCCCCAGCAATATACCTGGCAAGTTTAAAGTATATCGGACCCGTGGTTGTCGAGAAACAGCGGTCACAGACAAACGTACAAACAAACACACAGAGATTACTGGAATTATAGATAGATACAGTCACATGAAAAAGTAAGTACACCCCATGTAAAGTTTTGACTTTTTCAACATATTTCAACATACAGCTATTTGATCTTCATTTCAACAATATTGATAGATAAAGGTGATATAATATAACAAATATCATGAATCATTCACATTTTGTAGTCCATTGTATAATTTAAACAAACATAAATGCAAATTTAGCGTGTGGAAAAAGTAATTACACCCTTGGCTCGAATAGGTGGTATTGCCCCCTTTGGCAGAAACAACCTCAAGTAGGTGTTTCTTATAACTGTCTACCAGTCTCTGACATCGACTGGGAGAAATTTTTGCCCACTCCTCTCTGCAGAATTATTTCAGCCGTGGGATGTTTGAGGGGTTTCTTGCATGCACAACTCGTTTAAAATCCCCCCACAACATCTCGATGGGATTTAGATCCGGGCTTTGACTTGGCCATTCCAGAAGCCTCCATTTCTTTCTTTTCAGCTATTCCTTGGTGGATTTACTGGTATGTTTTGGGTCATTGTCATGTTGCAAGGTCCACCTTCGGTTGAGCTTCAATTTTCCGACAGATGGCCTCACATTATCCTCAAGCACCCTCTGGTACAATGAAGAATTCATAGTGGATTATATGATGGTGAGCTGCCCAGGCCCTGATGCAGCAAAGCTGCCCAAAACTATAATATTTCCACCACCATGCTTTACAGTTGGTATCAGGTTCTTGTGGTCAAATGCTGTCTTTAGTTTTTGCCAAACATGTCTTCTGGTCCTGTGGCCAAATAGCTCTACCTTTGACTCATCTGTCCAGAGCACATTGTTCCAGAAGTGCTGGTCTTTGCCTTGGTGTTCATTGGTAAACTTTAGTCTTGCCCTGATGTTATTTCTGGACAGCAAAGGTTTCCTCCTGGCACACCTCCCATGGAGATCAAATTTGTGCAGCCTCTTTCTAATGGTAGACTCGTGCACTTTGACATCAACAGTGGCAAGAGCTACCTGTAGGTCCCGTGATGACATTCTGGGGTTCTTAGAGACTTCTTTCAGCATCTTCCGGTCTGCTCTCGGGCTGAACTTGCTGGGCGGCCTGGCCTGAACAAGTTGGCAGTTGTTTGGAATCTTCTCCACTTGTAGATGATCTTCCGGACAGTCAAATGATTGATTTCAAATTGTTTGGAGATCTTTTTAAATCCCTTCACAGACACGTAGGCATCTATAACCTTCTTTCTGAAGGCCTCAGAGAGCTCTTTTGATCTCGGCATGGTGACGGCGCACACTTAAACAACAAAGAGCAAACCAAACTAAATGTCTGAGGTTTAAATAAGACAGGTTCCTCCAAGATCCTCTCTAACGATGTTCTAATCATTTGCACCTGAGCTGGTGCACCTGATTCTAATTTTAGGTATTTGAAGTAGTGATAAATCTCGGGGTGTACTTACTTTTTCCACATGCGAAATTTGCATTCATGTTTATTTAAATTACACAATGGACTACAAAATGTAAATGTTTCATGATATTTGTTGTATTATATCACCTTTATCTATCAATATTGTTGAAATGAAGATCAAATAGCTGTATGTTCAAATACGTTGAAAAAGTCAAAACTTTACATGGGGTGTACTTACTTTTTCATGTGACTGTATATATATATATATATATATATATATATATATATATATATATATATATATATATATATATATATATATATATATAATTATATATATATATGTATATGCAGAATTGGCATTTAATATGGAATAATTCTTTTGTTGGGGTGAACTTACTTTTCAAGATGACTTAGAACCAAAAGTTCATTGGAATTATGTTGAAATTATTCTAGATTTTGTTAATGTGACCTTTAAAAGAAACAAAAACCACATTTGACATTTCGAAGCAAATAAATTGATCCTTGAAAGTGATGCAAACTGATATCGAACTCAATTCACGGACAGTACTGTGTTAAACTTCTGTACGTTTTCCAGAAGTATCTCTTTATTTTGCACATTAGCCAAAAAAATTTCAACAAAAACAAAAGCTAAATTATGACTAGGATTACGGACAGTAAAATTACAGTTCAGTACTTCATGTAACCCCCACGAGCATTCACGAGAGCACGTACATGTCGAGGCATGCTGTTCACGAGATTTGCCAAGGTTTGGACAGGAATCGCTTGCCATGCAGTGACAATAGTCTGCTGCAATTCACGCACAGAGGTCGGCTGCTGGTCCAAGTGGTCGATTTGACGCGTTAATTCTGCCCACAAGTTCTCTATCGGATTCATATCCGGGGACATGGCAGGCCACTCCATATGCTCTACACCACGGTCAGCAAGAAAGTGTTGGATCTTGTGAGCACGATGAGGCCGTGCATTGTCATCTTGGGAGACAATGTTTCCTCAAAAGGCTGCACGAGCAAATGGAAGCAATGTTTCTTCCAGAATGACCCTGTACTTGAACTGGTTCAGGTTTCCATTCAGAACAACCAGGTCAGTTTTGCCCCCTGCATGAAAAGCAGCCCAAACGGTCACCCCACCACCTCCAGCTTGGACTCTTGGCACTATACAATCTTCGTTGTGGGCTTCATGCACTTGTCTGCGCACTCGGACGCAGCCATCTTGACGATAGACCAGAAATCTAGACACGTCACTGAAGGTCATGTGATTCCAGTGTCCTGGCTGCCATTGACGGTGCTCTCTGGCCCACTGCAATCGGCGCTGGCTGTGTTGTCTGGTCAGGCGTGGCTTTCTCAGGGGATGCCTGGCATGATAGCCTGCTTGAACCAGTCGTTGGTTGACTAGCCTTCTGGATACAGGCACATTTGTCAGTTGCTGCCACTTAGCCCTAAGCCGATTAGCTGACTTGGTACGGCCATTGCAGACTAACCGGTGCAGCTGGCGATCATCTCTCCTTATGGTTCTGTGTGGACGTCCTGGCCTCGGTATTGGAGTAGGGACACCCCTCTGAGCATTTCGTTTCAGGATCTTTGACACCTGACCTTGAGTGATGCCATACTGCCGGGCAATAGCACGCTGTTTCATGCCAGAATTTCGTAAAGCCACCACTCCATGACAAACAGCATTGTCAAGTTGACGGACCATCTCCAGAGGAAGCGGCAATAACTTTTGTAGACGTGCAGCAGTTGTTTTCCACAAATACAGAACGCAACAACCCTTATATACCCGATTGTGAAGCCAATCATCAAATGTACCTGTCCTTACATTTTGTCACGCCACCTGTGATATAATCCTGTTATTGACTTCTTGCTGCGAAAGACAATCAGTGACATGGTTCTTTCAACAAAGACATCACCGAAGGGTAAAATTAACTCACCAGATTGATATACTGAGTTCAGAAAGTAAACCCAAGTCAAGAAAAAAAAAAATTCCATATTAAATGCCAAGTCTGTATAAGTATATATAATTTAGTGCTCCAACCTCATGATGGAACGCCGTGACGTCACCGCCACATACATCCGCCTTGACTGCCAAGCTCCGGAGGAGCCATCTCGCAGTACGTCATTATAAAGATGTTAATTCAGATGCTGTCACAGTGTCACAAGTGCATGAAAAACTCACAGTTACCAACTTCGTCACGCCCTTATTGGGGCATCAACAATTTTGTTGCAGATCCATCCCGTGTCTGTCGACGTACTTAAAGGGGGGGGGGGGGTGGGGGTTAAGACACCGTTTCCCACAGACACCGGGTCCACGGGCCGTACACCGCGACGAAGCTCGTGCCCGGCGGGCCAATCCCCCAACCATCTTTTATTTTCTTTGTTCTGTGAAAATATATATATGATATATATATATATATATATATATATATATAATATAGTATATAGTATATAGTATATAGTCACAGAACAAAATAAAATAAAAGTGAGTAAGTTGTATAAGCTCGCATATCCGACATTGGGTGCTGGGTACAAAGTAGTCCAGGTTAACGAGGGTTGACTGTAGTTGCATAATGTCCCAAATGTCACGTTATTACTCGTTACAATTACGTCCAGCCTGACCTTCTAAATAGTAATCCAATCCCGTACTGCCCAATAATGTTTCATATCTGGACTTTGTGCAGACAAATCCACGGTTGCAAGCATTCCTTTGCCATAATTGTTACCAAGATATCACTTCACCACATTTACAATGTGTTTGGAATAATTGTCTTGCTCAAAGATGAATCCTTGCCCAATTAATTGTGTTGCTGAAAGGCATGCAATGATGTACCAGAATCTGCCTGTACCGTCAGCAGTCCTAAAATTCTGAATATGAAACTTCATATTGTAGCGGCTACCGCTGGGTTTTCACAATCGCCTTGCACCTATCAAGGACGCGGATCGATCACCATGCCGGGCTCGTCCAGGACGCCCGGGCAGGCTCGCCCTCAACTTGCCAGGCCGCAGCCAGGACGCTGGGCCACGCCCCCTCTCGCCTTTCCTGGGCAAACGCTCCGGGATAATTTGTATGTATATTGCTGCCCGATAAACGGGCTTTTCAGAGTGCCTGAGTGTTTGGTTTGATTAAAGCAACTCGGATGAATTCCAGCTTTTTGTCGCGTCCATTCTTCCGATCGACGTGGGAGCCCCAGCTCCTTCATTGGTGACCTACCGACATGGACACGGCAGTCGCCCTTAAACTGCCTACCTTCTGGGAGGCTCACGCGGCGGTTTGGTTCGCACAGGCGGATTCCCTGTTCGCCCTGTGAGGCATCACGGCCGACGACACCCGCTTCCACCATGTGGTAGCAGCGCTCGGTTCGGCCACCGCGGCCCGCGCCCTGAGCCTCCTTGAGAGCCCGCCAGCCGCTGACAAATACGGCGCGATTAAGAAGCTTCTCCTCGACGCTTTCGCCCTCCCATCGGCGGAAAGCGCACGGCGCCTGCTCGACCTGCCCGAGCTCGGCGACACGCGCCCTTCCGAGCGAATGGACTACATGCTTTCACTGCTCGGCGAGCACTCTCCGGCATTCCTGTTCCGGGAGCTGTTCCTCCATCAGCTGCCTAACCCGGTACGCCTCGCCCTGGCAAGCACGACGATCACAGATCCCCGGGCCCTTGCCAGAGAAGCCGACAAGATCTCCGCCGCAGGACAGCGCATCGCAGCGGCGACATGGGACCCACCGCCGTCCGACGCAACACCCATGGCGCCCGAGCACCCGGCACGGTCGACGACCGAACTGCCGACGCAATTGGCGGCCGCTACACCGAGCCGACCACCTCCAGCACGCCGACCGGGGCCTCCACCTGACCAAGCGTGGTGTTACTATCATGCCAGGTTCGGACAGAAGGCCCGGACATGCCGACCCCCGTGCACCTTCGGCAGGCCGGGAAACGGCCGGGCCGGCGTTCATTACCAGCCATGAGCGCCGGCCACACGGGCAACTTACTGTTCATCATGGATAAAGCGTCCGGACGGCGCTTCCTGTACGACACCGGCGCCCAACTGAGCGTCATACCCGCCTCTGACCAGGACAGGCAATCCGAGGTTTGCGGCCCCTCCTTGGTTGCGGCCAACGGATCGACCATCCGCACCTTCGGCCCGCGCAACGTCACCCTCTGCTTCGGCGGCCAACGCTTTGCTTGGACGTTCGTAACCGCAAACGTGCCCATGGCTCTGCTAGGCGCCGACTTCCTCTGCGCACACGGACTGCTGGTGGACGTCCAACGGCGTCGTTTAATCAACGCCGAAACCTTCAGCTCCCTGGTATGCACATTGAGCAGCTCCACGCCGACCGAGCTGGCATGCGCCGTCCCGGCGGCGAACGAGTTTGCTCGCCTGCTCACGGAGTTCCCGGCCCTCATGCGGCCGACGTTTTCGGCCGTCGCAGTACGGCATGGGATCGAGCACCACATACCAACCACGGGCCCGCTGGTCTACGCCAGGGCCCGCCGCCTCGACCCAGCCAAGCTCGCCGTGGCGAAGGCCGAATTCGATGCATTGGAGCACCTCGGCATCGTGCGGTGCTCCGATAGCGCGTGGGCCTCGCCACTGCACATCGTGCCAAAGCCGGGGGGTGGATGGCGCCCGTGTGGCGACTACCGCCGTCTCAATGACGCTACCACCCCTGACAGGTACCCGATCCCGCATATCCAAGACTTCTCCGCCCGTCTGGTGGGACGGGTCATTTTTTCGAAAATTGATCTCATACGGGGATATCACCAGGTACCTGTCAGGGCGGCCGACGTCCCTAAAACGGCAATCATCACGCCATTCGGCTTATTCGAATTCTTGCGGATGCCGTTTGGTCTCAAGAACGCGGCTCAGGCGTTCCAGCGCTTGATGGACGGCGTGCTGCGTGACCTGCCGTTCCTTTTCGTTTACCTGGACGACATCCTCGTCGCCAGCACGTCCCGGGCCGAGCACCTCCTCCACCTCCGAACACTGTTCAGGCGCCTCAGCGAGCACGGCCTCATCGTCAACCCGGCCAAATGCCACTTCGGCACGACGGCCGTTGATTTTTTGGGCCACCACATCACCAAGAACGGGGCCGTGCCGCTGCCAACCAAGGTCGAGGCCATCACCACGTTCCCGCGTCCCCGCACCATAAAGGCCCTGCAGGAATTCCTGGGAATGGTGAATTTTTATCACCGCTTCGTGCCCCGCGCTGCTCAACTCATGCGGCCCCTCTACAAAGCCCTCCGGGGCAAGCCGGCCAAGCACGACATCGCCTGGTCCGCAGCAATGGATGCGGCCTTCCAAAGCTCAAAGCGGGCCCTCGCCGACGCAACACTGCTCGCTCACCCGGTGCTCAACGCTCCCATCGCCCTCACCACGGATGCCTCTGACTACGCGGTGGGCGCCGTACATGAGCAATGGGTGAACGGGGTTTGGCAGCCACTCGCTTTTTTCAGCCGGCAGCTCCGGCCGAACGAGCTCAAATACAGCACGTTTGACCGGGAGCTCCTCGGTCTACACCTGGCCGTCCGCCATTTCTGCCACCTCCTGGAGGGCCGACCTTTCACGGCGTTCGTCGACCACAGCCGTTGGTTTACGCCATGGCCAAGGTCATGGAGCCGTGGTCGGCCCGCCAACAGCGCCACCTCTCCGCCGTGTCGGAGTTTACCATGGACATCCGGCACATCGCCGGCAAAAACAACGCCGTGGCCGACTGTCTTTCCCGGGCCAGCGCGAACGCGGTCCACCTGGGCGTGGACTTTGCGCTTATGGCGGCGGACCAAACCATCGACACCACGGTGCAAGCCCTCCGGGCGGCGGACACGGGCCTCCGCCTGGCCGACATCCCCTTCGCGGACACTGTCCTGCTCTGCGACGTCTCCCAAGGCCAGCCTCGCCCCATCGTGCCCGTCACCTGGCAAAGCCGCATCTTCGCCTCCCTCCACGGCCTTTCCCACCAGGGCCGGAAAGCTTCCCAGAAGCTGGTGTCGGCGCGATTCGTCTGGCACGGCCTTCGTCGGGACGTCCGCGATTGGACCAGCACCTGCACGGCCTGCCAACGGGCCAAGGTCCACCGACACACCCAGGCCCCGCTGGCACCTTTCACCGTGCCCGAACGACGTTTCGACCACGTCAACGTGGATCTGGTGGGCCCCCTCCCCCCGTCACGGGGGTTCACACACCTGCTCACCATGGTGGACAGGACCACCAGGTGGCCGGAGGCCGTTCCCCTCGTCTCCACCACCACCGCCGACGTGGCGCAGGCTTTCATTGGCACCTGGGTCGCCCGCTTCAGCGCACCGGCGGACATCTCGTCAGACCGCGGACCACAGTTCACCTCCGAGCTGTGGGGCGCGGTCGCCCGCAACCTGGGGGTCAAGCTCCATCGTACTACGGCCTACCACCCCCAAGCAAACGGGTTGTGTGAGCGATTCCACCGCTCCATGAAGGCCGCGCTCATGGCCGGCCTTCAAGACGGCGGTTGGGCCGACCGGCTGCCGTGGGTCCTTTTGGGCCTCCGCACGGCCCCCAAGGAGGACCTCCAGGCATCCACCACCGAGCTTGTCTATGGCCAGGCGCTACGCGTCCCGGGCGAATTCGTGCCCGACGCTACCAGTCCCTGGTCCGCAGCTCACCAGCGCTCGGACCTCCAGGAGGCCGCCCGACGGTTTGCCCCCGTGCCAACATCCCACCACGGTGACCCCCAGTCCTACGTCCCCCCAGCACTTCGCACAGCGGAGTATGTTTTTGTGCGTCACGACGCACATCGGGGGCCACTCCGGCCGCCGTACGACGGGCCCTTCCGGGTGCTGCGACGGGACGACAAGTCGTTCGTCATCGACATCGGCGGCAGGTCGGACCGGATTGCGGTGGACCGCCTCAAGCCGGCGCACGTGGACGTCGACCACCCACCACGGGTGGCCCTTCCGCCGCGGCGAGGCCGCCCCCCGTCCACGGTGCCCCCCACTCGACCGCCCACCACCACACCGGACCCCCTCCCACGACCCGCCAGGGGTCGCTTCGGCCGGGTCATCAGGACCCCCCTCAAATTGACCCTGCCGGTGCAAGTCGATTCTGGGGGGACGTGTGTAGCGGCTACCGCTGGGTTTTCACAATCGCCTTGCACCTATCAAGGACGCGGAGCGATCACCATGCCGGGCTCGTCCAGGACGCCAGGGCAGGCTCGCCCTCAACTTCCCAGGCCGCAGCCAGGACGCTGGGCCACGCCCCCTCTCGCCTTTCCTGGGCAAACGCTCCGGGATAATTTGTATATATATTGCTGCCCGATAAACGGGCTTTTCAGAGTGCCTGAGTGTTTGGTTTGATTAAAGCAACTCGGATGAATTCCAGCTTTTTGTCGCGTCCATTCTTCCGATCGACGTGGGAGCCCCAGCTCCTTCAATATATCTTATCTACCAGCCGATGTGAGTGAAGAATTAAATTTATGACGTCCTCATTCACGTGGTCTGACAGCCATATTGTATTGAAAACAAGAAAAAGAGCAATCAGAGATTGCAAACCCTCGCCAGGATGTATTTTCAGTGGTTTTTAAGGCTTTTGTGTGAAAACAAATATGGCGGCCGAACCACGTGACCGATGACGTCATCATTATTTTTTTTTCTAAACTAATTTATTCCTAGATTATGCTCAAGAAATTTCATCTTCATCGGATGAAGTTTTGTACTTGTTGAATTATGACGTCATAATGGAGGCACATATGACATCATCATTAACATATTTTATTCCCCATGGAGAGTTCTTTACAATGAGCCATGTGTCCATTGTTTCTATTCAGCACTTTCAGAGATATAGAGGTGCAAATTTTTTCGGTTTTTCCAAGATGGCGGCCGAATCACGTGACCGATGACGTCATCATTATTTTTTTTCTCTACCAGTTTATGCTGTATTGGCGCTCAAGAAATTTCATCTTTATTGGATGAAGTGTTGTACTTGTCGAATTATGACGTCATAGTGGAGGCACCTATGATATCATCATTAACATATTTTATTCCCCATGGGGAGTTCTTTACAATGAGCCATGTGTCAATTTTTTATATTCAGCACCTTCGGAGATGTGGAGGTGCAAAGTTTTTCGGTTTTTCCAAGATGGCGGCCGATGACGACGTGACCTATGATGTCATAATTCTCAATAAAAATTATACAGGTGGAGTTGCACTTATGGTGAAAATTTCCTGTCAATCGGCCCAACGGTTGCAGAGAAAATCATATTTATTCTGTGCGGACAAACAGACAAACAAACGAACAGACAAACAAACAGACAAACAAAAGGACTCAAATGCAATACCCTCTCCTCTGGCGAGCGTTATCAAAAATATATAAATATTCTTCCCAGAACCGCTTAACAAAAGAAAAATCATATTAATCTTAATTGGTGCAATTTAGCCTTAATGTGTGCAAAAGTGGTTGTTAAATATCCTAATAATCAATCAATAAAATCAATCGAAGTACAGATAATGGCAATGTGTGTGACATAATAGGGTGCATAGATGATATGGGTACCTGGACCACAGTAGTAGCGTGTTCACTGTTCAGTTCCCAATGGTATTTCTGTTCAGAATGAGCACGCGAGGCGATACTCTGCGTTCCACTGAGTGTCGTTCTAGTTTTATTTGACATCATGCATGCTCGCACTTAATATTCGACAAGTGCTGAACGAAACACAACCACAAATGCTATTTTCTGACTGTAAGTTGAGAAGTAATTACATGTCCAAAGAAGTTCTCAGTCACTCTTGTCCTGTGCACCATATAAACTATGTTTGGATTTGCATTTTTGAAACAGAAGGTCAGCAAATGCAAGTAATGGTGTTGTGTATGCTATAAACATTTTATAATCGGATATATAATATTAATGGTAAGCTTCATTTATTGTTATCAAGACTTATTCTGCAATGATACGTCAATGGTGAATTGATTTGAGACATGTATGAAACATTTATATATGGAGTTGCCACCAGCATGTGGCTTCAAGATGGGAAATGTAGCAAAGAATGGGTGATTCGTTTAATGAATGGGACTTGATGGAACTCTATAAATACAAGGGCCAATTTGGCAAGAAAAGCAAAACAGAATGAAAAATGGCAGAGTACTGAATGCAATATGCCTCATTCATATTTTGAGGGTGAAGAGTAGTCATGATTATGGGCCTACTGAGGTAATGTGCCAATAATGTTCAAAAGCCAGCTATAACAGCATCCGCAGAATTGCTGCGTGGGTCAATGAAGCGCTATCCCACACTTGAGAAGTCTACTTCATTGTGCTGGAGGCTGAGGCCATTTGGGAGTGGGTGAGGAGTTGAGGGAGGAATTGGTATGGCAGAGAATGCTCCAGCAGCATCTGGTTTGGATTCCAACATGACAATGTGGTCGCACAGAAATATTGTGGCTGATGATAAAAACTCGCAATTCCTTGTTCCTGCATTTCAGCAAGTGAATAATTCCTCTTCCTGCTGGCCACTAAGAGGGCTGTTATAACTGTCTTGATTAAATGAGACTGTGAGCACATTACATTTTCCTGGATTGAGGTGGGTCAATTATCAGCACCCAAGTTGAGATTGTATTTAGATTGACAGACAGATATGGAGGGAGCACCAAACCTCCTGTATAATGGGTGGTCCATTGTTTTCAAGAGATAGTGGAGTAATTACCAAAATGGTAAAGGCAGTTTATTCTTCGTTTTCAGTTTTTGTACCTTAATCCTAATTTTCAAGAGAGGGGTGTTCAAAAAGTTAGATGATTGAGATACTAGAAATTGTCCAAGACTCGCAATCGTTTATTTAGTACTAGCATGGAGGGGTACCTGGTGTTGTCCCATGCTGTCCTGTTGGCATTTTGAAGAAACAAGTTTTTTTTCTTTCTATTATTGCAGGAGCCGAGAACACTTCCCTACACCCATTAAGGAATGGTGTCAGGAACAAGAAGAACCACCTTTAGAGGCCATTTTTCCCTGCAGAGAAGGGGTTGGCCTTTTTCGGGCACCATGGTCCCCTTTTTGAAGCAATGTTTTACGGCCGGATGCCCTTCCTGCCACCAACCCTGTTAGTCGACTCTTGCGACACACAGGGAATTACCAGTGAACTGGTACTCAATTTGCCGACCTCGGAAGGATTACAGGACAAGTCAACCCCCCTGGCGTTAATTCAGCAATCGACTGGGATTCAAACCCAGGATCCTAGGATCCCAAGCCGGCACCCTAACCACTAAGCCAACACCAGACAACACCAGGTGTTAGGGATCATTTAATATTATCTTTCACATAGCTCCAAAGGCTTTGGCACTATAGTAAGACTTTTTAAAAATCCAACTTATTTTCAAACAAGACCGATAGTGTAGCAATGGCATAGCCAGGCTTTTTTTTGATACTTTAGTTGAAAAAGATAGTATGATCTGGATGGGGAAACCAGTTACCAGTTAGCAAACAATGTAAGTATTACATATTTTTGACTTTAGGCATGGACCGCCGGTTCGTGAATAAAAAAAATAAATATGACCACCTTTAGAGGCAATTTTTCCCCGCAAAGCGGGGGTTGGCCTTTTTCGGGAACCGTGGTTGTTGTTGTTTTTCGGTCCCCTTTTTGAAGCAATGTTTTACGGCCGGATGCCCTTCCTGACGCCAACCCTTTTTGCCGCCTTTAACAACAAACAGGGAATTACCAGTGAACTGGTACTCGTGAATTACTCGTGAAACAGGGAATTACTCGTGAATGACAGGTTAAAAAACGGCGAATGCCAAACGATGAACCAATAAATTCCACATTTATGTGCCACCTTCAGTCTAGCGTCAGGCATTGACAGCAGGTTCGTGAAGGGCTTGGACAAAAAACGTACCCTGTCTGAATGTTGCTATATCCAGTAAATGGCGAAACTGCAAATAGGGAATCCACGAATTCATGGATGGAAACCCTTATGCCATTTCCTCATTCTGCTTAAAACTCAATATCTCTATATTTTCATTCCAAACAGCATCATTCATCATTGCAATCACAAATTAATACTACTAGTGAGATACCCGTGCTAATCCTAACCCAAACAACTGAGGTGGGAGGCCAGAAGCAAAGAGACAATGCAGAAACGGCGAATGCCGTTTTCCTGTAGCACCTTCAGTCGCACGTCAGACATGAACAGCAAGTTCGTGAAGGACTTCCATGAAAAACGTACCCGTACTCAAACAAACGGGTACGTTTGTTCTATACCCAGTCAATGGCGAATCTGCATATGGAAATCCGTGAATTTCACGTTTAGAAATTACAAACCATCATGGCATTCCGTCATTCACTTGAACTCGATATCACTTTTTTCATTCCAAACAGCATAACTCCAATCACAAATTAAATAGCACAAAATTAATATAAAAAATAAACTTTTAACAACATTCTTGACAAAAACAAATCTTGAAATCCTGCTGTGAAGTTCCGTACGGTTGGTTGAATACAATTACGAATTCAAAATCGTAATTGTGTTCACTCAATTCCAATCATCACTTGATACTTTAACAAAATACTGTTTTAAATGACGGTTGTTTTGGGATATTATCAAACCCGCTCATTGCCGTAATCTGTCCACTTCCGCATTCGTGGCAGGTTCATAATTCTCATCAAAATCTAAACAGTATTTGTAGCATTTCAACAAAAGCCACATCACATCACTAATATCGGTAAATATTATTCCATTGTGTTTGGAAAAACTGGAAAATTGCAAAATTGGAAAACTATTTTACTCCAGGGGGTCCCAGGATTACCCACCCAAAATATCGTTGCAATTGTTTCAGCCGTTTTTGCGTTACCTGGGAACGGACAGACAGACAGACATTTGGTGAAGTATAGTAAGATAGTGTTAATATATCAAAATATAATGTTAAATCACGATTGTTGAGATATTATCAAACCAGCGAACCATCGTCATCTGTTCACTTTTGGATACGGAAGCAACATCCATGTCGATCGCATTTTAAAATCATAATTGTGTTGATGAATTTCTGAAACCTACCTACCTTTCAACACCTGCTGGGACCCCAAAATGTTCCACAGAAGGTTATTATATTTCCTTTTAGTAAAATATGCAACTGTTATGGTTACTAAACGCTGTCACCCTGTCATGTGACCAGATCCTCAGCTCTGATTGGTAGATGTTTGTGAAGGGCATACATACATACAGACAGACTAACGCTGTTCTGAATGGCATTGCCCTGCAGGCTATGCCATAAAAAAATAGTTTGCCTTAAACACTCCTCAGATTACAGGCACTCACTGATGAACTTCTGAAGGTTTGTCGAAGATCCGTTTGGCCATCTCTGAGAAAACTAGAACGGCACTCAGTAGAGAGAATACGTCCGCCTGGTTGGCCATATTACTCAATGGTGAAGAATCACTTAAAAAATTATACCAGCTGGATCCAGATCCAGATCTTCACAAACATTGAATCGATTCTTCCTTGTTACACACACAACCTGTTCAACAAGTTTCTTCCAAATCCATCCATAAATTGTTGAGATATCCCGCTACGTATCGTTTTGGCCCTATCTCCCAATGGTGGAGTCACTTAAAGAATTAAATAATTCTCATATCTGAATACATATTCAGATCTTCACCAAAATCGAATCGAATCGTCCTTGTCAGACACCCAACCGGTCCACGAAGTTTAGTCCAAATCCATCCACAACTTCTTGAGATGTCCTGCTATGTATCGTTTTTGGCCCCATCTCCCAATGGTGAAGAATCATTTAAAACGTTCTAGTAGCCGGATCCGAATCTGGATCTTCACCAAAATCTAATCATTTCGTCCTCGTCACATACGCTACATCTCCTCCAATTTTGTCCGAATCCATCCACAACTTTTTGAGATATTTTGTTCACAAACAGACAGACAGGGGTGAAAACATAACCTCCATCCACCTTTGGTGGCGGAGGTAAAAATGACGACACATACAGACAGACAGACAAACATCTCTCTTATAGTATATTATACAAGTGTACATAATTGGTGATAAAATATGTAAATGTATGTACCTCATTAACTTTTTTTTGCAAGTATTGGACATTTGTGAGTGTCTCGTTTGTAGGATTTTTTGAACGTGCCATGTAAGCTTACTTCATTTTGGAGGCAGCAATAAACAGCCAACCAGTGGAGATGTTAAAATGGATTATTCATAATGTTTTTGCAAAACATTTCCTCATTAAAATGCCCTCCCAGCTGTGTCCCATGAAATTAAATTCCATTGGATGTCAACATTGAACAGCATCCAAGGTAAGCAAGACCAAAGATACACAACAGTATGAAGGAAGAGAGATAGCCTACAAACTGGCAATGATTTGCTTGAAAGACCCGAAGCTAACACTGATTTATATGTGAGATGAATTTAAACGGTTTTTCTATGCGAATTGCAGATGTAATATCTCAGTTTCTAGCTGCCACACAACTCCTATTTTATAGTCAGAAATACATGTTAAAATGTCTTGTCTTTTCACCACTCGTACACATTTTCCCTCTTGTTATTCTGCATCTTACGATGATTATTATATCAAGTTATATTGTTTTTGTGTTTCGTACATGTTACCCTTTTTAAAATCCTTTTTAATCCTGTAAGCTTTTGTTTGCAGGCAATTTGCCAATTGAATTCTGATTGAATATCACCTTGTACCAATGCTGTGGTTATTGTTTAGTGTAAAGTAAACAACAAAACATACAAACAATATTGTTCAAAATCGCCACGGGCCTGTTTGGTATTCTCTTTAAAACCAGGGCTTATGATGCTGCGATCCCAAAGGCCCGTGTTTCCCATATACTGGAATCCCATATACTCTTAATTTGATCATTCTCTCCTAATGTCCTTGTAATCCATGTCAAAATACAATCATTTCTGCTGATGGTTTTGTCTTTGCTCACATTTTGTCATGATATCTACAACGATGAATATATGAGCATTGATTTTAACCCCTGTCTGACTGTCTGTCTGTCTGTGAACAGGGTATCTCAAAACTTTGTGGATTGATTCGGACGAAATTTGGTGGACAGGTTGAGTGTGTGACAAGGACGAAATTTGGTGGACAGGTTGAGTGTGTGACAAGGACGAAATTTGGTGGACAAGTTGAGTGTGTGACAAGGACGAAATTTGGTGGACAGGTTGAGTGTGTGACAAGGACGAAATTATTCGATTTTGGTGAAGATCCGCATCCGGATCTGAGAATTTTTTAATGACGAGTTATGATAAAATTTGGTGAATAAGTTGGTTCGGTGGCAAGGACACGCCGATTTGATTTTGGTTCAGATCCGAATCCAGATCGGGCCTATCAGTGGGATACAAAACGTAAACTGTTCAGCCTGGCGGAGGTATGTGTTCTACTTTTATTTCTGAAATTACCAGCAGGGCTTCTCAGTATTGCCGGTCTTTTTTTGGGGTGGCCTAAAACACTTCCACTAAGGAATCGTGTCAGTGATCATTTAATATTACCTTTCATGTAGTTACAAAAGTTTAGGTACTATTATTATATAGATCAATTTAAAATAAAATCCCCAAAAAATCCAACTTTTATTTTTTTAAACTTTTCTTACCGAAAACAATCCCCTGCGTTCACTGATGAACCTCGGAAAGTTTGACAAAGATCCGTTTGGCCATGTCTGTAAAAATGATGACACACATACAGGCAGACAGACACAAATGGCTCGCTTATAGTATAGACTAGCAGAGGTACCCGGCATTGCCGGGTAACGCGAGGTCGCTTCACTGATGGGAATATTAAGAGAGAGGGGGTGGGGAGAAAGATGACGGGAAGAAAGAGAGAGGGTGGGGGAGAGACAGCGATGGGTGAGGGAGAGCAAGAGGGGTGGGGGAAACAGAGACAGAGTGGCGAGAGAGAGAGAGAGGGGGGGGGAGAGAGAGAAAGGGGTAGGGGATAGAGGACGGGGTAAGAGAGAGAGAGAGAGAGAGAGAGAGAGAGAGAGAGAGAAGAGAAGAGAAGAGAAGAGAAGAGAAGAGAGAAGAGAGGTGGAAGAGAGGTAGAGAAGGGTGAGAGAGAGAGAGAGGGGTAGGGGATAGAGGAAGGGTGGGGGAGAGAGAGAGAGAGAGAGAGAAGGGTGGAAGAGAGGGAGAGAAGGGTGAGAGAGAGAGAGAGAGAGAGAGAGAGAGAGAGAGAGAGAGAGAAAGCCTGGAGAGAGAGAGAGAGAGAGAGAGAAAGCCTGGAGAGAGAGAGAGAGAGAGAGAGAGAGAAAAGAAGAGAAGAGAAGAGAAGAGAAGAGGAGAGGAGAGGAGAGGAGAGGAGATGGAAGAGAGGTGGAAGAGAGGTGGAAGAGAGGTGGAAGAAAGGGAGAGAAGGGTGAGAGAGAGAGAGAGAGAGGGGGGTAGGGGATAGAGGAAGGGTGGGGGAGAGAGAGAGAGAGAGAGAGAAGGGTGGAAGAGAGGGAGAGAAGGGTGAGAGAGAGAGAAGAGAAGAGAAGAGAAGAAGAGGAGATGGAAGAGAGGTGGAAGAGAGGTGGAAGAGAGGTGGAAGAGAGGTGGAAGAGAGGTAGAAGAGAGGTGGAAGAGAGGGAGAGAAGGGTGAGAGAGAGAGAGAGGGGTAGGGGTAGGGGATAGAGGAAGGGTGGGGGAGAGAGAGAGAGAGAGAGAAGGGTGGAAGAGAGGGAGAGAAGGGTGAGAGAGAGAGAGAGAGAGAGAGAGAGCCTGGAGAGAGAGATGGGAGGGGGGCACGAGAGAGAGGAGGGATGGAGAAAGGAGGGGGCAAGAGCAGGGCACCCAGCGTTGCCGGGCGAACATCAGGTTCCTCCTCCCACCCCTTCCCCAGGGCCGGATTTAGGGGAGGACCAACGGGACATTTGTCCAGGGCCTAAACTCCAGAGGGGCTACAAAAAAGCATACGATGGACATGCAAAAAAAATACCAGAATAAATACATTTATTTATGTATAAAGCTAGTATTTTTTTATTCCCTTGTTAGTGGAGCAGAGATGAGAGACAGGAATTCAAGGTCTAATATAAATAATCCAACATCTATCTATAATTCCAGTAATCTCTGTATGTGTGTGTGTCTGTGTGTTTGTCTGTGACCGCTGTTTCTCGACAACCACGGGTCCGATATACTTGAAACTTGCCAGGTATATTGCTGGGGACCCGAGGATGTGCCTTTTCAAGGTTTGAAATTAATCGGAGAAGTATTTACCGAGCTATGGTCACCGTACTCGCAAGCCGTTCGCTTTGGCTTTGCGAATGGACCAAACCATTTCATGTAAATAGAGGGGGGGGTTCTACCGTACTCGCAAGCCGTTCGCTTTGGCTTTGCGAATGAACCAAACCATTTCATGTAAATAGAGGGGGGGGGGGGTTCTGTGGTCGTTACTGCCACGTGGTTTCAAAGTTTTTTTTTGTTGTTGTTGTTTGCACGCATGTTTTTTTGCACCCACGTACGGGCACGCCCTAGTTTAATTAAAAATACAAACAGTAATACCAAACAATGAGTGACATAACACACATGACCTTTTATGGGAGGAATGGCATCATCACGTCAAAATGACGCAATCACGAACGACAAATAGAATTGTTTCATACAGTATGCCGAAACTTATAATGTGGCATTATCCTTAGCTTTCTATAATCTTATTATAACGGATACAATGCTGGATAGATTTAATGCAACTATTAAGTCAATCTAAGCAGAAGACATCAAACTGTCACTAATTACTGGAATCTCTTAAATCAGATCTTCAAAACATTCGTAATGATTTTGATGATTATGAAGAACGTGCCGTCCAATTATCAGTTGAGAATGAGCAGTTGTAAACTGTTGTTTTTTTTGTTTAACTCTGCGCTCGCAGAGCGAAAACCAGGGCTAGGCGATTGGTTGCGTACGTGTCGTGCGTATGTGCGTGTCTGCATTTTAAAAATGTATTTTCTATGCAACTGGCGGAAACTAGAAATTTTCAAAGGAGCACCTCCGCCTGTATAATTTTTTTTATTCATAATTATGACGTCATAGGTTACGTGGTATGGACGTCAACTTGGAAAAATCGAAAAACTTCGCACCTCTATATGTCCGAAACCGCTCAATGGGGAAAAAAACAACTAAGCAAGGCTCATTGTCAAGGACTCTACATGGAGAATAAGATATGTTAATGTTAACGTCATCGGTGCCTTTGTTATGACGTCATAATTCGACAAGTACAACGCTTCGTCCGATCAGTTTGACATTTTTTTCTCTGCAATGCTTGGTCCAATTGGCATGAAATTTTCACTATAGGAGCGCCTCCTCCTGTAGAATTTTAGTGATAATTATGACGTCATAAGTCACGTGGTACAGGCGCCATCTTGGAAAGACTTCGCACCTCCATATCTCTGAAATTAAAATTAGTATTGTCCATTTTTATTATTATCGCTGGGTTTTAATGCAATTAGGTGGCGAAATAAATGAGTATAAACTATACACAGTAACGCAATTCAGGTCTTTATTGTTTTTTTATTTCTTCCCACTACGTTTCGAGGTTGGTAGGGGGAACTCTCCTACTCTAATGTCCCCGGGCCCTGTTAAACATAAATCTGACTCTGCTCTTCCCCTGCCTCTTCCCACCACCCCTTCCCCAGACGCTGAGAGAGAAACGGGGGTGGAAACTCCCGGGGGGGGGGGGGGGGTAGGAGGGGAGGCGTCGCCTGTAGAAAGGGCGGTGCTTTTGACCCACAGACATAAACTCAGCTTTATATTTTATTATGCTTTATATATTTTACAAGACGCAAATGTTTAAGAGCGTGAAAAGGAGAAAATAACCGAAAATTACTGAAATCATGAATTTATTGTTCCACCACCCTCCATCCCCCATTCCCTCCGACACCCACCATAACAGATCATTGCAATCGGTGAGTAGCTTGGCTTTGTCATAGGCTATCAAAGCAAGTTTCCCATTCTTGTTGAGTCTCACATTTGCACGTGCACATGTTTGTTTCAACTCAACATTCAGGATTTAGGCCGAACGTGTCATCACACAAAAGGTAATGACGTCACACGTAGCGACGCCTTTCAGAAAATTACTTTACAGCACGTATATTTGTTGTGGTACGAAACTTAAACAAAGATTTCAACAATAAAATATACATTCCAGAGCTTTTTGGTTCCCTCTCATCAGTTAAAAGGTATTTAAAAAATTTTTAAAAAATTCGCTGCGTGATGACGTCATGTGCAGGGCCTTCTTTTTTAATGTCTCACGTGGAAGCAAACATGGGATATCATTTTGCTTGTAAGTCATTGCAATGCTTCATTAATCCTAGTGAGCAAAAATCGAGTTGTAAGCGACTCGTCACTGTGTTCAGCAGACAGAAAGTAACTACGTTTGATCTCCCAGTCCCATAATGTGACGCGGCTTTGTGTGGAGAATGGCGTTTGGTCGATGAGCCGTTGGAGAAACTAGAAAGGCGTGTCCTGGCTAAAAGGTGGTTCTTGTCAGGTTTGCGGAGAGAAGGGAAGCCATGGCCTGCAGGGTGGATGGCATTTATGACCCACCCACAGACATAAATCAGCTTTATATATATATATATACAGACTTGGCATTTAATATGGAATTTTTTTTTTTTCTTGACTTGGGTTTACTTACTTAACTCAGTATATCAATCTGGTGAAATTCTTTTTCACTTTGGTGATTTATTTGTTAAAATAACCATGTCACTGATTGTCTGTCGCAGCAAGAAGTCAACAACAGGATTATATCACAGGTGGCGTGGCAAAATGTACGGACAGGTGCATTTGATGATTGGCTTCACAGTCGGGTATACAAGGGTTGTTGCGTTCTGTATTAGTGGAAAACAACTGCTGCACGTCTCCAAAAGTTATTGCCGCTTCCTCTGGAGATGGTCCGTCAACTCGACAATACTGTTTGTCATGGAGTGGTGGCTTTACGAATTTACGGCATGAAACAGCGTGCTATTGCTCGGCAGTATGGCATCACTCAAGGTCAGGTGTCAAAGATCCTGAAACGAAATGCTCAGAGGGGTGTCCCTACTCCAATACCGAGACCAGGACGTCCCCGCAGAACCACAAGGAGGGATGATCGCCAGCTTCACCGGTTAGTCCGCAATGGCCGTACCAAGTCAGCTAATCGGCTTAGGGCTGAGTGGCAGCAACTGACAAATGTGCCTGTATCCAGAAGGCTAGTCAACCAACGACTGGTTCAAGCAGGCTATCGTGCCAGGCGTCCCCTGAGAAAGCCATGCCTGACCAGACAACACCACCAGTGCCGATTGCAGTAGGCCAGAGAGCACCGTCAATGGCAGCCAGGACACTGGAATCACGTGATCTTCAGTGACGAGTCTAGATTTCTGGTCTATCGTCACGATGGCCGCGTCCGAGTGTGCAGACAAGAGCATGAAGCCTACAACAAAGATTGTATAGTGCCAAGAGTCCAAGATGGAGGTGGTGGGGTGACCGTTTGGGCTGCTTTTCATGCAGGGGGCAAAACTGACCTGGTTGTTGTGAATGGAAACCTGAACCAGTTCAAGTACAGGGCCATTCTGGAAGAAACATTGCTTCCATTTGCTCGTGCAGCCTTTTGAGGAAACTTTGTCTTCCAAGATGACAATGCACGGCCTCATCATGCTCGAATGATCCAACACTTTCTTGCTGACCGTGGTGTAGAGCATATGGTGTGGCCTGCCATGTCCCCGGATATGAATCCGATAGAGAACTTGTGGGCAGAATTAACGCGTCAAATCGACCACTTGGACCAGCAGCCGACCTCTGTGCGTGAATTGCAGCAGGCTATTGTCACTGCATGGCAAGCGATTCCTGTCCAAACCTTGGCAAATCTCGTGAACAGCATGCCTCAACGTGTACGTGCTCTCCTGAATGCTCGTGGGGGTTACACGAAGTACTGAACTGTAATTTTACTGTCCGTAATCCCAGTCGTAATTTAACTTTTATTTTTGTTAAAAAAAACATTTGGCTAATGTGCAAAATAAAGAGATACTTCTGGAAAACGTACAGAAGTTTAACACAGTACTGTCCATGAATTGAGTTCGATATCAGTTTACATCACTTTCAAGGATCAATTTATTTGTTTCAAAATGTCAAATGTGGTTTTTGTTTCTTTTAAAGGTCACATTAACAAAATCTAGAATAATTTCAACATAATTCCAATGAACTTTTGGTTCTAAGACATCTTGAAAAGTAAGTTCACCCCCACAAAAAAAATATTCCATATTAAATGCCAAGTCTATATATAATTATGATTATATAATTATAGACAACTAGCTAAAGGGCCCGTCTTTGCTGTATTGTGGTGAAGCTGTGATAGCTGCATTGTGGTGAAGATATTGTGAACAAACCATAATGGTGTATTAAAATTAATTTGATCAAAACTTGTGCAATTCAAGTCACGTTTTTTATTGCTATTTTTTCACCTGGATTGTGATCACGTAAATCGTCTTTTTCGTCATCTCGAAACACCTGTCTTGCGTTTGTTTGTTTTTAATAATTAATATTCTTTTTGTTTTTTCGTTTTTTTTTACATTTACATACAAACTTAAGCCACGTGGAAGAGCCACATTGAGAATATAATAAATAATCGAGCAAATTAAGATAAAATATGCTGTCCGTAGTAAGCATACTGTACAAACAGATTCCTGCACCACTCATGGCATTGTAAATTATAAGTAAAATCATGAGTAAGGAAACAGAATCTTTCAAATAAAACACCTTGTAAATAGGAAATTGGACAAAAAAAATGGACAACAGAGAAACAAAGGAAAACTGGAAACTCAGCCACAAGACAAACAGCCTGCATGGTAGAAGTTGCATATTGTGATAATTGCGAGCCTGAGACTGATGATCCACAAAGATGTGAACAGCCAGCAGTGCAGGGGGTGGCCAGCATGATGGAAGAGGCAGGAGCGGCAGATACTCCAATGATCTCTTCCCTGTAGGGCAGACTCAGGAGCCACAATAATAATACGCCCCCCCCCCCCCCCCCCAAAGTGTGATGTCAATGCTTAGAACTTCCACCCTGGCCAGGAAATTATCCGCTACAGGGAGAAATTATCTGCTGCACTGCACCATGATAAGGGAGATGGAAATCTTCAAAGGATGTTCATTCAGAGTCAATTCACTCAGACAGCAAACACCTGGCCGAAACTCAGATTCTAAAATGACAAGCCAAGAAGAAAGAGTCTGTGTAAATTTGAGGTATGCCACCAAACAAGTTTGTTGATTAATGAGCTAGAGTTTTTCAAACACTGTCATGGTATCACAGGGACAAGGGAAAATGGCTCATACAGACGGCACACCATGCATGGCAAAGGCCACCACTGTCGGAGGAACGTTGTGGTGACTTTGTCAGAAAGTAAAAGCCAAACGTCTTCCTCTGGCACATTATAGAAACCCCCCAAAAAATACCCTTTACTTGTGTTAACACACGAAGTATTGAAGTGGCCATTTGCCCATCAGGTTTAAATGAACTGTCAGAAGATGGTGTGACCCCATTCTCAATCACAAACTAATTTGCTCGATGTTGAACAAGTTTGACAGACACAAACACGCTGCCTCATTCGCTTTATTTTTCTTTTCCCTTTCTAAAACAACTCCACTTTATCTTATTTATTTTATCGACCCTGCTTTGTCTTTCTACATTCTTTAGCACTTACGGGACATTTATCCTATCGAGCCATAAACGTGAACACAATTGTTGAGGCATTCGAACAATATATGTAGAAAAATAAAAGGAAATGTACATCTGATTATATATATATATATTTATTTATTTTCCATGGCCATACATAGATATATTACCTCCTCCAAATTCTGACCTATCTCTATATTTCCCTCTTCAAGATATCATATGACTTGGTCCTGTTATCCTATCGTAAACTTTCATGTCGCTTTCACCTTCTCCTCAGTGCTGGAGTTGGACGCACTGGTTGCTTCATCGTTTTGGACGCAATGCTGGAGCGCATGAGGCATGAAAATACCGTGGACGTCTATGGACTTGTGACATGTTTACGGACGCAGCGAAACTACACGGTGCAAACGGAGGAACAGTATGCGTTTGTGCACGAGGCCCTGCGCGAGGCCGTGGTGTGCGGTTGCACAGAGGTGCCAGCTCGTGCCCTGCACACTGCGCTGCAGCGGCTGCAGCAGGTGGCACCCGGAGAAACCGCCACTGGGATGGAACTTGAGTTTAAGGTGGATTGGGATGGAAAGGAAGACCTGTGCAGATGATCATCTTTATAGTAATGCGTCTGTGTATTTCTATCCATTTTTGGGCTTATTATTTTCTGTTCTCGATATCAGAAGAATTCACTAACGTATTTTGCTGAATAATTCTCATAGCTTTATAATCAGAATTTTCTCATTCCCTATTCATCTTGCTGTGATACTTCCTTTATCTTTCTTCAAATCCCTGTCCTTTATTTCCTGCTTAAATTTTTAGGTTATTTCTCAGAAATAACTTCATACAGTGGGTCCCGGTGCCCATCCGCACGTGCGTCCATTAACATTTGACTAAAACATATTTTCCTCACAAACTACCTGACTGCACGAACCAAATTTAGTGTGATTCATCAGGTCAGCAAGTTCTCCTAGGGGTGTGGTCCCCATCCAGATGCTGTCTTATAGAGGGTGTTAAATGGGTATTTTGCCCCAAATATTGGTGTTTAATTCAAAAATCTTCTCGGAATCCGACAACTGGTTCCAGACCAAACCGGCCATGCGGCATTGTGACAATGCCCTAACCTTAAATTGTGCTCCCCATGGCTGTATCTTCCCTGAAAAGGTGGCCACGGGCTCCCTCCCCTAACGATATGGATCAAATTTGGTATGATACATCACAACATTACAAGGAGTTGTGCTCCCCATCTGGATCCACCCCTGTATAAGAGGCTGAAAATGGAGTTTCACCTCAAATTCAGGTAATTTCTTTTAAAATCTTCTCAGATGTTGTGGGGAAATATCCATCAGTCCCCCACGGGATATTTTTTTATTCATGGGACAACTTATTATCATGATGGGGTGGTAGGACATTTGTGTTCATGACATGTTCAACAATGAGCGAATTTTCTTCCATTTTTGACAAAACGGACTCAGATGAAAGTGCTATGTGTGAAAATGCCCGCATTGGGCACTTGTATTGTAGGACATACCCTTGTTCAGAGAATATGTCAATGTGGCTATCTTGTCTACAATGTGGATGTTTAAGATCCCATAACATCCTTTGGCAAGATGAGATTTTTAGTTCCGCCACCGAAGGTGGATGGAGGTTATGTTTTCACACCTATCTGTTTGTTTGTCTCCTTGCTTGTTTGTGAACAGGATATCTCAAAACGTTGTGTTCGGATTCGGCCGAAATTTGGTGGACGGGTTGGTTATGAGACAAGGACGAAATGATTCGATTTTGGTTAAAATCCCAATTCGGATCTGGATCTGAGAATGTTTTAAGTGATTTTTCACCATTGAGAGATAGGGCAAAAAAAAAACTATACATAGCAGGATATCTTAAAAATTTATGGATTATTTTGATAAAACTGGGTGGATGAGTTGGTTAGATGTCGAGAACAAACTGATTAGATTTTGGTTCAAGTCCGAATCCAGACCTGGCCTATCAGTGAGGTATAAAACGTAAATTGTTTAGCCTGGCAGAGGTATGCACTCTACCTAGTGCCGTTTTAGTTTAATACGAGTTTGTCCAAATTCTAAATAGCTTCACTGGCTTTATCATCGGGTTGACGACCTTGATCGATCAGGATGCTTCCTGATTTGTCATCAACTGCGACTCTATGAATCTCTATGACTGCTAAGCCGTTCGTGAGAGAGATCGAATAATTTAATTGTGATATGAATGTTATATTGACAATAGTATTGACATTAATTATCCATGAACATTGATCCCATGGTCTATCTTTAAATCCACACCCCCAGCGCCTGTTTAACTCCAAGCCACAGACCTCTCGGTTCATCACAGCAAACCTTCCCTGCAACAAGTTTAAGAATCGGCTTGTCAACGTCCTCCCGTACGAGTCTACACGAGTCTGCCTTCTTCCCATCCGTGGCGTTGAAGGCTCCGATTACATCAATGCGAGCTTCGTTGATGGCTACCGGTAATGCAGCTTTTTGGCGTCAGTTGATTTTCTGCCTTTAAAATATTTTGCCTTGCAGGTCTCTTCATGATCATCTTCGGTGTGTCTACACATTACTATTTCCAAAGTCAAACTAAAATGAATACAAATAATGACGTGGGAAACAACGATTGCTTTGCTGCATGTGAAAGAACATTTCACAAAGCTTTATTGTCTTGATTTATTGATTTGGCAAGATCATCATTGTCATCATCATCGGTAAACATCAATGTGGGCACTGCTTATCACACGTAACATATCAAGATGATACCCGATCTGTTTCCAGGTTCAGTTCAGCATTCCTGCATTTGCAGTCTTGATTGCAGCCCTAATACTCTTGCTCAGGTCCGCAATATTGGTAGCCCTTATTCGATACACCATGTCCTTCACATACATAACCCTATAGAAAAACAACCAGAGTTGTTATTTCTGGCGAACACTTAGAATTGGTCCGTCGCACCCAATGCAATTCATCGCACCCAAAGCCTGGTGTTGGCTTAGCGGTTAGGGTGCCGGCTTGGGATCCTAGGATCCTGGGTTTGAATCCCGGTTGATCGCTGAATTAACGCTAGGAGGATTGACTCAGCCTGTCATCCTTCCGAGGTCGGCAAATTGAGTACCAGTTCACTGGTAATTCCCTGTGTGTCGCAAGAGGTGACTTACAGGGTTGGCGGCAGGAAGGGCATCCGGCCATAAAACATTGCTTCAAAAAGGGGACCACGTTGGGCAAAAAAGGCCAACTCCTGCTCTGCGGGGAAAGATGGCCTCTAAAGGTGGTTGTTTTTGTTGTTGCACCCAATGCATCGATCATTGAAGTGTTCATTGAGAAAATCACACCTTATAGGACTCTGCTGTGTGGGTACTCCATGGGTAAATGACTTCTGTTGGCAGGTTTGCCAATTATGGATATCCTACAAAATCCTACAAATCTTACAAAATCCTACAAAATCCTACATTTATAGACCATGGGATCAAGTAATCCTACAAAATTCTCCAACATATCCAGGTAGTTGTCAGACTTGATAATGACTTCAGCAAGGAAGAATGATCCAATGACTTAGTCATGCATTAGGACACACCACACATTAACCTTTAGGCTGTCACCCTCAAGTTATCAAACCACATGATAAAACTCAGGACCTCAAATACTGATGCTATGTCTGTTAGCCTTCCCTGAAATGTGATACGGCAGAGGTTGGAGTCATCAACAAAAAGATAAAGAGGATTTTCCAGAGTCAGAGAAATCATTGATGAAGATTAGAAAAAGCACAGGGCCCAGAACACTGTCTTGACAAACTCTAGCCTGGATAGGAAGTGTAGATGAGAGAATTCCATTAAGAGCCACACGTTGATTACGACAGGAGAGGAAGTCCATGAGCCATGAGTAGAGATTGCCATGGATACCATAAGAAGAGAGTTTGGTGAGCAGAGCGGGGTGCCAGACCATATCGAAAGCTCGAGATATGTCAAGGGAGACTGCTCTGATCTCATGTCTGGCATTGAGGACCTCCATCCATTGTTGGGGAAGCAGAAGCAGCATGTCCAGGGTAGAGTGATCATTTGCCATTGTCTTCACAGCATTCTTTGTCTGTGCTCTCCTATCCTTTTTAAATGCTGATCATCAATAAAGAAAGCAGCATGTACCATTTTCTTTTTTTTAGTCTTTGGTATATGATTCGGCCAGGATTTTAACCACCGAGCTCCCAGACTCAGGGCAGACGCTCGAACCATTGTGCCACCGAGTCTGGGAAATAAGGAACAGTCTGACTTTTTCATTAGCCTGTGCAGAGACAGTATGGAAATGACAGCCACTGAAATGGAATTTGCATTGGCATGACATATAGTTTCGGGGACTGATTCCAGAATCAGACTTCATGATTGAATGTGAAAGCTCAGTCTTTCCCTCATTTAAAAAGCTCCACACTTGTGCACTTCACCATTAATAACAAAATGAGTGTCCAAAAAGCTCTGTATTGTACGAGAACAAGAATTGTCTTTCTCAATGTTTTTACCTCCGCCACCAAAGATGGATGGAGGCTATGTTTTCACCCCTGTCTGTCGATTGTTTGTCCGTTTGTGAACAAGATATCTCAAAAAGTTGTGGATGGATTTGGATGAAATTTGGCAGAGAACTCTCTCAAGGAAGAAATTAGATTTTGGTGAAGATCCAGATTCGGATCCAGCTACTATAATTACTCTCGCCAGAGGAGAGGGTATTGCATTTGAGTCTGTTTGTTTGTTTGTCTGTCTGTTTGTCCGCACAGAACAAATATGATTTTCTCTGCAACCGTTGGTCCGATTAACAGGAAATTTTCACCGTAGGTGCAACTCCACCTGTATAATTTTTTAATGATAATTATGACGACATAGGTCACGTGGTTCGGCCGCCATCTTGGGAAAATCGAAAAACTTTGCACCTCTATATCTCGGAAAGTGCTGAATAGAAAAAATTGAGACATGCCTCATTGTAAAGAACTCTCCATGGGGAATGAATGAATGATGAATGATCGTTTTAAGGCCATTTTCCCCGCTAGAGCGGGGGTTAGCCTTGCGGGCCCCATGACAATCATGGTTCCCTGTTTGAGTCAATGTTTTTTTATGGCCGGATGCCCTTCCTGACGCCAACCCTTGGTCGCCTCTTACGATACGCAGGGATACGGTGTACCTATTCTAAACCGGGGTACACACCGTGAATAAAATGGGGAATAAAATATGTTAATGATGATGTCATAGGTGCCTCCATTATGACGTCACAATTCGACAAGTACAAAACTTCATCCGATCAAGATGAAATTTCTTGAGCATAATCTAGGAATAAATTAGTTTAGGAAAACAAATGACGTCATCGGTCACGTGGTTCGGCCGCCATATTTGTTTTAACACAAAAGCCTTAAAAACCACTGAAAATACATCCTGACGAGGGTTTGCAATCTCTGATTGCTCTTTTTCTTGTTTTTTAAGTGATTTTTCACCATTGGGAGATAGGGCGTTACAAAGCAGGATATGACAAAAGTTGTGGATGGATGATTTTGATTAAATGTGATTCTGTATTGTGATTTTCTGGTCTACTCTAGGATACAAAACGTAAACTGTTCACCTGGCAGAGGTATGCTCTCTACTGAGTGCTGTTCTAGTTGGATATTGTTTATCAGTCTGCTTGGGCCAACACTCGATGCTGTTCGCAGTATGTTCGAAAAGGATTCTTTCTCTGAAATATCGAGGTCGGAGTATCATCTTTTCTTTCTATGCTTAGTCGGATTTTTTACATTTCTTATCTGCTTTGTGATTGTGTAAGCAAATATGGATTCGCCTGTTTGGTGTTTCCATCTAAGCACATAGATCATTTGAATCTGAAATCCAAGAGGTTCAAATGCCACATACTGTGTCCATTTACCTATTGTCTATTAATGTGTGCCTGGCTTCCCAATAGACAGGAAGTTAAAACCATGAGATGCATGGAATGTCCTTGTAATCTATGTAAAAGTGACAATCCCTAGATGTCCTTGTTATGTATTTGATACATGTATAAACTTTTCTACGAGACTGGGCCAAATAAATATAATAGGATACAAAAATTTGTCAAACATTGATTTGTACTTTCTTTTTAAGTGGCTTTCTGGTTGACTGGAAATTTAAGGATTGCACTTCATTCTGATGAATTTGACTTGCATTAACTTGTCGTTTTTATAATTTTGCTTTCACCTAGTTTCAGCTCAGAGATTGCCGACTATGCCTCCTTTAACCCCTCCTTATCTGTATTTTCCATAAACTATCAGTTTGTCAGATCCATGATTTTCAAACAAGAACGACATTATTAATTTACCCCTTTGTTTGCATTTTGCAAAGTTCGAGGCATGTAGATTAGGGTGGTCCAAAAAACATCGATCTCTCCGATTTTGATGCTCCACTGCATTATTGTTAGAAATGGTCTAAAACATTCACCCACCAAATATTTTCGCTCAATTCCATCTAGAAACTCATACACACTTCAATTGAAATATGGCGTTTTTCACCAAATTTGGCTATTTTCGGCAAATATGGACAAAAGTTAAAATCATGTGACACAAATGTATTTATTACAGATTTCACATAATGTTACTAAAATGTGGCACAGGCATCAAGAAAATTATCTCATCTGAACCATTTCCATAAATATCTTGATAAAAGATATACGAACAATTGGATAGGACATGGCATTTCAAGGTCTAGACCTATGTTGATGTGTACGCATATAATGACATAAAAAGCATAGCATCTTGGAGTTAGTGTGATGTATGTGTGATGTGTGTATGAGTTTATAGATGACTCAGATGCAAAATATTTTTTGGGTGAATGATTTGGACCATTTCTAACAATAATCCAATAGAGCATCAAAATCCAGATAAAAAAGTGATTTTTTTTGCATTTTTGGACCACCCTAATGTAGATGTTATATTAATCTACTACTAACTTTTGTATTAGCCCCAAATATTCCCACTTTCATATGTGGTTGGTGGGGTACAGTTTTTGGTTGAACTCTTTCACAAACTGGCTACTTGGGCCTGACATTCAACTGAAAGTATCTGGAAATTCTCATTTGTACAGGGTTTTGCCAATAACTCACCTATTCTTCGCAAAAGACACCATGCCTCGGGATATTTAAAATCCACCAGGCACCAACAACCACTGCTGGAAGACGGTTCCTCTGGCTTAACGTCCTTCTGATGGACGGTTCACACATTGATGGATCACCCAGCTTGTGAAACACCAGGATGACAGTTCATATATATAGTGTGTGTCGAGATTTGAACCCAGATTAAATTGCTCAAAGAAGCGAGTGTGCCTACCTCTAAAGCTATTGCCAGCCCAAATATTTGTAACGTTTCTAATTAATAGGCAGACTACTCTGAACTAATATATTCATTAACCTCTTCCTGTCTCTTTAATTACATCGCTCTGTTCTCCATTCTGAGTTCTTTCATCTCGCTGTCATTCACCAAGTCTCATTTTTTAATGTTGTGTCCACAACCTTGGTCTGCATTCACATCTCCTACAGTATTATTTAAAACAAGCTGATCCTTATGATTAATTTTGACTTTTATGAAAAACATGCTATCCCCACACTCGCAAAATTGACGTCATATGCAAGATGAGTGAAAGATTGGCAGAAGTGACGATGGTTTTTGTCCAATAGGGAGAGCTTGGTTATCTTTTTCCATTGTGCATATGCAGTCTCGCAGATTCATAACTTAAAGCCAGTGTACATGACCCATTCCAAGACAATTACAATACAACTGCTGAGAGGAATTTATAAGGCCTGACATAAGCACCACACCCAGGCGAATGAGGTACGTGAAATGGCTTGCATTTCAGTTGCAAAATCGAGGGCTGTTTTAGCGATTATTTCTGTTTGATTTCTTTTTGGCCGAAGATGCTAATGTTATGCTGCCATCGCACAGTCAATATGAGCATGATCCGAGATGCTCAAGTGCAGACAACATGGTGCATATCACACAATTATTTATTTATTTATTTTTTGTATACAGGATCGAGGCTCGTGAAAGAGCTAACATCTATCACACAAATAATCAAACAGACACACAAAACATATAATAACAGTAGCGGTAGACAAAATGGGGAGAGAAGGGGAAGCACAAACACAACATTTGAGAGCAGGGACATCGGAAGATCTGTGGGAGGGAGAGGGCTTGGGGGGAGAAGGCGTGGAAAGGGGGGGGGGGGTGGGAGAAGTATAAAACACAAGGACACTGCAAGGACTTCAAGGAAGGAAGTTGGTATTTCAAAAAACTGGATCTGGGGTGAAATTAGCAGGGGTAGAAAAGATCAAGGTTTTGGATGGGGGAGGATAAGGAATGGTGGTGAACAGCTGTTTCAAAGACCTGGAGGGAGGAGTGGGACTGAAGAGAATGAGGGAGTTTGTTCCAGGGGTGGGAGAAAAGAGGAATGAAGGAGTGAAGGTGAGCAGAGAGTCTTGATTTTGGCAGTTTCATCATAAGAGGGTTGCAGGCAGATCCTGTGCGACCTGCAGGAATATTTGGGGGACAGAGCCCAGAGAGAGCTGGAGGGGCAAGGCCGGAGAGGAGTCGGTAGAAGACAGAAAGACCACCAACCTGCCTGTGTTGAGTAAGTGAAAGGCCCCTGGAGTTAGCTTCATCGCGGGAGATTCCAATGATTCTGAAAGCTTTGGTTTCAACAGCGTGAAGCCGAGCTCGGTGTGAGGCAGGAGCACCGGCCCAGAGGGGAGAGCAGTATTCCATTAAGCTGCGGATGAAAGCCTTGTAAGTGGTGAGGAGCTCAGGTGTGACAAGGAAGGACTTCGTATGATGGAGGATGCCCAGTCGGCGACTGGCTTTGGAGGCCAGATTGGAAATGTGGTTTTCCCAGGAGAGTTCAATAATGCATGAACTCGTGAGGAAGAGTTGGGAATGTACAGAAAGTATGTATCAAATCATGTAAACTCAAAAAGGCATGCTGCCTTTTTATTTCAGCCTTGAATGATTTATTTATTTTATTAAATTTAATTTATTGAAATTTAATTTAATTTTTTTTTTTTAACTTTATTTATTTTATTTTATGAAATAAAACCTTTATTTCAGCCGAAGCAACTACGTGAGCTCTAGCTGTAAGCTGATTGGATAAACCTATAATTATTGTTGCAGCCTTTCATCTTTATATTAAAGTAGCGGCAGGATGATCCACCACGCGGTAACCCGGGTTGCCCCGTGATTTTTCATCATTTCACATAATTAATTAATCTATTTTATGGGGAGTGTAACCCGGGTTCGTGTGATAGGTTACAAAAGGTGTGTAACCCTTTGTGACACACAAATAATTTTCCTATCACACGAACCCAGGTTACACTCCCCATAAAATAGATTAATTAATTCTGTGAAATGATTAAAAATCACGGGGCAACCCGGGTTACCGCATGGTGGATCAGTTTTCCGTCCGTCACACTCCATCATTGTGTCTATGAGTATGGTGTCATTAAGGCGTACGACGGCTGACTCCACCGACCACCATTTGCTGTTCAGGCCGAACATGTCATCAAAGCGGTCAAACCTGTCATATATCACAATCGCCATGCTCTACCTTAACGTTTTAAATTCAGTGTGAAACACAAACAAACCGATTGTTAAAATGATCATCAAATATCGAAAGCATATGCGTCATTGGTCTTCCAACGACACAGTACGTATAGGCCATTGATACTGTACTAACGTCCATTATTAAAGCGGAGTATTATTTCAGAACCCACAATGTTATCTCCCATGGCCAAGAAGGACTTTTTATCGTTGAATGAATGAATGAATTATCGTTTTTAAGGCCATTTTCCCCGCTAGAGCGGGGGTTAGCCTTGCGGGCCCCATGACAATCATGGTTCCCTGTTTGAGGCAATGTTTTTACGGCCGGATGCCCTTCCTGACGCCAACCCTTGGTCGCCTCTTACGATGCGCAGGGATACGGTGTACCTATTCTAAACCAGGGTACACACCGGGATCATTCATCCCAGCAAGCTGGTACTCAATTTGCCGACCTCGGAAGGATGACAGGCTGAGTCAACCCCCCTGGTGTTAATTTAGCGATCGACCGGTATTCGAACCCAGGATCCTAGGTATCCCAAGCCGGCACCCTAACCGCTAAGCCAACACCAGGCTATCGTTGAAGATAATAAATCGTACGCAATGACATATTAATACTATACTATTTGCCTATAAACTGCCCAAACAAAGGGAGGCTTTTCCGTGGAACTCTGTTTCACGGGTCCCTGCTAGTTGAATAAAAAGTTTATTCAACTGCATTAATTTTGTTTAAAATTGGGCCTAAACCTATCGGGAGGTACAGAACACCAGCCAGTTTCATGGTCCCAGTTGTTTTATCACCTCTAACCAGGTGATGTGCACCAGCCTTTGTGTGTGTGTGTGTGTGGGTGTGTTTTCTTCTCGGGTCCTGAGTTCAAATCTCGGTCAGTCTTTGAACTAACACCAGGTGTGGTTGACTCAGCCTGTCATCCTTCTGAGGTTGGCGAAATGAGTACCAGCTTACAAGGATGATTCAGCCATTTGACTGTCCTGTGAAGGAGTGACGCCCCAACCAGGAATGTGCCCAATAGTCAAGAAACTGCTTTGGAAGCCATATGCATCTGATGATGTGGGAGTGGACATTATATATATATACACACGATGGGTCAAAAGTTTTAGAACACCTCAATTTTCCAGTTTTTATTGAAATTTACGCAGTTTAATGTCCAGTGAATAACCTGAAATGGTACAAAGGCAAGCAGTAAACTGCTCGAGGTTAAAAAATAAATGCTTAGGTTAGCAAAAACGGGGAAATAATGTAAATTGCACAGTTATATGGTAAAAAAAAAAAAAAGGCCTTCTTCAGGGAACAAGTAATGGGTTAACAACTTACAGCTGTTCTGCTGCAATGTAACTAAACTACAGTCACGTGAAAAAGTAAGTACACCTCATGTAAAGTTTTCACTTTTTCAACATATTTCAACATACAGCTATTTGATCTTCATTTCAACAATATTGAAAGATAAAGGTGATATAATATAACAAATATCATGAAACATTTACATTTTGTAGTCCATTGTATAATTTAAATAAACATAAATGTAAATTTCGCATGTGGAAAAAGTAAGTACACCCCATGAAATGTTTTTTTTAAATCTTTTTAACATGTGTGGACATATCAATATTTGATCTTCATTTAAACATTATCTATAGATAAAGGAGATCTAATTGAACAAAAAAACAATGAAAAATTGACTTTGCAATAATTTATTCAACAAAAAATTAACAAAGATGCCATTTCCTTCTGTGTAAAAAGTAAGTACACCCTTAGCTCTAATAGGTGGTATTGCCCCCATTGGTAGAAACAACCTCAAGTAGGCATTTCTTAGAACTGTCTACCAGTCTCTGACATCGACTGGGAGAAATTTTTGCCCACTCCTCCATGGAAAATTCTTTCAGCTGTGCGATGTTTGAGGGGTTTCTTGCATGCACAGCTCGTTTCAAATCCCCCCACAATATCTCGATGGGATTTAGATCCGGGCTTTGACTTGGCCATTCCAGAACCCTCCATTTCTTTCTTTTCAGCCATTCCTTGGTGGATTTACTGGTATGTTTAGGGTCATTGTCATGTTGCAAGGTCCACCTTCGGTTGAGCTTCAACACTCCGACAGATGGCCTCACATTATCTTCAAGCACCCTCTGGTACAATGAAGAATTAATAGTGGATTCTATGATGGTGAGCTGCCCAGGCCCTGATGCAGCAAAGCTGCCCCAAACCATAATATTTCCACCATCATGCTTTGCAGTTGGTATCAGGTTCTTGTGGTCAAATGCTGTCTTTGGTTTTCGCCAAACATGTCTTCTGGTACTGTGGCCAAATAGCACTACCTTTGACTCATCTGTCCAGAGCACATTGTTCCTGAAGTGCTGGTCTTTGCCTAGGTGTTCATTGGCAAACTTTAGTCTTGCCCTGATGTTCTTTCTGGACAGCAAAGGTTTCCTCCTGGCACACCTCCCATGTAGATCAAATTTGTGCAGCCTCTTTCTAATGGTGGACTCGTGCCCTTTGACATCAACAGTGGCAAGAGCTACCTGTAGGTCACGTGATGACATTCTGGGGTTCTTAGAGACTTCTTTCAGCATCTTGCGGTCTGCTCTCAGGCTGAACTTGCTGGGGCGGCCTGGCCTGAACACGTTGGCAGTTGTTTGGAATCTTCTCCACTTGTAGATGATCTTCCGGACAGTCGAATGATTGATTTCAAATTGTTTGGAGATCTTTTTAAATCCCTTCCCAGACTTGTAGGCATCTATAACCTTCTTTCTGAAGGCATCAGAGAGCTCTTTTGATCTAGGCATGGTGACGCCGCACACTTCAACAACAAAGAGCAAACCAAACTAAAGGTCTGAGGTTTAAATAAGACAGGTTCCTCCAAGACCCTCTCTAACGATGTTCTAATCATTTGCACCTGAGCTGGTGCACCTGATTCTAATTTTAGGTATTTGAAGTAGTGATAAATGTAGGGGTGTACTTACTTTTTCCACATGCGAAATTTGCATTTATGTTTATTTAAATTATACAATGGACTACAAAATGTAAATGTTTCATGATATGTGTTATATTATATCACCTTTATCTATCAATATTGTTGAAATGAAGATCAAATAGCTGTATGTTGAAAAATGTTGAAAAAGTCAAAACTTTACATGGGGTGTACTTACTTTTTCACGAGACTGTATATGCATTGCCCCTCCATAACTATTGAAACAGTGAAGTCAAATTTGTTATTATTGTTATATGCTGAAGAATTTTGAGGTGAGATCAAAATAGGAATATGAGGCAAGAGGACAGAAGATCAGGTTTTATGTCTTGGCATTTATATATGTACATGTTTCACCACTGTAGAACAACAGTACTTTTTATGTTCAGTTCCCTCATTTTAGGGAAGCATAAGTATTGGAACAGATTATCTTAAAGTAAATTAAAGTTATATAATAGTTACTTTAATTCATCACCATCCCAGAGCGTCACCTCTGTCCCGGAGGCATTAGCCCGGGCACTCTGTCGACAGACAGATTGATTCACTTAATGGACGAGTTTGGTCCTCATTGGTTAGATTTTTTTGCAGTATGCCGTCCTGATGAGGGCAAATAAGTCCGAAATCCGGATTGGTGGCTCTGCTTGATGCTTAGCCAATGGGGACCAAAGAATGAAATCACTTGTCTGTTGACCGAGTGTCCGGGCTGAGACCTACGAGATGGAGGTGACGCTTTGGTCTAGGACTTCGGTCCACAGGAGATTGGGACAGCGCTCGTCACGCTGTATGTCGTTGATATATTTATATAATCAAACAAAGTAAAATGCAATTATGATGATGACCAATAAATTGATCATCTCTCCAGATGGATGGTGCTAAAGCTCAGCAAGTCAGGATTTTAAATGATTCTGTTGCTTCTACATCTTGAACCACTCTCTTGTCATCATAAATGCTGCTGGAGGTAGGCTTGCCAAGTACCAGCAAACAGTCATACTTCTTCAAAAAGTGATATAAAGCCCTGTTTGCAAATTGAGATATCTAAAAGGAGACCAAGTCCCAAGGTATGCTTTAAACCACTAAAGTTAACATAGTGGACTCTCAGTGTTCCATTTCCTTTCATCACTCTGTCCTCTTCCAGTTCACCCAGGTCACACAACATTGTTCCAGAACACTCACCTTTCCTTCATTCCTCTATTGCCTGATATGTGTGTGGAACCAACTTACTGTGCCTTATATCTCATGCACAACTATCGAGTCTTTCAAGAATGCCGCTCATCGTCCCCTAGTGCTTTATCCCATACCTACCCATGCACTCATATACCTTGCTGACCCTCCTCTTGGGCTTTTAATGGGATTCGGAGAAATTTAGGGGTGGCATGTCGAGGAAGCATTTTTGTGCCCATCTCAACTTCCCCTGGGAGTATTAGAGGTCTACCAAAGAGTGTGGCCTGACACTACATGTACACCAGACAGAAAGCTAGAATTGAACTCACCACCAATGGGATGTCAATCCAGTGTCCTCAACACTAGACACTACCATAGTTAAATGTTTGGTGACAAATACGTTTTGTTCAGAATAAAATTCTGTATTCCATACTTTGAATACCTCATACTGCAATCCGCATGGTAATGTTGATTGTCGTATGAGATATTCCAGATGCAGGGAAAATTATAATGATTATGATACCTCTGCAGTGGCACGCTAATACAATTTAGGATTTTACGAATAGCGACTTATATGATTCCCGATGTGTGGTGTGTGTGCCCAGGCAACAAAAAGCATACATCGCCACGCAGGGTCCTCTGGCCGAAACCACAGAAGACTTCTGGAGGATGCTCTGGGAGCAGAATTCCACCATTGTGGTGATGCTCACCAAGCTTCGCGAAATGGGCCGGGTGAGCAATGCAATACTGCAGGCCTTCTCTAAATGTGACATGCGGCATACCGATGTGTGTGTTTAGTTTAGAGTTGTGTGTGTTTAGAGTTGCTTGAAGGATGAAGTGGGACAAATCATTGTGGACCCAGATGGAATTAAAGAAAGATGGAAAAGATATATGGAAATGCTGTTGAATACAGAGAATGAATGGGATGGCAACATAGAGAGTAACCCAGTTTTACGACCGGCAGAGAAGATAACTGAGAAGGAAGTTGAGGAAGCGATAAAAGCAATGAAGAGTAGAAAAGCGGGAGGGCCGACAGGAGTTGTGGGAGATATGTTGAAGGCAGCAGGAAATTGGGGTGTGAAGAGAATGACAGAGATCTGTAATCTGGTGGTGAAAGAAGGCCGCATTCCAGTGGATTGGGAACTGCGTACCCTCGTCCCTCTATACAAGGGGAAAGGTGACCCTCTGGAGTGTGGCTCGTACCGAGCGATAGGTTATTGGAGCATGGAATAAAGATATTGGAAAGGGTGTTGGAGAGGAGGATAAGGAAGAAGGTGAAGATCGACGAAATGCAGTTTGGATTTATGCCAGGAGGAGGAACGACAGACGCGCTCTTTATTGTGAGGCAGTTGCAGGAGATGTACTTGGAGAAGAGGAAGAAGTTGTTTCTTGGGTTTGTTGATCTGGAGAAAGCATTCGATAGGGTTCCACGCGAAGTATTGACATGGGCATTGAGGAAGTTAGGAGTGGAGGAATGGTTGATCAGAGTAGTGATGGCAATGTACAAAAGAGCGCGCACAGCTGTAAGGACGAAGGACGGGAACAGTGGTGAGTTTGAGGTGAAGGTGGGAGTGCATCAGGGGTCGGTACTAAGTCCACTACTATTTGTTGCTGTGTTGGAGGTGCTGGCTCAGAATGTAAAGGAGGGTTTACCGTGGGAGTTGTTGTATGCAGATGATCTGGTGTTGATTGCGGAAAGTATGGATGTACTGAACGAAAAGATGAACAAGTGGAAAGAATGTATGGAGACAAAAGGTCTGAAGGTGAATATCGGAAAGACGAAGGTGATGGCAAGTGGTAAAGCATGTGGTGAGGTGGAAAGAACTGGGAAGTGGCCATGTGCTGTGTGCAGGAAGAGTGTCGGAGTGAACTCCATTCAATGTACAATGTGTGCTGAGTGGGTTCATCAAAAATGTAGTGGTCTGAGAGGGTCAGTAACCAGTGTGGCAGCTACATTCAAATGTAAGGTGTGCACAGAGGGAGCTGCAGATGGAAGAAATGTTGAGTTGGATCTTGGAGACGGCATGAAGCTGGAAGGTGTGAAAACATTTTGCTACCTCGGAGACATGCTGAATGGAGAAGGTGGATCAGACTCGGCAACGATTGCTGAAGTGAGATGTGCATTGAAGAAGTTTCGGGAACTGAGTGGCGTGCTGATGAGGAGGGGAGTGTCGTTGAAGCTGAAGAGAAAGGTGTATGCTGCATGTGTGAGAAGTGTTATGATTTATGGGAGCGAGACATGGGTAATGAACGTAGAGCAGCAACGAAGGCTTGAAAGGGTGGAAATGCGAATGGTTCGGTGGATGTGTGGAGTATCGTTGAGAGAGAGGAAGACAAATGATGAATTGCGAAAGATGATGGGAATAGAGCCTGTGATTGATGCTGTGAAGAGGAACAGGTTGAGATGGTTTGGTCATGTGTTAAGGAAGGATGAAAGTGACTGGTTGAGAAAGAGTGATGTAAATGAATGTAGAAGGAAGTAGAGGACGGGGAAGACCGAGAAAGACTTGGCTAAAGATGGTGGAAGAAGAAATGTGGGCAAGGGGGTTAACAAGGAGAGATGCAGAAAATAGGGCAAAAAGGAGAACATTGTCATGGGGACCGCAAGGCTAACCCCAGCTCCAGCAGGGAAAATGGCCTTAAAATGCATCTTGTTGTTGTTGTTGTTGATGTGTGTGTTTAATTTAATTACGTGTCATTTTAGTCTAACGACTACCAACTGTCCGATTTCTACTCCTGTCCGACTGCACCGATTTTAGTCTGTCTTCTACCGAGTCCTCTCCGGCCTTGCTCCCCCAGCTCTCTCTGGGCTCTGTCCCCCAAATATTCCTGCAAGTCGCAAAATATCTGCCAGCAACCCTCCTCTGGTGAAACTACCAAAATCAAGACTCTGCTCACCTTCACTCTTTCATTCCTCTTTTCTCCCGCCTCTGGAACAAACTCCCTCACTCTCTTCAATCCCACTCCTCCCTCCAGGTCTTTAAAACAGCTGTTCACCACCATCTCTTATCTTGCCCCATCCAAAACCTTGATCTATTCTACCCCCGTAAATTCACCCCAGATCCACTTTTTTGAAATACCAACTTCTTTCCTGGAAATCCTAAGTCCATGTGGTTTTTACCTCTCCCACCTCCCCTTTCCTTCCCATGGCCCTCCCCCTCCCCCCCCCCCCCCAAAGCCCTCTCCCTCCCACAGATCTCCCGATGTCCCTGCTCTTCATCTTGTCTCCTGTTCCCTTTATCATATGTTTTATGTTTTACGTGTCAATTTGTCTTTTTGTGATGAATGTATTTTAGGTCTTACATGAGCCTCGATCTTGTATCCCCCCCCAAAAAAAAAAAGGGTCTCATTGGAGAACGGGGTCATCTTAGCATCACGTTGAAAACATTCAATGATAAAATAGTAAAAACTCCAAATAACATTTGATGTAAGAAATCGTTTTGCAAATAAATGAAAGTTAAAAAGAAACTTTATGTTTTTATATGTTTCATGTTTTTAGGGTCTCACAATTAAAAATTAAGTTCATTATTGAATGATTTTTTCCTACAGGGTCTAAAGCTCATGGAGGAGCAGCTACACAAATCACTCAAACATATGCAGACAAATACAGGGGATAATAATTGACCTGACTTCAGACAAATGCAGCCACAGAGCTTGGGGGAACATATCACTTCTCAGAACATACTGCGTACCAGCAACACAACAACATCTTTATGACGTTGCTTTTCTCTCCAAACTCAATTGAGCAATTAAGGAGGAATTTCCTCCTCCCATCAGATTATAACCGATGGGTTTTGTCTGGGCTCTGTCCTTCAAATACTCAATGTAAACAAGGAATAAACATGTAATATTTTGAGTCGTTGAAAGTCAACCTGGTATGACTCCATTAGGATGAGAATCGACTTCCCAGACTCGGAGAAGATGCTCTAACGATTATGCCACTGAATCTGGGTTATATTTATATGTTAATGGCTTTCATGGTGAATCAGCAATTCCAGGTTGCACATGTTCTTCCAGTAACCTCCTTGTGGTTAAACTCCCCCAAATCCGGCTTTTACTGCACACATACACTTTTGATCCTCTTTTCACCAGTTTGTGGAACCACCTTCCTGAGGCCATTGAAGCCCACTGGAACAGCCTTCCTCGGGGGTGCGCTTCCTTCTGCCCCATCCCCTTCCCTGCTCGCAGACTTATCTACCCCCATTAACCTTGCCTGGCCTGGCCTTCTTGCTTGCGGGTTACTGTGTTTTCTCCCCTCATCTCTTTTTTCCTGTTAGTTCCCTTGATTATTTATTATTTTTTTTGGCATCTACCACTGCCAGCCAGTTCGTGTCAGTTTGTCACCTTTTCCCCAATGTCACCTTACTCTTCCTTGAACCTGGATCTGGTATGGAAAGCAGAAAATGACCCATAGCAATAATAAAGCCAGATGTTTAATAAAGTCACAATAAAAAAAATAACATGAGGTTGTGTACCTGTTACTTAACACTGCGGAAAAAAGGATAAATTGCAAATTGCTAAATGGGGCAGCTGCATTAGATGTGCAAATGCATAATATTACGCATTTCGTTAATGAACACATTAATTAAGCATTTTGAAATTCCGAAACGAAATTGGGTATTTCATTGGTTTGAAGAATTTTCTTTGAAGCATAAAAATCCTAATATATAAGTGAAAGAATGTAACATGTAAATTCAAAATAAATCAATAACGTATTTGCGTTTACAAGTCATAAAGAAATGGTGCATCATTATTTACATAACAAGGTAAAGAAAAAGAGTAAGAATCAGGAGAAAATAAAGGAGAAGAAGAACCTCGACCAATTAGGGAGAGGTGAAATGCAAAATGGACAGAACGCGAGCATTCGGAAATTTCCTTTGCCGAACGTTGCATTCAATGTGATGAAACACATCGGGCAAGAGCATCGAGTGGGAAACATCACACTGTAACCATGATGCCTCGGGGACTCTTTTCGCTCCATTATCCTTTACTGCCGCTTGAAGGACCGCAGGTCTTAATGGCATTTTCAGCTCTGGATCACATGAATGGACGATTTTCCCAGTATTCTCTTTTGGCCGAAGTGGCATTTCCTCCTCGGCATCGCTTGAGGATGCAAGCCAAGCCTGAATATGCTGCCATTGTATTATATCTTCATACCTTAGAAGGTAGACAGACAGACGAATGGCACAAAGCTCTGGGTTGCCTACCAAAAACATTTCCTCATGAAAACATTAATGGATGAGTGATATGACTCGACTCGATGAGTCGATGAGTGGTTAAAGTTCTGTGTTGCCAAATTATTTCCCCATCTTTTGGACACCCAATGTTCCTCGGGTCCCAGGCCCTAAAATATCCAAGTGCTGCTCAGTTTCCATCTCATTTGGCTCTGTGCAGCTGCCATACTGAGCTGTAGCTCCATCTCACGTACTGCCTGCATTTGGTCTCTTTTCAGCTTAGAACCACCATTAGAGGCCATTTTTCCCTGCAGATCAGGGGTTCGCCTTTTTCGGGCACCGTTGGTCCCCTTTTTGAAGCAATGTTTTATGGCCGGATGCCCTTCCTGCCACCAACCCTGTTAGTCGCCTCTTGCTACACACAGGGAATTACCAGTGAACTGGTACTCAATTTGCCGACCTCGGAAGGATGACAGGCTGGGTCAACCCCCCTGGCGTTAATTCAGCGATCGACCTGGATTCAAATCCAGGATCCTAGGATCCCAATCCGGCACCCTAACCGCTAAACCAACACCAGACTTTCTCTTTTCAGCTTAGGAATTACATATTTAATTTTAATAGATGAATCGTTGTTGTACTTGATGAAAACGAACTGTAAACTCAAATATTTGTAATCTTGTTCAAATATTAGAATAAATATTTAATGTTCCACAATATGATGAAGTAATTGATCATCTGCCAAGTAAGCATGTAAAAGGGAAGTAGGGAGTTGGGGTGGGTGATTAAGGGAGGATGCAGCAGAAAGAGGGGATGTTAGGGGAGTGCTGGGGATGTTGAGAGATTGGTAGGGAAGTTGAGAGGAGAGAGCAGGGAGGGAAGGAGAAGTATAAACCCCATGGGTTGGCATCTTATATGGATGGGGGGAAATACTTAATTACCGCGGCTGATTGCAATGAGAAAAGTGACGTCACAAAGGCGTCACAAAGGCCATTATGATTGTCTGAAATCCAGTGTTACCTCTGTGCATGATTTTTGTTTCAGCTCCTCCACCAGCGTTAGACTGTATTAAAAATAATAGCAATAATAATAACAATAAAAAGGCCATTTTTGTGACACATGGGATGTGTGTTGAGGGGTGGTTGACGTTCTGCAATTTAAAAAGATGGCCCCTGTTGTAAGAATCAGATCTACAACATTGTCCCAATAGTGAGTTTAATTCAGAATCGATCTCCAGCAATACCTGCAAGAAATCAACAAGCAGCATATCAGTATACAGTAATCATAGAAGTAATGATGGATTTGCAATTAGCACAAGCAAGCCTGGAACATCTAGTAATATGCACCATCTGAGTATGCACTACACCACACAGAATAAATGTCACAGGAATGATCGGAGCGCTGTCCGTCTGAGTTCTTATGGGAGCCCCTCTGTGGTCAGAGGCAGCATAGCACCTGGGTTCAACTTAGACACAATTTCATTACATTCTCCCCTAAGTTAAAACTACACCACCTCTAGGGCGGAAATCAAGCTAGCAAATCATAGCAGCAGAGTAATCAGTTAGCAACGGTCCATGTCAGTCAGTCCAACCATAGCGGTCGGGGCAGCGAATTTCTCTCCCGGTGCGTGTCCGATAGGCACCGGATGCCACATCCCCGAGGCCGGAATCCCCCGCATCGGAATGTCCGCCTAATTCGGGTGAAGGCGGTGTCCCCACAAAGCCATCCGGATCGGGCGCATGTGGCGGTGCAGTAGCCGGTAGATTCTTCATTGTCGGATCAACTGTGCCGTAAGCCGGCTCGTCAATATCCCCGCATGGGGCAAGATGGCGCACCGAGACTGTAGACTCCCATCCATTGGGCAACAGTACATGAGTGTGCTCGGGATTGGCTTGGAGAATGCGAACCTTGTCAATGAGCGGGTCATATTTACTTGAGTGAACCACGCATTTGAGGAAAGCCGGTCCGGGCTCAGCAAGCCAGCCCGGCAAAGGACGGGTACCGCCCGAACGACGCGAGTAACGAAACATACGGTCGTGAGGAGTTTGATTAGTAGCGGTGCACAATAAAGTCCTGATCGAGCGTAACGCCCCGGATAGCGACCAAGCCCATCGGTCCAGTCCTAGTCCGCGGGACTTAAGGCTCAGAGTAACGGCTCTCCATATAATGCCATTAAATCGTTCCACCTGTCCGTTCGCCTGCGGCCTATACGGAGTAGTATAGCTAGAAGCGATATTATGCTGGAGCAAGAAGTTTCTCACATCCTGGGACAAGAACACTGCGCCTCGATCGGTGTGCACATAGGCCGGATTCCCAGACATAGAAAACAAGTTCTGCAGACACTGGATAACCGTAGCAGCAGACATATCGCCGCACGGGAAAGCAAAAGGGAATCTGGTGAACTCATCGACTATCGTGAGTAGATACCGAGAACTACTCGAAGCTGGTGAAGCCGGCAGGGGTCCTTTGAAGTCCATTGCCAATCTCTCCCACGCCCGAGTGGCCTGGACCAGCGTACCCATCTGAGGGTTGTAGAAGCGAGGTTTGAGTTCAGCGCAAACGGAACAAGTGCGACAGAGCCGGCGAATATCCTCAATGGAATAGGGCAAGTTACGACTGCGCACATAATGAGCTAAACGCATCACGCCGGGATGGCACAAGGTGTCATGAAGGACGCGCAGATCCTCAAAAGAGGTGAGGCTCGCACACACCGCAGGCCGTGATAAAGCATCTTCAACGAGGTTATCCCTCCCCGGGCGATATTTGATAGTGTAACAGAAATCGGCTAGCTCAATCCGCCAGCGAGTGATTTTCTCATTCTTAATGCGTTGAGCATGTTGCGTGTCGTACATAAAGGCAACACTCTGTTGATCCGTGATGATCTGAAAACATCGACCGAGCAAATATGGACGCCAACGCCTGATTGACTCGATGATGGCATACACCTCCTTTTCGACAGACAAGTGTCTTCGTTCCGCGGAGGAGAGAGTCTTTGAAAAGAAGGCCACAGGTCGCCCCCCTTGAAAGAGTGTAGCAGCTATCGCGTGGTCCGATGCATCGCTTTCCAAAACAAAAGACTTGTTTTTGTCAATCGTCGACACAGCGGCGCCAGCTATGTCCAACTTCAGGCCATGGAAAGCGGCCTTAGCAGCGTGACTCATGGGGAACTCTTTGCAATCCACAAGTGGATCTCGGAAAATCTTGGAAAAAATTTGAACCCACTTAGAGTAATGAGAAAACAGCCCGAAAGCGCGCTTCAAAGAAGCACGATCGTGGGGCGGGGCCATGTCGAGCAAGGGTCGCAGATGCTCCTTATCCGGAGCGATAGAGCCGTGGGTCACGGTGTACGCCAGGAGATCTATCGTTCGAGCAGAATAGCGACATTTAGCCTCGTTCATAGTCAGTCGATACTTGTGCGCAACCTCGAGGAAGTGCTTCAGCTTAGCATCATGATGTTCTTTGTCGTACCCACAAACCGTAAGATTATCCAGATAAACAAAGACATCGGTTAAATTCTCCTTAGCAATGAGGTCGTCCATGGCCCGTTGGAAGCAAGAACCCCATTCGTGACCCCAAAAGGCAGCCGGGTGAACTGGTGTACAACCTTTGTCCGGATTCAAACCCAGTGTAGATGCGATCTGCCTCGGAGATTGGAATCTGATGATACGCGCTATGTAGATCTAGATTTCTATATACCGAGTACTGTGCCACCTGTCGTACTAGAGAATCCATTCCTGGGAGTGGGTAGGCATCCAATTTGGTAAACAGATTAATCGTCTGCGAATAGTCGATTACCATGCGTTTGCGGTGCGATTCGGTTTGAACCACCAAAACTTGGGCCCGCCAAGGCGATCGACTTGGTTCAATGATACCTTCCTTTAATAGCCGCACAGTCACTTCAGCAATCAATTGCGTGTCAACCCGTGAGTAGCGTCGCGATTTAACGGCAACCGGTGTACAGTCAGTAGTCATATTGGGAAACAGCGACAGTGGTTCAATTTCCATCCCTGCAAGAGCACACACAGCAAGAGTATTAGCACCACCAAATTCCATTTCCAAACGCCCATGTCGCCGGAGAAAATCGTGTCCCAGCAAAACTTCTGCACATAATGCTGGTAAGACCATTAAATGCACATCCGGAAAAATTCGACCCTTAATCACAAGCTTCAGTCGACATTCCCCCCGAGTGCAGAGCCATAGCCCTTGAGAAGCCATGAAGATTCTGTGTGTTGCCCGGAGAATCGACCAGCCATGCTTCTGAACAAGTCGTAAATCGACATAACTATCAGTGGATCCCATGTCGATTACGGCATTTGCATTTTTCCCTTCAATCATGAGTGGAATAACAGCGCTGGACAGGCTAGGTGGCCCTGCAGATGTCGAGTCGTCGAGAGGGGACGCTCGATCCTCGTGTGTGGATCCGATGCCCGCTAGCGTCTTCCGTGCAGTTGAAGTCGATCGTGGGTCGGTCGAGCCGTCACTAGAGGGCACTCGAGCCACGCGCGGAGATCCCCTCTTTCGTGTAGTCAAAGTCGATCGTGGGTCGGTCGAGCCGTCGCTAGAGGGCGCTCGAGCCATGCGCGGAGATCCAACGCAAGCTTGCGCCGTTCGTGAAGCCAAACCAGGACGTGGGCTGGGCGACGAAAGAATTCCCATCAAGGACGGTCGAGCCGCGTGCAGCTGTGATTGCGCCACTTGTTTAGTCGGCGCAGTGATCCTCATCAAGGTCGAGCGCTCAGCATGGGGCCCACGGAGAGGGGCGATTCCAATCAAAGCCGTGCGAGGTGCCGATTGTTTCTCGGGCGGAGAGAGAAGCACATTCAGCATTGAGCGAGTTTGCCGGCCCCGGGACAAACGACAAACCTTCGCAAAGTGACCTTTCCGAGAACACGAATGACACGTCGCCTCTTTAGCCGAACAAACTGACCTTAGATGGTTCCGGTTCACTCAGAAAAAGCACTTAGCGTTACTTCCGGCCTTGGGTCCGGCAGCGGCGGCCGCTGTCACACTCGGGTCGAGGTCCTCGAGTGCGTCTGTTGTCTCCGATTCCGGCGAAGATGCAGCATCCGCTTGCTCGGCAGTTGCTCTCTCCGGTCGTGTCGCTCTGGTTAATCCTGCAGTGACGTATGGGCGGTCATACGCGTCGGCTTGTACCTGTGCTTCGTTGTACAGGAGGGATAGCCGATGAGCCTTTTCTGGTGTCAAATCTTCTTCTTCAAGTAAACCCTGTCTGATGATTGGAGACCGAATCCCAGAAACAAAAGAATCCCGCACAAGATCATCACAGACTTGTGCATGTGTGCGTGTTTCAGTAGTACAGTCCTTCACTAACTGGCGGAGGTCTTGAATGAACTGATCGATGGTCTCCGAGGGTTCCTGCCGCCGAGACGCGAGCAGATATCGAGTATAGACCACGCTCCGAGTTTTCATGTAAATACGTCTCATTTCTGCCACAGCAGTATCATACGTTCCACACTGGGATATATACGTGTACACTGTATGGTTCACTCTGGAATGCAGCACCGCCAGCTTGGTGACATCGGTGAGTTCCTCCTGAGCGATGGATGGCTGGTCAGTAGCTTCAGCCAGTGAGGTAGTTGAGCAGGCGCGTCCGGCGCCTAGGGGTCCGCTCCAAAGATCGGAACTTGTATGAGCTTGTGAGTCATGATGATCTCGTTCAAGACCAAGAGAAGATTCTGAATTAATTGTTGTAAGAATCAGATCTACAACGTTGTCCCAATAGTGAGTTTAATTCAGAATCGATCTCTACCAACACCTGCAAGAAATCAACAATCATCATATCAGTATACAGTAATCATAGAAGTAATGATGGATTTGCAATTAGCACAAGCAAGCCTAGAACATCTAGTAATATGCACCATCTGAGTATGCACTACACCACACAGAATAAATATCACAGGAATGATCGGAGCGCTGTCCGAGTTCTTATGGGAGCCCCTCAATGGTCAGAGGCAGCATAGCACCTGGGTTCAACTTAGACACAATTTCATTACAGCCCCTTAATATCATATTAAAATACAGTGTGTCTGTTTGTCTGTCCGTTCACTTATAGCATCTAAAAACGGCTTGGCCGATCTCCACCAAATTATGCATACGTGCTGGGGGCACACAGAGTCAGGTCATAGGCACAAAATAATTCCCCCCTCCTGTGACGGTGACTTGACAACTTGCAATTATCGCCTGTGGGCATGGCACAGTGCAAGTTGTTTACTGACCCCTGCAGGAGGAAGGGAGTATTACTAACGGTGGCACAAAATGAAATTGCCCTCCTCCCTCTTCTCCCCTGTCATTAGATGTAAATGTACTTTTAAAGTGCTTATTAACAATTCTCTTATTTTCATATTATCTCTGTTTTTAGGCTTTTTTACGTTGGCTTGAGATGAGCAGTTATGTACATTAGCATTTCACAAAATGAAAGCATGGATTGGCCTAGTTGGTGTTCCCATCTGAAGACATAATCCATGATAATATAATCCCAGGTTCAACACATGCACATATTACTTTGTCTTTGTCTTATATTGATTTGTCTTATGCCTAATAATGTCCTTGTTATTCCACTAAAATATTACAACTGCCTCCTGATAATTTTATCCAGTATGTGACTTATGTATAAGCTCGAGTGCCGAAAATGTAATTTATCTTACATTTAATCTTATCGACTAAAATGTCATTGAAACTGGAAAAAAGGTCATCAGCAAATCAAGCACTAATTTACAGTATTAGCAGTAATACTCCGAATATATATTACTTATAATTGATGAAAGAACAATATTTCATTTTTCAAAGGTTTTTATACTGCAGAACTATCAAAAGTCATGTTGTGCATGTCATAAAGCTGCTTTATGTGTACATCTTTCATATATCGTTTAAAATATTATTTATTCTCGCTTCCTCTCTCTCTCTCTCTCTCTCTCTGTCTGTATTTGCTTGAGGCTTCTCCCATCTAAATAATCTTTTATTTAGACAATTCAGTCTGCAATCCATTATGACTTTTTGTGTGATGGAAGCAAGATATTTACTCAAGGTTCTCTTCTTGTTTTGTCGTGTCACACAGTACATATTGGTGAACAAACTCTGTTTTTGTGTTGATTTTCCTTGCTAAAGAGCTCTTAAGGATACAATTTGTCCTTGTTGGCATTCCCATTAAACTCATGTTTCATGATTCTGGGTATCCCAGGAATAATCTCACTGGTAGAAAACGAGCCTGGACCCAATCTGGTGAGGCACGCTGATATCTGTACTGACAGTTTATTTATCCATTGTCTGTTGGTGTTTTTGTACTTTGCGTATTATTACACTGATGTCCTTTGCTGTTTTTCCAGTGTTTGCTCGATGCATAAGCTTTACTAAGGGCCTGTGAACAAACATACTGAATGTAGTCCTGTACTCCTCATTTGTTGCTGTATTTTGTAATTTGTCGTGAGATATCTTTCTTATTTTCTTATATTTGATTAATGAACAGGATTAAATAATTAAATTGATATATGTGGGAAAATTACATGCCCAGACCAGAAATCGAACCCAGGTCCTCTGAAAAATGTAATTATTTATACTAGGGCGTGCCCGTACGTGGGTGCAAAAAAACATGCGTGCAAACAACAACAACAAAAAAAAACTTTGAAACCACGTGGCAGTAACGACCACAGAACCCCCCCCCCCCCTCTATTTACATGAAATGGTTTGGTCCATTCGCAAAGCCAAAGCGAACGGCTTGCGAGTACGGTAGAACCCCCCCCCCCCCCCTCTATTTACATGAAATGGTTTGGTCCATTCACAAAGCCAAAGCGAACGGCTTGCGAGTACGGTGACCATACCTTGGGAACCACTTGTCCGATTAATTTCAAACCTTGAAAAGGCACATCCTCGGGTCCCCAGCAATATACCTGGCAAGTTTCAAGTATATCGGACCCGTGGTTGTCGAGAAACAGCGGTCACAGACAAACACACAGACACACACACATACACACACACATACACACAGAGATTACTGGAATTATAGATAGACTAGGGCGTGCCCGTACGTGGGTGCAAAAAAACATGCGTGCAAACAACAACAACAAAAAAAAACTTTGAAACCACGTGGCAGTAACGACCACAGAACCCCCCCCTCTATTTACATGAAATGGTTTGGTCCATTCGCAAAGCCAAAGCGAACGGCTTGCGAGTACGGTAGAACCCCCCCCCCCCCCCCCCTCTATTTACATGAAATGGTTTGGTCCATTCGCAAAGCCAAAGCGAACGGCTTGCGAGTACGGTGACCATACCTTGGGAACCACTTGTCCGATTAATTTCAAACCTTGAAAAGGCACATCCTCGGGTCCCCAGCAATATACCTGGCAAGTTTCAAGTATATCGGACCCGTGGTTGTCGAGAAACAGCGGTCACAGACACACAGACACACACACATACACACACACATACACACAGAGATTACTGGAATTATAGATAGATAAGACATATATCAATATATATGGAATATTTAAGACATATATCAATTTAATTATTTAATCCTGTTCATTAATCGAATTGCTTCACTGCACCCCAGTGGTGTTTATGATAGAGTACATGGATTTGTCCCCCCATTGGAGGAAGACCCTCTCGTGGTCAGGCCGTTGGTGCTCCTATGGTTGGCAGTGAGTGCTCTGGAAGCATTGACGGAAAGAGAGTGGCAATCATATGTGGGGGAGAATTGCATACTCAGTCAGGGTCGCCAAGATAGCTCAGATAGGAAAGCACTGGTACAGTTTTCCAGAGGACCTGGGTTCGATTCCTGGTCTAGGCATGTAATTTTACCACATATATCAGTTTTCTTATATTTTCTCAGTAGATGCACTCAGAGCAGGAAAAATTATTAGACCTGTTCTGAAGTTAGCATTGAGGCTCATGGAAGAGTTTGAGATCGCCAAGAGTATGGATTTACAACATGAATGGGTAAATATTTGAGAAATGGTGTGAAGATATACAGAGCTTACCATTATACACAAACAGGTTTTCATGCAATGCACATGATTGGTTACTAAAAATAATGGGATGGACAAGACAAGGAATGTCGTCAAAAGGCTACTGACATTCTTCTGATTGGTCCTGGTTGGCATTCTCTGTTCTGTTTGTAAGTATTACAAGTACTAGGGCATGCCCGTACTATATATATATCTAAAAGTATATCCCCCCCCCCCCCCCTCTATTTACATGCAATGGTTTGGTCCAAAGCTAACGGCTTGCGAGTACGGTGACAATCCCCCCCCCTCTAATTACATGAAATGGTTTGGTCCAAAGCTAACGGCTAGCGGAGTTTGGTAAAGAAATCGCCATAGCGTGCACAAATGCGCAGGAAAGCGAAAGAATCGCAAATTAGTTTTAATTAGTTGTAAAACATAGTTTAACGCCAACATAGCGGCAACATAGTTTGCCAACGTGAAATAAATGAATACGCTCTCAAATGTGCCAAAAAAAAAAAAAACGCTACCCGTACGCTCTACCCCGCCCGTACGCCCGTAAACAAAAAAAACAACGCTCTTCGCTTCCGCCCTTCGCTCTGACTGAATTGGGAGAAATAATGCGCATAAGAAATCGAGAAATTATTATTTTCTCCGGAAGAAATCGAATTACGTACCGTAATGGCGCACGCGCTGGGCTCAGCATCAGCTCGCTCTCACATCGGCCACGCCTACGCAATAACGCGTTCTGTGATTGGATGCCGGAAGTGCAGTCCTCACTGTCCGGAAGGTCGTATATCGCAGTTACGATGAATCGCAAATTAGTTTTAATTAGTTTTATAATTAGTTTAACGGCAACATAGTTTGCAAACGTGAAATAAATGAATACGCTCTCAAATGTGCCATCCGAGGCAGAGTGTGTCCGCCACGTTCGGCACACGCGATAGCTCGCTGCTCTCTGATTGGTTGAATCGTTTTTTGGACATAGCTCGGTAAGTAATTGTCCGATTAATATGAAACCTTGAAAAGGCACATCCTCGGGTCCCCAGCAATATACCTGGCAAGTTTCAAGTATATCGGACCGGTAGTTGTCGAGAAACAGCGGTCACAGACATACAAACAAACAAACAAACGTACAAACAAACATACACACAGAGATTAGTGGAATTATAGATAGATATATACTAGTATAAGTATGTATACTAGTATAGTTATATATACAGTGCATTCAGAAAGTATTCAGACCCCTTCACTTTTTTCACATTTTGTTATGTTGCAGCCTTATGCTGAAATCGTTTAAATTCATTTTTTCCCTCATCAATCTACACTCAATACCCCATAATGACAAAGAGAAAACAGGATTTTAGAAAGTTTTGCATATTTATGAAAAAGAAAAAACTGAAATATCACTTTTTTTTTTTATAGATATCACATTTTTTACTGAAATATCACAATTAAAAAAAAATGAAGATCAGATTAATCAGCGTTGGTGGCACCCCACAAAGACCAATAATCTTCTAGAGGGCACCGTATGTTTATTAATCATGAAACAATTCATTACGTGCCTTTTTATTACTTATGTTATATTCGGCAGTATTTGAAAATGCTGCAAAGAAAACATAAAATATAAAGAAAATAAAATGCTTTTCAGTAAATTCCAAATTTGCTCAAACGAGGGTGTTTGTATTAGATTGTGACAATAATGAGAAACTAGATATATATTACGTTCAACTAGATGTGGATTATTTTCACGGAAATTTCCGCGGGTACAACTAGTTATTCCAATTTATTGTCATGGAATACACAAAGAAATACTAATAAAAAATTGGGAGGTTTGCTGCCATTGATGCACCGCCTTTTATACCCCGTTATATAACACGTTACAGTAGTTCTTCATGCCTGTTGTTTGTGTATGTTTGCTTCCCTAAAAACACTGTTTTCTGTTTGGAATGATTTTCAGTTTTGCTTGACTGCTCGACAGGCAGACAGACTAAAAAAATCACCTTACTCGTCTCCACACATGCGCAAATGGGACAAGAATCCGTATCTTGGTGCAATGCACATCGTTGGTTAGTAAAAATAATTGGATTGGTGGAGATAAAGAATGTTGTGAATACGCAACTGTATTATTATATTATTTATATTATTGTCAGAGAACGCAACACAAATGAATTATAAAATGAACATTCAATTTAAATTGACCATGAAGTGATGTCTGTAGAAAGACGAATAGACAAATGGACAGACAAAGTGAAGCAATTTTCACTTCGCACACGTGGGGTAATGATGAAAGAAAATCTGAAATAAAAATATTGACAGATACTTGACCAAGCATAGTTATGGCAATTATACAAAATACAAAAGGGTGTAAGGCTTTGTTTGAAACAGCAGAAAGTCACCTTTCGAAAGTCGAATGTGAAGATCTGTTTGTTGCGATTTATAAAAATGATTCATAGACCAAAGCAAGAAAAATGAAAAAAGGTTTATTGTTGGAAGCAGCTTCAAATCTTAGATGTACAAATTAAAGTTGGCCAATAATCATGTGCACTCCCTCATACGAACAAACTCCGACAAGACAACTAAAGAATAGAAAAATGAACCTTAATTGGTCTGCATTGTGGAACAAACATTTTCTGACCATTAACACCTTAGTGTGGATTTGAGATAGTAACTCTGTGATGTCCTCCAAATAAGTAAACTAAAAATCACAAAGGTCAACAAAGCTAAATAGACAAGTCTTATTTTGAGCAAGAAAGCATTGCTATAAATTCCTTTGAAATTGTCTCTTGAGAAATGGAAAAAATAAACGGGACGTTGATTGATGTATGCTAACCATAATGGGAAGTGTTATGGATTCGTCACTTCCGTTGTTGTGGTTTTCATCCACTGTAAACATTTTTGATTCCATGTACTATTATTGTTGTCGTTTAAGGGAAAAATAGATTACTATTTTCAAAAGGTAAAAAAATTAATGTTTTAAATGAAACCGGAACCGGACGACGACGAAGAGGAAGAGGAGGGAGAGAAGGCGGAGCGAGTGAGTCGGACAAGAAGCTGAGCTGCTTCAAGGTCCTGAATGAACGTTGGCGAACGAGGATCACGTGTGAACGTTGGGTTTCCTGGGAAAGGGATTCCTGCGACAGAGTTGTTATCGCTGTGACCGATAAACCTGCGTGACAGGTTTTGCGGTTGATTCCGAAGAGAATCATCATAGTGCCGTTACGCCACGAGAACGGGCCATCGGCCATTTTTATCTAGCGCAGGATTTGCGCTTCGCTCAAGGTTTTTCACCGCTTCAACCATTTTCACCGCATTCAGACGTTAATTTGGTGTGTGTGTGTAACGTGGCTTTTGAGTGGGAAATCTGCGGTTCGCTGATTGAGAGCCATCAAACGTCCATACCTGAAGGTGTGATAACCCCGTCGCTTCTCGAGGACACCTTCGCCCATATTTGGCAGTGTAACTGCCAACCCAACAGGATTCTGGTCTCGATACGACATCGTACGGACGATCACTGGAGTGGATCGACTTTGGCTTGAAGCCGGAAACAACTTTGGCTTGAAGCCGGGAAAGAGACATTGGGAATGTTCTTCTTTACGCTCACTTGGAGCACAGTGAGTTATATTGTACGAACCTGATGGTACCATCATAGGAAATATACATTGGTTGTACAATTGATTACTATTGTTGTTGTACTGTTATTATTGTGTGATCTTAATACAATACTTGTTTGTTGGTAACAATTGGTGTGGTTTCACCATTGATCTTTGACATACAGAATAACACATCTTTCTGCCGTGACTCCTCTCGGGGCTCGGAGGTACACCGTGACCGGGGTTTGGAGAGGAGCACGTAACAGAAATTGGGGGCTCATCTTTGCTGACAAAATTCCCAAATCTCATCCTGGATTAAATTCCCTAACATCCTCGTCCAGGATCGAATTCCCTAACATTCCCAAATTCCCAAATTTGGAATTTTTCGAACATTCCCAAATTTAAAAAAAACAAATTGAAATTTTTTGTGTGAAGGTTAACAGGTGCTAATAGTCACCATGGTGTTTGACGCAGAAAAGTTTGCGGCGTCCCCTTATGAGGCACAGTTCCAAGCGTTAAAAAGATCGGAACTCTTGATATTGGCCAAATATTTTAACTTGGAAGTCCGAGTTAATATGAAGAAAGCAGAGATGCAGACATTGGTGGTAGAATCTCTGGTGGGACAAGGAATATGGGAAGAGGTAGCCTTGGATTGGTTACCCGAGGAAAAAGAAAATGTGGAGCTCCGGAAAATGGAGATGCAACTGCAGAGCCAGGAAAGGTTAAAAGCAGAGGAAAGGAAAGCAGAAAAGGAAAGAGCAGAACAGGAACAAGAACTCGAGGAAAGAAGAGCAGAGGAAAGGAGAACTGAAAAGGAACTCGAGGAAAGAAGAGCAGAACAGGAACGAGAACTCGAGGAGAGAAGAGCAGAGGAAAGGAGAGCTGAAGAAGAAAGAAGAGCAGAGGAAAGGAGAGCTGAAGAAGAAAGAAGAGCAGAGGAAAGAGCAGAGGAAAGGAGAGCCGAAAGGGAGTTAAAGGAACATGACATGGAGTATCAGAAGGAACTTAAACTCAAGGAGCTGGAATTACTGGGAGAACGGAGAGAAGTAGTATCCATGCCGGCTAGTTCAACAACTAGTCAGAACACTTGGGATGTTGGTAGGCATGTGAGGCTGGTTCCACCCTTCAATGAAAAGGAGGTAGCCAAGTTTTTTTTACACTTTGAGAAAGTGGCTCAAATGCTAAAATGGCCTGTGGGGTCCTGGACTATGTTAGTGCAAAGTGTTTTGGTGGGTAAAGCTCAAGATATCTATTCGGCTTTACCGATTGATCAATATGCAGATTATGAGAAAGTGAAGAAAGCCATTCTCAAAGCCTATTAATTGGTCCCTGAAGCTTACCGGCAAAAATTCAGGAATGCCAGGAAGAGGGAGAGTGAGACCCATGTGGAGTTTGCCAGAATGAAGGAAACCATGTTTGATCGGTGGTGTGACTCGAAGGGGATTGGGAAATACTTCAACCTGTTGCGACAATTGATCTTGGTGGAGGAATTCAAACAGTGTGTCCACGTGGACATTAAAGTACATCTGGATGAAAAGAAAGTACCAGAGTTGTATGAGGCAGCAACCGTGGCAGATGACTATGCCTTGACACACAGGATGGGGTTCCACAAACCTAACTTCCCGCCTAGAGTTAGCCAGGGGAGTTATAGTAAATCAGGGGCGGAGAACAAATATTCATGGAGGCGGCCTAGAGATGACTATAGGGACAAATCTGACACCGCGACTTTTAGGGATCAGAAGACTACAGTTCCAAGACAGACTTATCTTCCGGGGGGCCCGAGGCAGACCACGAGTTTTTCCTCTGGGCCAACTTGTGCTTTTTGCAAAAAACCTGGGCATTTGATGTCCCAATGTTACGCCCTGAAAAGGAAAAACCAGGAGCGGAGTCAGACTAGTACAACTCCGAATGCATTGGCCAATGCGAGAAATCGTCCTTGGAGGACAGTGCCTTGTGAAGGTTCCCATGCCAAAGTTACGGCATCACAGAACGACCTTGTTCAAGAGGGTTACAAACCTTTTATTTCAGAGCGGTTTGTGTCACTGGATGGATACTTAACGAACCAGAGACCTGTTAGGGTATTGAGGGACACAGGAGCACATCAATCTTTGATGCTTGAAGGCATTTTGCCATTGTCAGAGAAAACGGCAACTGGTGTTAGTGTTCTTTTACAGGGGGTTGGTGGCTATGTTAAAGCTCCTCTTCATGTCATCCATTTGAAGTCTGATTTGGTGTCAGGACCGGTCACCGTAGGTTTACAAGCCACTCTTCCTGGAGAGGGAATCTCTTTTGTTATCGGGAATGATTTGGCCGGTGGTCGAGTTTCTGGTAATCCGATGTTTGTTGAAAAGCCTAGTATGGAAAATAACACCGCACAGTTAGAGCAGGAGATTCCGGGTATCTTTCCATCCTGTGCCGTGACTCGTGCTATGGGTAGGAAGCGCTCTGAAGAGAGGGAGAAGGTACTGATGTCACGCTTTGCACAGGCTCTTCTTGTCGAGTACCCTGAAGCTAAGTGTCAGCACACACAAGTCATGGATGAAGGCAATGTTGGCAAGCTCTTTGTATGTGGACTGAACTTCAAAACAAGGGAAGTTGTCCTGGACTCTATCTTTGGCAAATATGGACCACTCTTGGAAGTGCTGCTGATAAAAGACAGGGAGACGCAAAAGTCAAGAGGGTTTGGCTTTGTCACGTTTGAAAACACAAAGGACGCCAAAAATGCAGAAAAGGATTTGAATGGCAAGGATTTGGATGGTCGGACCATAACAATAGAGAAGGCAGGCCATGGGCGTCGGGGGGGCTACAGAGGAGGAAAACGTGGAGGTAGTTTCAGGGGTGGCTATGGCTCCCGGGGTGGGAGTAGTAGTTTTGGTGGTGGCCGCAGTTGTGATTACTATGGAGGCTCCCAACAGCAGCAGCGCAGTTTTGGCAACTCCCGACGGGATGACTATTACGGTGGTAGCTGAGATGGGGACCGCTACTCACGTGACTACAGCACCCGACGCTACAACTGTGATTATGATTTTTATGATCAAGAGACGAGTTGGAAGCACTGAGTGCTCAGGAGCAGCCGAGCCAAGATTCCTACACGGATTAACCCATGAACTCCACGTTCCTAAATGCGTCCATGCAGTGAATACTTCCAGGCCTCACCACCCAACCACCATGAAACCTGGCTCTCAGCTCGGCCTCCTTCAAAAAGTTCTCTAAATTTGCTTGGCTTTGGATTTCTGATCACAACCCCTTAACCTTCATTAAAAAAATGAAAAATAAAAATCAGAGGTTGATGAGATGGAGTTTGGCTTTGCAGGAGTTCAACTTGGAAATTGAGCATGTAAAGGGCAGGGACAATGTCATTGCCGATGCTTTATCCAGAGTGAACTAACTTTGGAAATTCCTGTAGGTTGTTTGGAAGTTTTGTTGCTTTATTTTTGGGAATATTAATTATTGTGGCTCACGTGAATTGATCATTTGGGTGTGAGTTTTACTTTTGTTTGTTAAAAGAGTTTTTGCCTGCAAAGAAAGTTTTCACTATGTTCAAACTTTCTTTCTTGAGGGGGGGAAGTGTTATGGATTCGTCACTTCCGTTGTTGTGGTTTTCATCCACTGTAAACATTTTGTATTCCATGTACTATTATTGTTGTCGTTTAAGGGAAAAATGGATTACTATTTTCAAAAGGTAAAAAAATTAATGTTTTAAATGAAACCGGAACCGGACGACAACGAAGAGGAAGAGGAGGGAGAGAAGGCGGAGCGAGTGAGTCGGACAAGAAGCCGAGCTGCTTCAAGGTCCTGAGCGAACATTGGCGAACGAGGATCATGTGTGAACGTTGGGTTTCCTGGGAAAGGGATTCCTGCGACATAGTTGTTATCGCTCTGACCGATAAACCTGCGTGACAGGTTTTGCGGTTGATTCCGAAGAGAATCATCGTAGTGCCATTACGCCACGAGAACGGGCCGTCGGCCATTTTTACCTCGCGCAGGATTTGCGCTTCGCTCAAGGTTTTTTACCGCTTCAACCATTTTCACCGCATTCAGACGTTATTTTGGTGTGTGTGTGTAACGTGGCTTTTGAGTGGGAAATCTGTGGTTCGCCTATTGAGAGCCGTCAAACGGCCGTACCTGAAGGTGTGATTTCCCCGTCACTTCTCGAGGACACATTCGCCCATCTTTAGCAGTGTAACTGCCAACCCAACGGGATTCTGGTCTCGATACGACCGTATGGACGATCACTGGAGTGGATCGACTTTGGCTTGAAGCCGGAAACAACTTTGGCTTGAAGCCGGGAAAGAGACATTGGGAATGTTCTTCTTTTCGCTCACTTGGAGCACAGTGAGTTATATTGTACGAACCTGATGGTACCATCATATGAAATATACATTTGTTGTACAATTGATTACTATTGTTGTTGTACTGTTATTCTTGTGTGATCTTAATACAATACTTGTTTGTTGGTAACAATTGGTGTGGTTTCACCATTGATCTTTGACATACAGAATAACACATCTTTCTGCCGTGACTCCTCTCGGGGCTCGGAGGTACACCGTGACCGGGGTTTGGGGATAGCACGTAACAGAAGAAAGAAGCTGACATTTCTAGCGTTAACCCTTCATCGGAGCAAAATAACCCTCAATCAACATCCCGTTGATTTCATCCATTGTTTGCCGACCTGTCCACCGACACAGGTAATGCATTAGCCTTCACTGGCAAGCCAAGTTCTAAATTCTATATCTCATGAGAAATGCAGCCTACAAATTTATTGAAAGAAGAAGAGCACCATTTATAAGTACAGTATGTGAAGATGTCCTTGAGAAATGAAAAGTGACAAATCAAAGGATCCTTTTAATTCGAAACCCATGCATGGAAACCAGACATGCAGTTCCTTATTTGTGCACTGCATCTGATGCAAGTTCTGCCCATTCTGCATTATAATAGTTTGTCATACTCGAGGAGATGCTATAATTGTTTGGTTATGATTAAAGCAAATAACACAAGTAGAAGAGCTGTAGCTTCACATTCATACAATCAATCGTCCTTGAAACTCCCAGGGTCAATAGGCAGATTTGACAGTGCTTTACACACTGTTGAATTTTCAATCACAGGCTCTCTCATCAAAATGTCGCTGCATCTATTTCTAATCTTCTTATCCGTTGCTTTAAATGAACTCTGAATTCCGTATTCAAATATCCTCAATCATTGCATCCAATACTTTGCTTGCACATTCCATCATCAATGCACTAAGATGCCTTGTGTATCACAATCAAATAACCATGCTCACTGGCAAAAATTCCAGCTGATGTGAAAGCAGAGCAACTGTTGGGAAGAAATTTATTTTGGAATATCATGTCTCTCTGCATGGATAAGCTTCTAGAATATTCATGCAGCTGAGACTTGTCTTTCGCCAGGATAACATCTGAATAACAGAAAACAAAATCGGTGACACTGCTATTCTTCTATTTTTAATAATCTTTAAAAAAAAATTATGTTAAAAAACTAAACATTATTTTTCTTTAAAAAAATATTTATTTATTTTTTATTAAAAAAATAATATTTATTTTAAAATATAAAACATTTCTCATAATCTAAAATTTTTAAACTAAAACAAATATTCTATATTTAGCATACTGTTCTTGCAGTGTAAATGCAACTACTATAAAAAAAACTGATACATTATACATAATGAGCAACGGTACCTGCCCTACGGGCCAACCCAACCGGGCGGGGCTTCAATTGGGAGGCCCAAATGAAAAGGCAAAATATCAGAAATTGAAGGCTTTTTTTATTTTAAACCATTTATATAAACATCCGTTGAATCATATCACACGCAAATCATCAAAATCTAAACAGTATTTTCAATAAAATAGAATTTCAACAAAAGCCACATCACTGTTCATATCGGTATATATTATTCCATCGTGTTTGGAAAAACTGGAAAATTGGAGAAATCGGAAAATTGGGGAAAAAATTGGAAAAACAATATAGCCTATTATACTCCAGGGGGTCCCAGGATTACCCACCCAAAATTTTGTTGCTTTCGGTTCAGCCGTTTTTGCGGTACCTGGGAACAGACAGACAGACAGACATTTGGTGAATTATAGTAAGATGCAGTCCTGATCCATGCTCAACTAAGATGGACTGGCCATGTCATTCAAATGTCTGAGACACACTTAGCTAAACATGTCCTGTAACCTGAATTAAGTTCTTGCAACCACAAACACAGAGGCCGGATGAAATACTTTAACAATAGTCTAAAACAAAATCTGCACAAAACAAACATTCCTCAATTGAATTTTGAGCATCGGGTGAGTGTCTGCACGACATGATGCAATACCATAAGGGTGAGGGTCTGCACCACATGATGCAATAACATAAGGGTGAGTGTCTGCACCACATGATGCCATACCATAAGGGTGAGTGTCTGCACCACTTTGTTAATAATCATCTGGAACAGCTGGAAGTGCAATGCCAAATATGAAATGCCCTGCAGTTCAACCAACCCAACCGACCGGTCGTGGTTAGTACGCCACAAGATCACCCCACGAGACAATTGTTAAGTGTTGACCTAATCCTCAAAATCAGGGACAGATCAGAGAGGAATGCATTTAATAGTTGGTTGGAGCACCTCACGTCTTGTCGTGCTTCATTCGAAAATCGAGTGCTTCTGTCAACTGCTGAACGTTTTTGTAAACTGCACAATCACAACATCTCTTTAACTTCAGCAGTTAGAGGTCTTTGTCAGTCGTCTTCTTTTTGTGTTTATCATTCTTGCTGGTAGATCATGGTACACATTTTATTTTCACTGCACGTATAACAGAAAGACCATCTTGATGTCCAACAGGCACAGATCCATCTTTGAAGCGTTTATGGATATAACTCCCCCACCCTCCCCATCAATGTTTTATTGAATTGCTAAGTTAATGCCCCCCCCCCCCCATACTTTTGGGGGCATTGCTACTTTGGCCATCCCGCCTTACCCCACCACACATATTCTATACTAAAGTCTAAAATCCATGTAGCCAATTATTACATTTATGGCATCGCCGAGGATTTTACCTTTGTACGGTATATTTTCTTATTAAATTTCATGACTGTATTGAGTAAGTTGCTGAGTCTCACCTTTTGAATTTGTAACTTCAGTTTTTCAGTAACATACACTGCTATTTTTATGTACAGCTTGAATTGGTTTTTGATGCAAATATTTTATCTCAAATGACAATTACAGAAGAAGAACCACCTTTAGAGGCCATTTTCCCCCACAGAGCAGGGGTTGGCCTTTTTCAGGCACCGTGGTCCCTTTTTTGAAGCAATGCTTTATGGCCGGATGCCCTTCCTGCCGCCAACCCTGTTAGTTGCCGCTTGGGTCACACAGGGAATTACCAGTGAACTGGTACTCAATTTGCCGACCTTGGAAAGATGACAGGCTGAGTCAACCCCCCTGGTGTTAATTCAGCGATCGACCGGGATTCAAACCCAGGATCCTAGGATCCCAAGCCGGCACCCAAACCGCTAAGCCAACACCAGGCTTGAATGACAAGAATGTTTTACAATATTCACAGGTATAACTAGAACGGTACTCAGTGGTGCATACCTCCGCCAGGCTGAATACTTTATGGTTTGTATCTCACTGATAGGCCGGATCTGGATCCAGACCTGAACCAAAATCGAATGGGCTTGTTCTTGTCGCCAATCCCAACTCGTCCACCAAGTTTTGTTATAACTCGCCCGCAACTTTTTGAAATATCTTGCTATGTATCGTTTTTGGCCCCATCTCTCAATGGTAAAGAATCACTTTGAAAATAAAAAAAATTATCGGATACGGATACAGATCTTCACCAAAATCTAATTAATTCTTTCTTGTCAAACACCCTCGTTTCCTCCAAGTTTCATCCGAATCCGTCTGCAACTTTATGAGATATCGTGCTCACTGACAGACAAACAAATACACAGATATGGGTGAAAACATAGCCTCATCCTACCTTCAGTGGCAGGGTAATGGCAGGGTAATAAAAATAGATTTTTACAAACTTGAATTCGTATGAATTTCGAGTGCTCCTGTCAGCAAGTCACATTTGTTAAACGATGAAGTTGAAGTTAGCTCAAAGTTGCATAACGTGGGCGTTTTATTTTAGAGAATCAAACAGGGAGGTTGATAAAACTGCACCTGCCCTTCCCACATGCATGGTACACAAAGACCCCATTGATGTGGCCGCACCTTGTTCCCTTCTGCTTAGGAATCTCTTGGACAGGTACACAACCATTTCAGGACACGTGCTTTGATACAGACTTCATGCTACCCTGATGTTCTTTGACTCGTCCAAAGAGATGAAAACTACAGGCTCTGAGACAGCAAGCCGGGCCATCAGTTACATATTCCATGTCTCACTTAATTGCGACAGTTTAGTGCTGTTATTGTAATGCTGTCATTGTAGTGCTGTCATTGTAGTGCTATCATTGTAGTGCTGTCATTGTAGTGCTGTCATTGTAGTGCTGTCATTGTAGTGCTGTCATTGTAGTGCTGTCATTGTCGTGCTCTCATAGTAGTGCTGTTATTGTAATGCTGTCACTGTAGTGCTGTCATTGTAGTGCTGTCACTGTAGTGCTGTCATTGTAGTGCTGTCATTGTAGTGCTGTCATTGTAGTGCTGTCATTGTAGTGCTGTCATTGTAGTGCTGTCATTGTAATGCTGTTATTGTCGTGCTCTCATAGTAGTGCTGTTATTGTAATGCTGTCACTGTAATGCTGTTATTGTAGTGCTGTCATTGTAGTGCTCTCATAGTAGTGCTGTTATTGTAATGCTGTCACTGTAATGCTGTTATTGTCCCCCGTCGCACCGCGGAGCGAAAGGGGGACTATGGTTTTCCCCTCCGTCCGTGCCTGCGTGCGTCCGTTCGTCCGTGCATGCGTGCGTGCGTGCATAAGCGAAGGATCGAATTCTAATTTGGTGTGTGGGTGCAACCCACGTCAAAATCCAAGATGGCCGCCGCCATGTATGTCTGAACCTTGTGAGCGGAATATCTTGAAAAATAAGCGAAGTACCAACTTCTAATCTGGTGTGTGGGTGTATCTGGGCATAAGGAAGAACGCTATTGAAAATTGGGTCGCCACGTCAAAATCCAAGATGGCCGCCACCATATATATGTCTGAAACTTGTGAGCGAAATATCTTGAAAAATAAACGAACTACTAACTTCTAATCTGGTGTGTGGGTGTATCTAAGCGTAAGGAAGAACGCTATTGAAAATAGGGTCGCCACATCAAAATCCAAGATGGCCGCCGCCATGTATGTCTGAACATTGTGAGCGGAATATCTTGAAAAATAAGCGAAGTACCAACTTCTATTCTGGTGTGTGGGTGTATCTAGGCATAAGGAAGAATGCTATTGAAAATTGGGTCGCCACGTCAAAATCCAAGATGGCCGCCGCCATGTATGTCTGAACATTGTGAGCGGAATATCTTGAAAAATAAGCGAAGTACCAACTTCTATTCTGGTGTGTGGGTGTATCTAGGCATAAGGAAGAACGCTATTGAAAAAACAGGATTTTAGAAAGTTTTGCAAATTTATTAAAAATAAAAAACTGAAATATCACATTGACATAAGTATTCATACCCTTTGCTATGACACTTGAAATTTAGCTCAGGTACCTCCCATTTCTCTTGATCATCTTTGAGATGTTTCTACACCTTGATTGGATTCCACCTGTGGTAAATTAAATTCATTGGACATGATTTGGAAAGGCACACACCTGTCTATCTCTATTCCCATACGTATATACCTTCACAATAAACGAAATGACACACATTTGTTCCTCTCCGCATATGTGACTATATTCGCCAAACTCTTGGTTTCACCCAGAACATCTTGAACAGCATTGATTTCACCTCCTGTATAATTTGCTCAATCAAGGCAGACAGCACTGCACATTTCAGCAATGAACTATTGTTTTTGTTTTACAATAAGAAGTCCACAACGACTTTGAACCACTCACACACTTTTTTTCTTACACGAAAAAAACCTTTATTAAATCGTCAATAACACTGACACCAGACTCCATGGCGTAATGGTTAGAATGTCTGCTCTTAGTCTGGGAGGTCGGCGATTTGAACCTGATGCTGGCCAAGTCACAAGAAAAACTCTTAAAATAGTACGTGCTGCTTCCTTGCTTCATGTTCAGCATATAAAAAAAGGATAAAGCACAGACAAGCAACCAATGGGCCTCCTTATGCGTTTTAATTTCCTTGTAAGGGAACTCATTATGAAAGGATGTTTTCACCTTTTTGTTGTTGAGGTTTCTTGTTTGTTTGTTTTTCCTTGCTAAGCTGTGTCTTTCCAACCCCGGCCTCACAGGAAAAGTGTTACCAGTACTGGCCTGCAGAGCGCTCGGCACGATACCAATACTTTGTGGTGGACCCAGTGGCAGAATATAATATGCCACAGTACATCCTACGTGAGTTCAAGGTCACCGATGCCAGGGTGAGCTTCTGCCTACACGCCATTTGTTTTGGACTCATGTATGAGCCTCAGCAAGGCAGTGGAGTTTAAAAGCAAAAATTGGAATCGGTCTGAATGTGCCGATCACTGTTAAAGCCTCCAAAAATGTGTCAGACTGAACCTTGGGAAATCAGGTTCATTTGGTGGGAAAGACAGAGATAAACGAGCCAGTGTACACCAGAAGTGTAATTCTTACCAAAGTAAGTAGAAGAGTGAAAGCATCAAAGCACATTTTATTTTCGTTTGACATTCTCATTTTATTGAGTACCAGTTCACTGGTAATTCCCTGCTTGTCGTAAAAGGTGACAAAAAGGGTTGGCGGCAGGAAGGGCATCCGGCCGTAAAACATTGCTTCAAAAAGGGGACCGAAAAACAACAACAACCACGGTCCCCGAAAAAGGCCAACCCCCGCTTGCGGGGAAAAATGGCCTCTAAAGGTGGTTTTATTCTCATTTTATTGCTCTTTCTTATCATCGTAGTTTTCCTTGATCCTTCTCTATTTTTCCCCCCTGGCTATTTCTCCTCTTCCTAGGTCGCCAACGACAGGTGATAAAATTTGGCTAACTTTTGGAACAGCTGGTACGGTCTCTAGCCAGAGTCAGTCCAGAGTGGTTAGATACCTGGGTTATGTCTGACTTCTCCAGAACCTTTAAATGCACAGCAAAAGGATTGGACTTTTTCATTTGCACACAAAAAACTTCCAGGAAACCTGGTATTACCGGCTTTTGAAACGACACAAGTGAAGAACATTAAGATGTAGTCAAGGCAATTGAATAGGGAGAGGTCCATTGTACACAAGACCAAAAACAAAACAACAAAAGTAAGCTCTAGTTGAGCAAATTTTTAGAATCATTAAAGGTACATGCCAGTTTAGAATTGACGAATCTAACCTGAATTATGCTTCACATAAGATTTGTTGACGAAAGTAGTAATGTCTTCTGTTTTTGTCTATGTGTGCTTGTGTGCAAGATATAAATACAAAAGAAAAAACATGGCAACTGCCGTTTCATGATTCTGTGCATATACGGGTCCGATTTGCCTCCACTTTCATGCCATCATTGCATCTCCAGCCATGCAATGCTCCAACTTCTTAAAGAGGACGCTGCAGAGAGATAGCACCCACTGCTCCCTTTTTATTCAATCATTAAGGGCCAAGTTTATGGAGAATGGTGGATGTAGCCTGTTAGGTATAGCTCTGTGGGTGTTGCCGGATGAACACAGCAAGGTGCAGGGTTGATGGGTTGCACATGGCAAATCCAGTATAATCCATTAGCCTGCTCTTCCCTTGTGGTTTCAAAACATGTAGAAGCCACCATGTGGGGTTTTCCTTGAGTTAATGTAAAAACACTTGGTACATCTATTTCAAGCGCCCCATATTCTTTACACTCATTAGTTCCTACCTGGGTTGTCTTTGATCATTATCGGGTGGGAATCGCTCAAAGTGCATACAGGAGAAGTTGTTCACAATGGAGGCAACTCCGTTTGAGTGCACAAAAGCCATTGCTTTAAACACACTGGGTATTGCAGAGGATTATGACGAAAATAAAAACAGGGGTTTTAGATTTCTCCATCAGTTATTTTGAGCATCTCCAAGCCATATACACACACCGATATGTGTGTATGTATGTATGTATGTATGTATATATATATATATACATATTTATGTATATGTATGTATATATATATATATATATGTATGTATATGTATGTATATATATACATATTTGTATGTAAATGTACAGTTGTTGCCAAAAATATTGGCACCTTGCACTTTTTTCAAATAATGCACCATTTCTTCCAGAAAATTGTTGAAATAAAAAAATATTTTGGTATCCACATTTGTATTTCTTTGGTTTGCAGTGGAACAAAACAAACAAAGCTGAAAAAATTACAAAATCTTAGCTTATTCCACACAAAAATCCTAAAATGGCTCGGACAATATTATTGGCACCTTTTAGAAGTTGTTCAAATAATTAGATTTCAAGCAGGCTGTACTTTGGAATTGAACGCACCGATGGTGAGTTGCAGGTGCCTGAAATATCAAAATCACTCATTCAACCAGTTTGAATAGAGAAAAGGAGTCATTCTGCTGTTTTGCTTCACCATGTGTACCCCAATGAGCATGGAGAAAAGAAAGAAAACCAGAGTATTGTCTGAGGAGGTCAGACACAAGATTGTAGCCAAGTATGGACAATCTCAATGCTGCTAGTCCGTCTCTAGAGACCTTGATGTTCCTGTGTCCACCGTATGCAATGTTAACAGGAAGTTTAAGGCCCAGGGCACTGTAGCCAACCTCCCTGGACGTGGTCGCAAGAGAAAACTTGATTGAAGATTGCAGCTAAGGATTGTTCGAATGGTGGAAAAAGCACCTCAATCAACTGCCAAACAGATTCAAACTGACCTTCAGACACAAGGAACGAGAATTTCAACTCGCACCATCCGTCACCAACTCAATGAAAGGGGGTTCTATGGTAGGAGGCCCAGGAGGACCCCACTGCTGAAAGAGAGACATAAGAAAGCCCGACTGGAATTTGCCAATGATGAAGATGAAGATGATGAATAGAACCCATGAAGATGATTGAAATAGAGCCTGTGATGGATGCTGTGAAGAGAAACAGGTTGAGGTGGTTTGGTGATGTATTGAGGAAGAATGAAAGTGACTTGTTGAGAAGAGTGATGGAAATGAATGTAGAAGGAAGTAGAGGATGGGGAAGACCGAGAAAGACTTGGCTAAAGGTGGTGGAAGAAGAAATGCAGGCAAAGGGGTTAACAAGGGGAGATGCAGAAAATAGGGCAAAATGGAGAAGATTGTCATGGGGCCCGCAAGGCTAACCCCCGCTCTAGCAGGGAAAATGGCCTTAAAATGCCTGTTGTTATTGTTGTTGTTGTTGTTGTAGTAACTCCTTTTGTTAATAAAATAACTTTATTTACAATTATATCGGATGGGATTTCTTTCGGCAATTTGTCAATTACCATCTTTTTCCATCTTTTTCCGGATAGGGTGAGGAACTTTTCCTTTCCCAAGGGAAATCCTCGGACGGGTTTACCTATCACAGTTGGGGCGATGAATCCTCGGTGAAAGACATATTAAGCCAAAGGTCCTCGTCTTGTTCTTCAACATCGGTTTGGCAAGGAATGGGATTCTCAGGAGACGCTCTGTTATCTTGCAGTGCCACCTCAATATCCAAGAGAGTATTTTCCGCTGCCTGGCACACTTGTGCTAAAGAAAGTGTAGCGTACGTTCGCATAAGTTCCAAAGGATCTTCATGTATGTTTGACGGACCGGGGTATGGGGGAGGGGAGTGTGAATGTGTGTCTGGTTGCTCCTGGAAAGGTGGGGTCCATTCGTAGTAATCCGGGTCTTGGTTGTCAGCCAACTGCAACATTCCCTTGGACCCGCCAGCAATGGAAGGTCCTCCTGAAAGGCACTTTTGCAGACACACTCATACGAGTATTTTTATAATGAGCTTGAGAAGGATAAAAAGGACTATTCCAGTGATTATCCATGGAACCCATGAAATTATTTTTGTTCCCCAATTTCCAAACACACTAGACAGCCAGTCTCCCAATCCCAAGGACTTGCGATTCTCCCTTTTGGTTTGCAAATACAAACCCAGTTCTTTCATTTATATATTGATGCCTGTATCCTTAGGATCAGGGATCCAGGTGCAACAATCTCTGTCGATTATTCCGCAGACCCCTCCTTTTTCTGCTAAAAGTCGGTCGAGGGCTACCCTATTTTTCCACACCATTGCCCGCATTTCCACGACCGTATCTAGCATTTCTTGGTCAGCTACCGCAGAGTCATTCGCAACTTTTTCAATGATTAACGCCATCTGTAACTGTTCATTACGGCACCTACCCCCGGAAGGAAGAAACTTAAAGCTTTTTCCCAATCTGACCCATCAAGGTCTGTAAGATCTTCCTGATCCATCAGTGATCGTTGTTGAACTTTATGCAGGGGCGAGAGTGTTAGGAGTGTTTCTCTTGTTTGTAGTGAAGGGAGCATGGCACCTACCGCTGAAAGGAATAAACTTAAAGCTTTTTCCCAATGTGGCCCATGAAGGTCTGTAAGATCTTCCTGATCCGTAAGTGATCGTCGTTGAACTTTATGCAGGGGCGAGGGTGTTAGGAGTGTTTCTCTTGTTTGTAGTGAGGGGAGCACGTACCCTAAATAACAACTCCCCGACCATCCTCTTGGTAAATAGGGGTAAGCCCTCTTGGTAAATAGGGGTAAGCATCCATGAAATGCAAGTCCATTTTGGTTAAATCCAACGGCGCCGTTACTTGTACCCTCATGGGCCGCACCATCAGTATCTCATGTGGGGACAACCCTGTCCTATTTAGTGTCGAGCGCATCACCATTAGTGCTAATGTCCCATCACCATTAATAAATGGCCTCGGGCCATTTAAGGCCTGTCTCCATGCACAATTTCGTGATTTTATTCTTGAGAATCCCATTCTGCCTCTCTGCTGCCCCTGCTGACTCGGGGTGGTACCCGAGTACGTTGATCGTTGATCAATTTGCAGTGCCTTGCACAGCTCTTTCGTGATGTCGGCAGTGAAATTACCCCCCCCTTGTCACTAGAAATCTTGTCGGGTATTCCATATCGACAAATTTATGCCTTCATTAGGCATTTCACTACCGTTGCGGTGTCACATTTCCTGCATGGGTACGCGTCCACCCATTTCGTGAACATATCTACAATCACCAACATGTATTTTAGCTGGTTACATGGTGGAATTTTTTTTTTTTTTTTTTTTTTTGTAGACTGAATCGAGGCTCGTGAAAGAGCTAACATTTACTTCACAAACAAATCAACCAGACAAACAAAATACCCAAAAAGAGGGAGCGGAAGACAAGATGGGGAGAGAAGGGGAAGCACACAAACACAACATCCGAGAGCAGGGAGATGTGTGGAAGGGAGAGGGCCCGGGGGGAGGAGGCATGGGAAGGGGGGGGGGGGGGAGGGAGAAGTATAAAACACAAGGACACCAAGGACTTCCAGGACAGAAGTTGGTATTTCAAAAAAGTGGAATTGGGGTGAAATTAGTGGGGGTAGAAAACATCAAGGTTTTGGATGGGGGAAGATAGATGGTGGTGAACAGCTGTTTTAAAGACCTGGAGGGTGGAGTGGGATTGAAGAGAGTGAGGGAGATTGTTCCAGAGGCGGGAGAAAAGAGGAATGAAGGAGTGAAGGTTAGCAGAGAGTCTTGATTTTGGCAGTTTAACCATAAGAGGGTTGCAGGCAGATCTTGTGCGACCTGTAGGAATATTTGCGGGGCAGAGTCCAGAGAGAGCTGGGGGGGCAAGGCCAGAGAGGAGTCGGTAGAAGACGGAAAGACCACCAACCTGCCTGCGGTGAGTGAGTGAGAGGCCCTTGGAGTTAGCTTCATCGCGGGAGATTCCAATGATTCTGAATGCTTTGGTTTCAACAGCGTGAAGGCGAGCTAGGTGTGAGGCAGGAGCACCAGCCCAGAGGGGAGAGCAGTATTCCATTGAGCTGCGGATGAAAGCCTTGTATGTGGTGAGGAGCTCAGGTGTGCCAAGGAAGGACTTCGCACGACGGAGGATGCCCAGTCGGCGACTGGCTTTGGAGGCCAGATTTGAAATGTGGTTTTCCCAGGAAAGATCATGGCAGATAGTGAGACCCAAAAGCTTGAGTGACAGAACTTCTTGGAGAGGATTATTCAGAAAGTGGATGGGAGGGTTGTCCAGTCGGTCTTTTTGGAGAGACATCGTAAGAGTGTGAGATTTGTCAGGATTGAAAGACATGTTCCACTTGTTTGCCCAGTCTGTGATTTTGTCAAGGTCTGCAGAGAGTGAGGAGGCTGCAGACTGCCGATCTGAGGGATGAAGAATGGAGCGACAGAGAGTAGAGTCGTCAGCAAAGAGATAGAGAGGATTTTCAAGAGAGTCAGAGAGATCATTGATGAAGACCAGAAAAAGCACAGGGCCCAGAACACTGCCTTGGGGAACTCCAGCCTGAACAGGAAGAGGAGATGAGAGAAACCCATTCAGGGCCACACGTTGACTATGACTAGAGAGGAAGTCCGCCAGCCATGCGTGGGGATTTCCATGGATACCAAAAGAGGAGAGTTTGGTGAGCAGAGCGGGGTGCCAGACCATATCGAAGGCATGTGATATGTCAAGGGAGACTGCTCTAATTTCCTGTTTGGCATTGAGGACCTCCATCCATTGTTGAGAAAGCAGAAGCAGCATGTCCAGAGTGGAGTGTCCAGGTCTGAAACCAAATTGATGATCAGAGATCAAGCCATTGGAGAAGAGGAAAGATTTCATATCTGAAGCAATGATGGATTCCATGACTTTGCTGATAATTGGGAGAAGGCTGATTGGTCTGTAGTTGCTGGGATCTGTTTTTGCACATTTTTTGTGCAAAGCGGTGATGTTGGCAGATTTCCAAGCAGATGGAAGATGACCTTGAGCAAAAGAGAGGGTGAAGAGCACAGAGAGAGGGAGTGAAAGAGCGGAAGAACATGATTTTAGGACCCGTGGGCTGATGCCGTCAGGTCCAGTTGCAGAATCAGAGTCGAGGGTTGACAGAAACTTTTCCACCTCGTCAGGAGGAAAGGACACAGGAGCAGCTGGGTACGACTGGGTAGGGTGGGTACAGAGAGGGATGGGTTTGGGACACAAGATTTAGAGGCAAACACAGAGTTGAGGCATTCAGCTTTTTCACATGCGGAGTCAGCCGTATGGCCATTTGAGGTGAGGGAGGGGATGGAGGGGGAACAAACACCAGAAACAGATTTGACCAGACGCCATCAGGATTTGGAAGAGGGAGACAGATAAGATAGTTCGGTCCTGAGAACGGAGAGATATTGTTTCCTGGCTCTCCTGAGGGTGGACACACACTTGTTTCGGGCTTTGTGAAAGGAAATGAGATTTCCTTCCGTTGGATTTGCTTTCCAGGAGAGGAAAGCAAGTTGTTTCTGGGCAATAGCCTCACCACAAGATTCCGTGTACCATGGACGGGAGGAAGGGTATGACAACTGAAGACGAGATGGGATAAATCTGTGCATGAGAGAGAGCAATTTACTTTGGAAGAATTCCCAGCATGAGTTGATGTCAGAGGCAGTAGAGATGGGAGACCAGTCCAGATGATTGATGGCTGCTTGAAGACCGTGCCATTTGGCCTGAGTGAAATGCCAGACTCGTCGACGCTGAGGAGGCTCTCTGAGAATGGTCAGAGAGATGTCCACTTTAACAAGCACATGATCAGAAGAGCCGATTGGAGCAGAAGAAGAGCAGCAGACATTTTCAGGGAAGTTAGTCATAACCAAGTCCAGAAGAGAAGATGCTCCGTTGACTGAGATCCGGGTTGGGACATTGACAGATTGTGTCAGTCCCAGTGAGTCACAGAAGTCCTTTGCTGAAGAGCCATGGCTGGTGAGAGAGGTACCCACCCCCAGCCAACTGGCATGGTGACAGTTGAAATCACCACATACGAGGAAGAGAGAGTTGGGATGGGTAGATAGAAGTTGGTCCATATTATCAGACAGCGAGATGTAGATGGAGTCATCACTGTTTGGTGGATGGTACAACACACATATGAACAAAAGGTGGGAGCGAAGGGGAAGCTGTAGCCAAAGGTATTCCTGGGGGTGAGGTGGAGAGAGGGCAGTGCAGGGCGAGTGAGGAAGAGAGTTTTTTATAAAGATAGCAACCCCACCTCCAGGACGAGGCTCAGGTCTATCATACCGGAGGAGGGAGTAACCTGGGAAAGATACCAAGGAATCAGAGACATCATGAAGGAGGAAAGTTTCTGTTAAGCAGATCACGTCTGGTTTGTCAGAAGCAACCTGTATGGAGAGATCAGTTAAGTTTGAGCGAAGGCCCCGGATGTTTGAGGTCCATACTGTTAAGGAAGAGGAAGGGGGAGCATCGGATACAGAACAGGCGGGGGGGGGGGGGGAGCGGTAGGGGGAAGATGTGGAAGAGGAGGAAGAGGTAGGGAGAGCTGTTGAAGGTGTGTCAGAGATTACAGAATAGCTTGGAGAAAGGGAAGAATGGGGCTGACAAAAGGTTTGATGGTGATTGGGTGAGGTGCAGTGAGGTGTTATTTGAGGAGGGGGAAGAGTGAGGCAGAAGGTTGAGGGAGAAGAAGGTGAAAGTTGGAAGGGGGAAGAAGCGGGGAGGATGCTTTGAGGAGGAGGGGTGAGAGGGGAGTCTAGGAGGGGAGGAGTGAGGGAGAGTCTCGGAGGGGAAGGGAGTGGGGGGAGTTTAGGAGGGAAGGGGCAGGGGGGGATATTTGAAAGGGATGGGTGATGGGGAACATTTGGGGGGGAGGGGCAAGGGGGAAGATTTGAAAGAGATGGGTGATGGGGAAGATTTGGAGGGAAGGGGTGAGATTGGATTTTGAAAAGTGTACGATTAATGGGAAACGAACATTTATTGCAAAATGAGTTTCTTGAGACATTCGAGTCAAAAATACATTTGAAGACGCTGAAGGATGGGTGGAGTTCTGGAGAGTTTAGGGAATGAATGAAAGATGCACTGTAAGAGATGGAATATTTTTTGGGAATGAATAGATTTGGTGAGCAAGTCGAAAGCATCCTTTTATAGAAGAAGAAGAAAAAGGTGTTATAGAATATGACAAAATAAAGTTCTTCAGGGGACAGATGAAACATTTTTTAACAACGTGATCACGTGATCACGAACAACGTGGTCGAAGAACGAACGAACAAATAAGAATGAACAAACGGATAAGAACAGGGAAGGAAAATATTATTTTGGGTTTTTTTTTTTGAGATTTTAAAACAAGGAAGTATGGGGTGAAAAGACCGTGAAAAACAGAGACCGAAAGTAATTTGCAGCGTGATCGAAGAACCGATGAGACAAAAAAAAAGCCTCAAGCCAAGGGCTGACATGTTAGCCTACTAGCACTACACTAGGCCTCAGAATACACGATACGAAAAAAACGACGATTCTGTACACAGGTATGAAAAACCAACACCGAGAAACCTATTAAAGTCACCCCAATAGGTACATACACCGAAAGAAAGATACAGATTCGACAAAAACACAATTGTGAAAAATTACTTAACTTTGAAAGCGTGCGCGCAGGGACAGCTTTGAAGAGACGTGACGACCAATCTTGCGCATGCAATATTTACAAAATCGAGCTGAATGTGTACAAACGAACCCCAAGGGGGTGGGTGAGCTCCTGTCTTCTGCTTTGCCTGGTTCTTACCTGGATTCTGTTTTTAGCATATCATGCACCTCTGGCACAGTCGTTCCGCTACCCCCCACAAACCCTGGGGCATACCATGTCCGAAAAACCGTCTTCACCATCCTCCCCTTACACATGTGGCCATGTCCATGATCCAGACGTGCAAGCCATTGTAATACCTTTTGCGGGGGGCACCATCTTTCCCTCGGCAGCTGTCTATAGTCCTGTGTCTATTTGTTGATTGCATCCGGCCCAAGCCCAGGCCGTCTTTTCCTACTTGTGGCGTCTTATAGAGCTACAATGTCCTGAACAGTTGGAACTGTCTCGGCCGTTTTAATTGCACGTTGCGGCATTTGATACTCGGCCGGGAGTCCTGCTGCTTGTTTGACTGCCTCGTCTGCCCAAACGTTCCCTTTTGTGACGTCGTCCCCTGCCTTTGTGTGCGCTTTACATTTCACAATGGCAATGGCGTCAGGGAGCTGTAGAGCTTCAACGAGTTCTGCAATGAGCTCACCATTCTTGACAGGTGTCCCTACGGATGTAAGAAACCCTCTCATTTTCCAAATTGCCCCCGTATCATGTGCTACATTCCATGCATACGCGGACTCTGTGTGGATGTTAACCCTTTTATCCTTTCCCAGATGGCTTGCGGCTATTAGCGCACATAGCTCTGCCTTTTGTGCCGAGTACGTATCCGGCAGTCTATTCTGCTGCAGCACTGCATGGTCGGAGCACACAGCGTACTACGCCCGTAAAGATCCATCCGGTGCCCTAGCGGCTGAACTGTCCGTATACATTACGAGGTCCGGGTTGTCCATCGGTTCGTCCTTCATGTCCTACCTTGAGGCTGTGGTGGCCTGGATGACTTCTTGGCAGTTGTGCACTTCCCCCATCATCGGGGGTCGGCAGTAGCGATGCTGGATTTAAAGTCGAACATCGCTCGATAGTAATGTTGAACGCATGCATTAAAGCTATTTCGTACTTCAGTGTCCGGGCAGTTGTCAAATGTTGCGTCTTTGCCTGCAGCAGGATCGCCTGCAGGCTGTGTGGTGCTCTAACAATGAGCGGGTGGCCCAGCATGATCGCTTCCGTATGTTCCACCGCCCATGCCACCGTGGCTAACTCTTTGAGGCATGTCGGCAATCCTCTTGCTACCGGGTCCAGTCGCCTGCTGGAGTAAGCTATGGGTCACATCTTATCCCCATGTCGTTGGGTAAAAACTGCCTGGGCGAACCCCTCTCTTTCGTGAACATAGAACAGGAAAGTTTTATCATAATCTGCGAGTCCCAATGCTGGTGCTTCCATCAGCGCATGTCTTAAATGCTCAAAACTTTGCTGTTGCTCAGTCGTCCACCCAACTGTTGGTGGCACTATTTTAAGAACAGCGTCCTGCAGGGATCTCGCTATTGGAGCGAAATCCACTATCCACTCTCTACAGTATCCCATAATTCCGAGGAATTGTCCCATCTGCCGCTTAGTTCTGGGCCTAGGAATTCCTCTGACGGCTTCCGTGCATTTACGGGTGAGCTTCTGCTCACCCTTTCTAAGAGTATGCCTCAGGTATACCACACTTGGTTCGCAAAATTGTAATTTGTCTTTATTTACTTTATGACCTTTGCCCGCTCGGTCATTCAGCAAGGTAACAGTATCTTTCAAGCATGTCTCTTTGCTGTCCACACAGATTAATAAATCATCTACGTACTGGATTCATTTGGACTCCCCCCTTGAAAGTTCCACGTCTGCTAAGTCCTGATGCAATGCCCGGGAAAACAAAATTGGGCTGTCGCAGAACTGCTGAGGGAGGACGGTCCAGGTGTACTGTTGGCCTTCATAAGTGAATGCAAACAGGAATTGGGAGTCTGGGTGAATGGGGACTCTAAATAAAGCCGAGCAAAGATCTATTACCGAGAACCATCCTACTTCATGTGGAACAGCTGTTAGTATCATGGCAGGTTTGGGAACTACCGGAGTGATCCCTTCAATGAATCTATTTATAGCCCGCAAATCCTGCACAAAGCGCCAGGTCGTTTTTCCCAGCTTTCTCACTGGGAGGATTGGAGTATTACATGGACTTTTCACTTCCACCAAGATTCCCTGTTGTAACAGCGAGGTGACCACAGGAGGAATTCCCTTGGCCGCCTTCCGTATCCGGCAGCAAAATCCCACATACACATACATACAGTCACGTGAAAAGTAAGTACACCCCATGTAAAGTTTTGACTTTTTCAACATATTATAACACACAGCTATTTGATCTTCATTTCAACAATATTGATCGATAAAGGTGATATAGTATAACAAATATCATGAAACATTTACATTTTGTAGTCCATTGTATAACTTAAATGAACATAAATGCAAATTTCGCATGTGGAAAAAGTAAGTACACCACATGAAATGTTTTTAAAATCTTTTTAACAGTCACGTGAAAAAGTAAGTACACCCCATGTAAAGTTTTGACTTTTTCAACATATTTCAACATTCAGCTATTTCATCTTCATTTCAACAATATTGATAGATAAAGGTGATATAATATAACAAATATCATGAAACATTTACATTTTGTAGGCCATTGTATAATTTAAATAAACATAAATACAAATTTCGCATGTGGAAAAAGTAAGTATGCCCTTGGCTCTAATAGGTGATATTGCCCCCTTTGGCAGAAACAACCTCAAGTAGGCCTTTCTTATAACTGTCTACCAGTCTCTGACATCGACTGGGAGAAATTTTTGCCCACTCCTCCGTGCAGAATTCTTTCAGCTGTGCGATGTTCGAGGGGTTTCTTGCATGCACAGCTCGTTTCAAATCTCCCCACAACATCTCGATGGGATTTAGATCCGGGCTTTGACTTGGCCATTCCAGAAGCCTCCATTTCTTTCTTTTTAGCCATTCCTTGGTGGATATACTGGTATGTTTAGGGTCGTTGTCATGTTGCAAGGTCTACCTTCGGTTGAGCTTCAACTTTCCGACAGATGGCCTCACATTATCCTCAAGCACCCTCTGGTACAATGAAGAATTCATAGTGGATTCTATGATGGTGAGCTGCCCAGGCCCTGATGCAGCAAAGCCGCCCCAAACCATAATATTTCCACCACCATGCTTTACAGTTGGCATCAGGTTCTTGTGGTGAAATGCTGTCTTTGGTTTGCGCCAAACATGTCTTCTGGTACTGTGGCCAAATAGCTCTACCTTTGACTCATCTGTCCAGAGCACATTGTTCCAGAAGTGCTGGTCTTTGCCTAGGTGTTCATTGGCAAACTTTAGTCTTGCCCTGATGTTCTTTCTGGACAGCAAAGGATTCCTCCTGGCACACCTCCCATGTAGATCAAATTTGTGCAGCCTCTTTCTAATGGTAGACTCGTGCACTTTGACATCAACAGTGGCAAGAGCTACCTGTAGGTCCCGTGATGACATTCTGGGGTTCTTAGAGACTTCTTTCAGCATCGTGCGGTCTGCTCTCAGGCTGAACTTGCTGGGGCGCCCTGGCCTGAACAAGTTGGCAGTTGTTTGGAATCTTCTCCACTTGTAGATGATCTTCTGGACAGTCGAATGGTTGATTTCAAATTGTTTGGAGATCTTTTTAAATCCCTTCCCAGACTCGTAGGCATCTATAACCTTCTTTCTGAAGGCCTCAGAGAGATCTTTTGATCTAGGCATGGTGACGCCACACACTTCAACAACAAAGAGCAAACCAAACTAAATGTCTGAGGTTTAAATAAGACAGGTTCCTCCAAGATCCTCTCTAACGATGTTCTAATCATTTGCACCTGAGCTGGTGCACCTGATTCTAATTTTAGGTATTTGAAGTAGTGATAAATGTAGGGGTGTACTTACTTTTGCCACTTGCGAAATTTGCATTTATGTTTATTTAAATTATACAATGGACTACAAAATGTACATGTTTCATGATATTTGTTATATTATATCACCTTTATCTATCAATATTGTTGAAATGAAGATCAAATAGCTGTATGTTGAAATATGTTGAAAAAGTCAAAACTTTACATGGGGTGTACTTACTTTTTCACGTGACTGTACATTATACATATAGAGTATATATACAGTACAGTGCCTTCAGAAAGTATTCACACACCTTGGCTTTTTCACATTTTGTTTTGTGACAGCCTGAATTTAATTTTGTCACCAAGCTACACATAATACCCCATAATGTTCAAGTAGATTTTTGTTTTTTAGAAATTTCAACAAAATAATTATGCCTAGTGGCCTCTTTAGTGGTGGATTGGCACACAGGTCACGTGCCCAGGTCCCCCAACTTCAATGAGTTCATGTAAATCACAAGAGATGAAAGATAAAGGGAGACCGATCGTGGTTCATAAGCTTTTGAGATGAGCCTGAGAGTGGGGTCTCACTTTGCCGACAAAACATATATCACCTTGTGAATGGTGATAAACACAGCGTAAAGGGAATAATCCATCTTAAGGAAAGAAAGCATTGTCACGTGATGAATCGATGAAAAATGTTTTCCCTGATGTTTAATTCGACAGGACAATTCGAAAATTAATGGGTGAAGTTAGTATTAGTAGAAAAAGCAGGTTCAGTGGAATAATAACTCATTTAATGTTTAAAAATGCAACAATAATCACAATAAAAATTGTATAATTCCTTTTGTTAATATATGTTAAAATTGTTCAGCAAATCCCACACTATAATATATTTTATGATCACAAAACACCCCTCATTGCTAAATGGACCAATCCGTGCACTTGACGGAATGTTACAGTTTATAAAATCAGAACACATGTCCCAAGGGTTAAACAAAACTACCCCCGCGAAGCTGAAACGCGAAATATAGCTTAACTAGAACTCCACCAGGTGAACAGTTTATGTTTTCTTAGGTCGGACACTGATAGTTCGGATCTGGATCCGACTTGAGCCAAAATCTAATCGGCTCGTCCTTTTCACGTATCCAACCCATCCACCAAGTTTTGTCCAAATCCTTCCATAACTTTTTGACATATCGTGCTATATATCGTTTTTTGCTCTATATCTCAATGGTGAAAATCACTTTAGAATTCTCAGTTCCAGATCCATATCCGGATCTTCACCAAAATGTAATTATTTTGTCTTTGTCACGTATCCATTCCCTCCACCAAATTTCATTCAAATCCATCCACAACTTTTTGAAATATCGTCTTCACAAACAGACAGACAAACAGAGGTGAAAACATAACCTCCATCCACCTTCGATTGTGGATGTAACAAAAGGCAATAAAGGTTGAAAATCACCCAAAATTAACTTTTTTCATGACACAAGCGACAGAATCAGAAAAGGGTCTTCAGTCTGTCTAGCTCATCTTGGGGTGTTCAGTTACCAATCAGCTTGCTATGGCTTCCCAAGCCAGCTGTTCCATACCAACAGTTTTGTTGAAGTGCTTGCTTGAGTGCTTAAGCCACTTGGCAAGCACTCGACAATAAACTTTTTGTTCTTCCATGAGCCTCGTCTATGTATACAAAGACAAATGAAAAAACAACATGAAAGACGTCATGCAGAGCATGATACTTGAAAAATCCACCCCCAATTCACCCCAAAAAAGTTGCCATGGAGACATCAAATTGTCCATTTCATTAAGATTAAAATTGACAATCTTCATCATAGCTCTGGTCAATCGGCTGAAAATTTTTGATTTTGAAGTTAGGCCTTGAGTTGACCTTTGACTTTTTGACCTCAAAAATAGTTGAGATCCCAATTCCGTGATGCATGTAATCACTGTTTAATTTTCAAGTTAATCATATGAAAATTGACGATTTTATAAATTTGACCTCAAAATGACCTTTGATCTCAAAATCAATCGGTTTCTCAGTTGTGACTACCTCTACAACTCGGTAAAGTTTCATGACGATCAGTTTAGAATTGTGACTTACAGGCGATTGACATAGAAACAGACAAACAATAACTCTGTCGTGCATCGCACGATACTTGCGAAATCCCTAAAATAGGTTGTTGACCTTTTGGCTGATGTTGACCTCAAAAATAATTGGTGTTTGAATTCAATGACCTGATCTGCAAATCCTCTTCAAATTTCAAGTTAACCGAATGAAAATTTAGGATTTTAGAAATTTGACTATGTTTTTGAGCCATGCCCAATGTTGACCTTTTGACCTTTTGACCTCAAAATAAATAGGCTTCTTCCTTATGACCAACTCTACCATGTGGTGAGTTTTGTCAAGATCGGTTTTAAAATTGTGACCTCAAGGCGATTGACATACAAACAAACAGACATACAGACAGAATAACGCACAAGACCAACCAATACACTTGAAAAAAATCTCAGTAAAAAAAGTAATAAAAACTTGGTAATGAACACACCAATGAAAGTGCTGGAATGTGTTTATTTATCAATCAGCTAGTCCTATTCCTAGTAGATGTACCTAGTCTTAGTGTATCCTTTATTAACTCAGTGTAACATTTAATAGAGTCGATGCATTAATGCATTTTCATGTATTCGTATTTTTGGGGGATCTTTTGGGTCTAACTATTTTTTGTGCCCAGGGCCACAAAAAATGTTAATCTGCCTCTGGGCCTCTTGGTCACTGATCTACATTGGTGTTCCCATCTGAACACATAACCCATGTTAATATAATCCCAGGTTCAAACCCCTGGACATAATACGTATATTGATTTGTCTAATGTTCCGTAATGTTCTTGTCATTCTTGTAAAATATTACGACTGCCTGCTGATATCTTTGTTCAGCATGTGACTTTTGTACAAGCTCCAGTGCCGCAGACACCGCAACCAAAATGTAATTGAAAATGGAAAGAGGTCATCATTATCAGGAGGTATTAAATAAAAATCAAGCACTAATTTAGGGGATTCATACTGCAGAACTATCAAAAGTCATGTTGTGCATATCCTAAAGCTGCTTTATGTCGAAAGATTTTAATAAATCATTGAAAATATTATTTATTTGCACTCTCTCTCTCTCTCTCTCTCTCTCTCCCTCTCTCTCTCTCTCTCTCTCTCTTCTCTCTCTCTCTCTCTCTCTCTCTCTCTCTCTCTCTCCCTCTCCCTCTCCCTCTCCCTCTCCCTCTCCCTCTCCCTCTCCCTCCCTCTGTCTTCTCCTTTCACATCATACTACAGGATGGACAATCACGGACTGTGCGACAGTTCCAGTTTGTAGACTGGCCGGAGCAGGGCACGCCTCGTACAGGCGAAGGCTTTATTGACTTTATTGGTCAGGTGCACAAGACCAAGGAACAGTTTGGCCAGGAGGGGCCAATAGCAGTGCACTGCAGGTAGGTAAAAAATGGCCTTACCTCAATTGTTGATGGTTCACTGCTGTGAGTGCAATGACCCTTGTAGAAGTTTCATGCATTATTTTCATTTATTGGGTCATCATAATCATTTTGTGCACAGCGTCCGGTTTCTGGTTTGAATCATGTGTGGGAGTGCAGTTGTGCTGCTGATAAGGTCCCCCTTGTAGGTTAACACAATAATTTGGAATTTGTTTGGGTGCCGGCAACAACTCACCTATTCTGCTCAAAAAAACACCATAGCAAGTAAAATGAAATTCCAGAAAAAATGAAGGATAGTTACCACTTGCTTTTTTTCCACCATTTCTTAATACACGAGTTGTTAACAAATAAAATTTTAAAGGGTTCACAGTTGGGGGACATTTATAAATAGCAACCATTTAATTCCCACTAGTCATTCCCACCAGTCATTCCCACTCGTCATTCCCACCAATCAGTCCCACCAGTCATTCCCACTAGTTATTCCAACTAGTCATTCCCACTAGGCATTTCCACCAGTCATTAGCCTTACTTCAATTTTTGCATCAGGAGCCAATAAAGAACGACGTCACATACCATGCACAGTGTAATGCAGGTAGTGCATGTTCATTGTTCACTATGGTATTGTCCTCCATAGCTGGATTTCACAACTAATATTTCTGAAAGCGAAGCATTACCTTTCCCTTACTTCAGCTGGCGTGATTCACAGGCAAACATGGATGCACTTTGCGAGACACGTACATACATAATTGAATGACATAACATATCAATGTATTAAATGGCGAGTGAATGAAGTGTGCTACGTACTATGCAATGGATGAAGAAAGGATCTTGTAGTTTAAAGGTGCTTCTTTCCTCCACTATTTCTCCAACAACAGCACAGGTGTGGGACGGACCGGTGTTTTTGTGGCGCTCAGCGTGGTGCTTGAGAGGATGCGATACGAGGGCATGTTCGACCTGTTCCAGACCGTAAAGATGATACGCACTCAGCGACCTGCACTCGTGCAGATAGAGGTACGCATGAATACCGTTTTGGTACATTTTTGTTCAATATACAACTCATTGCAAACCTAAATGAAATGCTACCTGTCTAATTTTTATGTAGCAAACTTATCTTTTAATTTGATTTGCGCATTTGTGTTGTTAGGATTCACATGCTTGTCCTGGTTTTTTTTGTTTTTGTTTTTGTTTTTTTCCCATCGAAGCATGTACATCGTTTATTAATCTTTTTTTCACCATCTTCGGTTGAGTATTAATGGTTACAGCGTCCGCACTGAGGTGTCTGCAGATTCTGGGAGGTTCAAACCGTGCAGTCAATAATAGTGCAGGCTTTGATGTGCCGAATGGCCTCGTTCCCTTACTCTGAAGTAAGGGAACAAATTTATTAGTAGTAGTGGTAAGATATACAATTTGGAGTGCACCACCAGTGAAGAAGGTACATCCTTGGGAGCCTCGGTGGTGCATGCTTCTCTACGATGTCCCTGACAAATCAGCAACAAGTGAAGAAACCAGTGCACGGGCTGAGGGATGCGTGTAGCATTGGGATTCTCATGTACGTATTCACTTCTTCTTAATGTCTGCAGCTGTAAAGGAACCTGTGAAGAGTTTGAAACAGCAATTGCCTTATCTTGCGTAGCTCTATGCAGCTTTCTTTGGCTAGAAGACCATGTGGGTCGGCATATATATATATATATATATATATATATATAAATATATATATATATATATATATATATATATATGTATATATATATATATGTGCCGATGTTTGTTGATGGTTCACTTGATCATCTTGAATGATCTTGAATGGATCATTGAACTTGAACTTGAATGGATATATATATATACACCTTGCCGCCACTGGGCAACGACACCATCTCTCTCCCATCTGGGTGAATCCCATCCTCGTCGCCAGCTTTGTCGTGGGTATAATAATAATCACCTGTTTCACTCGGACAGTGTCCAAGAGGTTTATTATAGATACGAATACGTGCATGGGAGACGTTAGCATCCACAGCCGGCCAAAATCCGTAGTCAGTTAATATATACTTTCCTCAAAGATCAAACAACTCAAAACAAAGCCCTGTGATCAAATCCCTTCCCAAGGACATAGACTGCCACCCTAAAGATAAACTGTACAGAATTGACAGGGCCTCATATGGAAGGAATGTTTGTCAAGGTCAAACATGGGATTTTGTCAACAGTTTTTCAGAGCCAGACACCCAGCCGCCAGATGGAAATAGGTCACAGTGTTACGCTGCTGCCAACATCAGGATAGGGAATCTAGGAAATCTTCTTCATATATACATGCATACATATATACATACTAACATACATACATACATAAATATACATATATACATACTAACACATATATATATATATATATATATATATATATATATATATATATATATATATATATATATATATATATACATACATGCATATTGCATACATACGTACAGTCATGTGAAAAAGTAAGTACACCCCATGTAAAGTTTGGACTTTTTCAACATATTTCAACGTACAGCTATTTGATCTTCATTTCAACAATATTGAGAGATAAAGGTGATATAATATAACAAATATCATGAAACATTTACATTTTATAGTCCATTGAAAAATTTAAATACACATAAATGCAAATTTCGCATGTGGAAAAAGTAAGTACACCCCTACATTTATCACTACTTCAAATGCCTAAAATTAGAATCAGGTGCACCAGCTCAGATGCAAATGATGAGAATATCGTTGGAGAAGATCTTGGAGGAACCTGTCTGTTTTAAACCTCAGACATTTAGTTTGGTTTGCTCTTTTTTGTTGAAGTGTGCGGCGTCACCATGCCTAGATCAAAAGAGCTCTCTGAGGCCTTCATAAAGAAAGTTATAGATGCCTATGAGTCTGGGAAGGGATTTAAAAAGATCTCCAAACAATTTGAAATCAATCATTCGACTGTCCGGAAGATCATTTACAAGTGGAGAAGATTCCAAACAACTGCCAACTTGTTCAGGCCAGGCCGCCCCTGCAAGTTCAGCCCGAGAGCAGACCGCAAGATGCTGAAAGAAGTCTCTAAGGACCCCAAATTGTCATCACGTGACCTACAGGTAGCTCTTGCCACTGTTGATGTCAAAGTGCACGAGTTTACCATTAGAAAGAGACTGCACAAATTTGATCTCCATGGGAGGTGTGCCAGGAGGAAACCTTTGCTGTCCAGAAAGAACATCAGGGCAAGACTAAAGTTTGCCAATGAACACTGAGGCAAAGACCAGCATTTCTCGAACAATGTGCTCTGGACAGATGAGTCAAAGGTAGAGTTATTTGGCCACAGTACCAGAAGACATGTTTGGCGAAAACCAAAGACAGCATTTGACCACAAGAACCTGATACAACTCTGTAAAGCATGGTGGTGGAAATATTATGGTTTGGGGCAGCTTTGCTGTATCAGGGCCTGAGCAGCTCACCATCATATAATCCACTATGAATTCTTCATTGTACCAGAGGGTGCTTGAGGATAATGTGAGGCCATCTGTCGGAAAGTTGAAGCTCAACCAAAGGTGGACCTTGCAACATGACAATGACCGTAAACATACCAGTAAATCCACCAAGGAATGGCTGAAAAGAAAGAAATGGAGGGTTCTGGAATGGACAAGTGAAAGCCCGGATCTAAATCCCATCGAGATGTTGTGGGGGGATTTGAAACGAGCTGGACTACAAAATTTAAATGTTTCATAATATTTGTTATATTATATCACCTTTATCTATCAATATTGTTGAAATGAAGATCAAATAGCTGTATGTAGAAATATGTTGAAAAAGTCAAAACTTTACATGGGGTGTACTTACTTTTTCATGTGACCTTCTCTATACAGTATAATAGTATATATATACAGTCACATATATATATATATATATGACTTTTTTCTTTTCTGTATACAAGATCGAGGCTCATGTAAGGGCCAGCACATTAAACACAAAAAACATAAACGGACACGAAAAACATTCAATGAAGGGAGCGGGAGACAAGATGGGGAGAGAGAGAGAAGCACACAAGTACAACAGCAGAGAACATGGACATCGGGAGATCTGTAGGAGGGTGGGGGCTTGGGGGGAAGAGGCACTTGGGAAAGTGGGGGGGTGGGGGGGGGGTGGTAGAGGTATAAAACACATGGACATTGCCAGAACTTCTAGGAAGGAAGTCGGTATTTCAAAAAAAGTGCATCTAGGGTGAATTAATGGGGATGGGAGAGATCAAGGTTTTGGATATATCCACATATATATCTGTGCAGTGTCTGTCTTGTCTTGTCTTGTGTTGACTTGTCACTGAACTACTCCCTCAAACTTTTGTGAAATCGTACCAAACTTCTGGTATGCACATATCTCTCCCGTCGGTATGTCCTAAGGGTTTTCTTTTTGAAAAAATTTCCAATTTTTTTTTTTTTTTTTTATTGGCATTTTTCGGGAAAAAATTTATTTTTCAACTTCAGTTTTCAACTTCAATTGTTAATAAATTGTGATATCACGTATATTACAAATACAGACTTGGCATTTAATATGGAATATTTTTTTGTAGGGGTGAACTTACTTTTCAAGATGTCTTAGAACCAAAATTTCATTGGAATTATGTTGAAATTATTCTAGATTTTGTTAACGTGACCTTTAAAAGAAACAAAAACCACATTTGACATTTCGAAACAAATAAATTGATCCTTGAAAGTGATGTAAACTGATATCGAATTCAATTCATGGACAGTACTGTGTTAAACTTCTGTACGTTTTCCAGAAGTATCTCTTTATTTTGCACATTAGCCAAAAAAAAATTCAACAAAAACAAAAGTTAAATTACGACTGGGATTACGGACAGTAAAATTACAGTTCAGTACTTCGTGTAACCCCCACGAGCATTCAGGAGAGCACGTACACGTCGAGGCATGCTGTTCACGAGATTTGCCAAGGTTTGGACAGGAATCGCTTGCCATGCAGTGACAATAGCCTGCTGCAATTCACGCACAGAGGTCGGCTGCTGGTCCAAGTGGTCGATTTGACGCGTTAATTCTGCCCACAAGTTCTCTATCGGATTCATATCCGGGGACATGGCAGGCCACTCCATATGCTCTACACCACGGTCAGCAAGAAAGTGTTGGATCATGCAAGCACGATGAGGCCGTGCATTGTCATCTTGGTAGACAAAGTTTCCTCGAAAGGCTGCACGAGCAAATGGAAGCAATGTTTCTTACAGAATGACCCTGTACTTGAACTGGTTCAGGTTTCCATTCAGAACAACCAGGTCAGTTTTGCCCCCTGCATGAAAAGCAGCCTATACAGTCAACCCACCACCTCCAGCTTGGACTCTTGGCACTATACAATCTTCGTTGTGGGCTTCATGCACTTGGCTGCGCACTCGGACGTGGCCATCTTGACAATAGACCAGAAATCTATACTCGTCGCTGAAGGTCACGTGATTCCAGTGTCCTGGCTGCCATTGACGGTGCTCTGTGCCCCCTGCAATCGGCGCTGGCTGTGCTGTCTGGTCAGGCGTGGCTTTCTCAGGGGACGCTGGCACGATAGCCTGCTTGAACCAGTCGTTGGTTGACTAGCCTTCTGGATACAGGCACATTTGTCAGTTGCTGCCACTCAGCCCTAAGCCGATTAGCTGACTTGGTACGGCCATTGCAGACTAACCGGTGCAGCTGGCAATCATCTCTCCTTGTGGTTCTGCGTGGATGTCCTGGCCTCGGTATTGGAGTAGGGACACCCCTCTGAGCATTTCGTTTCAGGATCTTTGACACCTGACCTTGAGTGATGCCATACTGCCGAGCAATAGCACGCTGTTTCATGCCTGAATTTCGTAAATTCCCCACTCCATGACAAACAGCATTGTCAAGTTGACGGACCATCTCCAGAGGAAGCGGTAATAACTTTTGTAGACGTGCAGCAGTTGTTTTCCACTAATACAGAACGCAACAACCCTTATATACCCGATTGTGAAGCCAATCGTCAAATGTACCTGTCCTTACATTTTGTCACGCCACCTGTGATATTATCCTGTTATTGACTTCTTGCCGCGAAAGACAATCAGTGACATGGTTCTTTTGACAACGAAATCACCGAAGCGTAAAAGAAACTCACCAGGTTGATATACTGAGTTCAGAAAGTAAACCCAAGTCAAGAAAGAAAAAAAAATTCCATATTAAATGCCAAGCCTGTACATTTGTGCAACACTTAATGACTCCCTCAAACTTTTGTTTCCGTGGTTGTGAAGTGTTTTTAATATCGTGGTGGTGGTTTTGAATCACGTGGTGGTGTGGTATTTTGAATTATGTGGTGGTGAGGTGTTTTTAAATAACGTGGTGGTGAGGTGTTTTTAAATCACGTGGTGGTGAGGTGTTTTTAAATCATGTGGTGGTGAGGTATTTATAATTACGTGGTGGTGAGGTGTTTTTAAATGACGTGGTGGTGAGGTGTTTTTAATTTCGTGTCTGTGAGGTGTTTTTAATTTCGTGTTTCGTGGCTGTGAGGTGTTTTCAATTTTGTGGTGGTGAGGTGTTTTGAATTAGTCGGTGATGAGGTGTTTTGAATTACGTGGTGGTGAGGTGTTTTGAATTACTTGGTGGTGAGGTGTTTTGAATTACGTGGTGGTGAGGTATTTTTAATTTCATGGCTGTGAGGTGTTTTTAATTTTGTGGCTGTGAGGTGTTTTTAATTTCGTGGCTGTGAGGTGTTTTTAATTTGGTGGTGGTGAGGTGTTTTTATTATGTGTTTTATGGCTGTGAGGCGTTTTTAATTTGGTGGTGGTGAGGTGTTTTTATTACGTGTTTTATGGCTGTGAGGTGTTTTTATTACGTGTTTTATGGCTGTGAGGTGTTTTTATTACGTGTTTTATGGCTGTGACGTGTTTTTATTACGTGTTTTATGGCCTTGAGGTGTTTTTATTACGTGTTTTATGGCTGTGACGTGTTTTTATTACATGTTTTATGGCTATGACGTGTTTTTATTACGTGTTTTATGGCTGTGACGTGTTTTTATTACGTGTTTTATTGCTGTGAGGTGTTTTTATTACGTGTTTTATGGCTGTGACGTGTTTTTATTACGTGTTTTATGGCTGTGACGTGTTTTTATTACGTGTTTTATGGCTGTGACATGTTTTTATTACGTGTTTTATGGCTGTGATGTGTTTTTATTACGTGTTTTATGGCTGTGATGTGTTTTTATTACGTGTTTTATGGCTGTGAGGTGTTTTTATTTCGTGTTTTATGGCTGTGCTGTGTTTTTATTACGTGTTTTATGGCTGTGACATGTTTTTATTACGTGTTTTATGGCTGTGATGTGTTTTTGTTACGTGTTTTATGGCTGTGACGTGTTTTTATTACGTGTTTTATGGCTGTGATGTGTTTTTATTACGTGTTTTATGGCTGTGATGTGTTTTTATTACGTGTTTTATGGCTGTGACGTGTTTTTATTACGTGTTTTATGGCTGTGACATGTTTTTATTACGTGTTTTATGGCTGTGATGTGTTTTTATTACGTGTTTTATGGCTGTGACATGTTTTTATTACGTGTTTTATGGCTGTGATGTGTTTTTATTACGTGTTTTATGGCTGTGATGTGTTTTTATTACGTGTTTTATGGCTGTGACGTGTTTTTATTACGTGTTTTATGGCTGTGACATGTTTTTATTACGTGTTTTATGGCTGTGACGTGTTTTTATTACGTGTTTTATGGCTGTGATGTGTTTTTATTACGTGTTTTATGGCTGTGAGGTGTTTTTATTACGTGTTTTATGGCTGTGAGGTGTTTTTATTACGTGTTTTATGGCTGTGATGTGTTTTTATTACGTGTTTTATGGCTGTGAGGTGTTTTTATTACGTGTTTTATGGCTGTGATGTTTTTATTACGTGTTTTATGGCTGTGACGTGTTTATATTACGTGTTTTATGGCTGTGACGTGTTTTTATTACGTGTTTTATGGCTGTGACATGTTTTTATTACGTGTTTTATGGCTGTGACGTGTTTTTATTACGTGTTTTATGGCTGTGATGTGTTTTTATTACGTGTTTTATGGTTGTGAGGTGTTTTTAATTTCGTGGCTGTGAAGTGTTTTCAATTTCGTGGTGGTGAGGTGTTGTTATTACATGTTTTATGGCTGTGAGGTGTTTACAATTTTGTGGTGGTGAGGTGTTGTTATTACGTGTTTTATGACTGTGAGGTGTTTACAATTTTGTGGTGGTGAGGTGTTGTTATTACGTCTTTTATGGCTGTGAGGTGTTTACAATTTCGTGGTGGTGAGGTGTTGTTATTACGTGTTTTATGGCTGTGAGGTCGTTACAATTTCGTGGCTGTGAGGTGTTTTTATTACGTGTTTTATGGCTGTGAGGTGTTTTAAATTACTTGGTGGTGAGGTGTTTTGAATTACTTGGTGGTGAGGTGTTTTGAATTATGTGGTGGTGAGGTGTTTTGAATTACGTGGTGGTGGGGTGTTTTGACTTACGTGGTGGTGAGGTGTTTTGAATTACTTGGTGGTGGGGTGTTTTGAATTACTTGGTGGTGAGGTGTTTTGAATTACGTGGTGGTGAGGTGTAATTGGCCCAAACTTCCAGTCTGCACCTACCCCTCCCCTATGTATGTGCTGAGGGGTTCCTTCTTGAAAAAAAAAACATTCAACCTGAATCTTCAACCTAAATTGGTTATAAAATGTAATATCACAAACACAACAAATACATTTGTGCAAAATAATTGTTTGTATTATGATTGGTGTAAATCATGACAACACAGCAACTCAGGTACAGTCATTATCCTCAGCTAAAATAACCCCTTTCCTCAGTAACGACGCTGTGGTGTATATATATATACCCGGTGTGTACCCCGGTTTAGAATAGGTACACCGTATCCCTGCGTGTCGTAAGAGGCGACTAAAAGGGTTGGCGTCAGGAAGGGCATCCGGCCATAAAAACATTGCCTCAAAAAGAGAACCATGACAATTACAACTACATATGGGCAGGGTACAGCCTGAAGTACCCCGTGGGGGACCCCACTCCCTCTCGTCAAAACTCAAGGTGGGGAACCCGATCGAAGCAAGGGTGGAAATCATTCCATTTATGATGACGAAACGTCTGATGCCCGACGTGGAGATCGGTTTCTGAGGTTTGGGACATGGAATGTACGCACAATGACAGGGAGGTCAGGACAAGTGGTGGAAGTATTGGTCAGAAGAAGAGTGGACATATGTTGTGTGCAAGAGACGAAATGGAAGGGAAGTGGTGTGAGAATGGTGAAGGGTAGGCAGGGACAGAAATATAAGTTTTGGGGCAAGGGTGCCTGGAGGGCATGAATGGTGTTGGTGTCCTGTTTTCTGAGGAGTTTGTAGGCAGTGTGGTGAGTGTGACTCGAGTGAGTAAAAGGTTGATGATGGTGAAAATGATGATTGGAAAGCTCTTGGTGAACATCATCTCGGGATATGCTCTGCAGGTTGGTCGGAGCGATGAAGAGAAGGACAAGTTCTGATGTGCAATATAGAAGCTGATGGAAAACGTGAAAGATAAGGAAGTTGTTGTGGTAGGAGGAGACCTAAATGAACATGTGGGAAGGAGTATGGACGGTTTTGAGGGAGTACATGGGGGGTTACGGATATGGTGTGAGAAATGGAGAAGGTGAAAGGATTTTGCAGTTTGCTGATGGAGCTGATTTGTTGATTTGTAATACTCAGTTCCAGAAAGAGGATAATAAGCTTGTTACATACACGTCAGGTGGGTCGACGACAACCGTTGACTACCTGCTGGTGCGGAGGCGAGATAGGGGGCACCTCCGGAACACAAAGGTGATCCCGGGGGAGGAGGCTGTTTCACAGCACCACTTGGTTGTCTGCAACATAAGGGTGAAAGGTGCGAGGAGAGCTCGGCAGGTGAACTACCAACCGAGAATAAAGGTGTGGAGGTTGAAAGAGGTGACAGTAAGGGAGGCATTAAAAGAGAGGCTGAGTGTGGTAGAGGATGATGTGGTTGAGCTTGAAAGTGGTTGCATGTCAATGAAAGATACTGTTGGGAGCCGTTGGTGAGGTATGTGGATGGACAAAAGGACCACCGAGGCACTCAGAAACATGGTGGTGGGATGATGAAGTTGGAAAGAAGATTGACGAGAAGAGCAAGAAGTTCAAGGAGTGGCAGAAGGCGAAGGGTATGGGGGCAGAAAAGGCAGAGCATGAAAGTTATAAGGCAGCCAAGAAGGCTGCAAAGAAAGAGGCAGCAAAGGCGCAGGAGGCATGTAGGAAAATGTTCGGAGAACGCTTGGAATTGGAAGAGCGTCAGAGAGCGGTATTCAGGAATGCAAAGCAGATAGCGAAAGAGAGGTGTGATGTGATGGGGGTGAGTTGCTTGAAGGATGAAGTGGGACAAATCGTTGTGGACCCAGATGGAATTAAAGGAAGATGGAAGAGATATATGGAAATACTGTTGAATGCAGAGAATGCATGGGATGGCAACATAGAGAGTAAACCAGTTTTAGGACCGGCAGAGAAGATAACCGAGAAGGAAGTTGAGGAAGCGATAAAAGCAATGAAGAGTAGAAAAGCGGGAGGGTCGACGGGAGTTGTGGGAGATATGTTGAAGGCAGCAGGAAATTGGGGTGTGAAGAGAATGACAGAGATCTGCAATCTGGTGGTGAAAGAAGGCCGCATTCCAGTGGATTGGGAACTGAGTACACTCATCCCTCTATGCAAGGGGAAAGGTGACCCTCTGGACTGTGGCTCGTATCGAGCGATAAAGTTATTGGAGCATGGAATGAAGGTATTGGAAAGGGTGTTGGAGAGGAGGATAAGGAAGAAAGTGAAGATTGACGAAATGCAGTTTGGATATATGCCAGGAAGAGGAACGACAGACGCGCTTTTTATTATGAGGCAGTTGCAGGAGAAGTACATGGAGAAGAGGAAGAAGTTGTTTCTTGGGTTTGTTGATCTGGAGAAAGCATTCGACAGGGTTCCACGTGAAGTAGTGACATGGGCATTGAGGAAGTTAGGAGTGGAGGAATGGTTGATCAGAGTAGTGATGGCAATGTACTAAAGAGCGCGCACAGCTGTAAGGACGAAGGATGGGAACAGTGGTGAGTTTGAGGTGAAGGTGGGAGTGCATCAGGGGTCGGTACTAAGTCCACTACTATTTGTAGCTGTGATGGAGGTGCTGGCTCGGAACGTAAAGGAGGGTTTACCGTGGGAGTTGTTGTAGGAAGATGATCTGGTGTTGATTGCGGAAAGTATGGATGGACTGAAGGAAAAGATGAACAAGTGGAAGGAATGTATGGAGACAAAAGGTCTGAAGGTGAATATCGGAAAGACGAAGGTGATGGCAAGTGGTAAAGCATGTGGTGAGGTGGAAAGAACTGGGAAGTGGCCGTGTGCTGTGTGCAGGAAGGGTGTCGGAGTGAATTCCATTCAATGTACAATGTGCGCTGAGTGGGTTCATCAAAAATGTAGTGGTTTGAGAGGGTCATTAACCAGTGTGGCAGCTACATTCAAGTGTAAGGTGTGCACAGAGGGAGCTGCAGATGGAGGAAATGTTGAGTTGGATCTTGGAGATGCGTGAAGCTGGTATGTGTGAAAACATTTTGTTACCTCGGAGACATGCTGAATGGAGAAGGTGGATCAGACTCGGCAACGGTTGCCAGCGTGAGATGTGCATGGAAGAAGTTTCGGGAACTGAGTGGTGTGCTGACGAGGAGGGGAGTGTCGTTGAAGCTGAAGGGAAAGGTGTATGCTGCATGTGTGAGAAGTGTTATGATTTATGGGAGCGAGACATGGGTAAAGAACGTAGAGCAGCAACGAAGGCTGGAAAGGGTGGAAATGCAAATGGTTCGGTGGATGTGCGGAGTATCGTTGAGAGAGAGGAAGACAAATGATGAATTGCGAAAGATGATGGGAATAGAGCCTGTGATTGATGCTGTGAAGAGAAACAGTTTGAGATGATTTGGTCATGTGTTGAGGAAGGATGAAAGTGACTGGTTGAGAAGAGTCATGGAGCTGAATGTAGAAGGAAGTAGAGGACAGGGAAGACCGAGAAAGAGTTGGCTAAAGATGGTCGAATAAGAAATGCGGGCAAGGGGGTTAAGAAGGGGAGATGCAGAAAATAGGGCAAAATGGAGAAGATTGTCATGGGGACCGCAAGGCTAACCCCCGTTCTAGCAGGGAAAATGGCGTTAAAATGCACGTTGTTTTTTTGTTGTATATATATATATATATATATATATATATATATATATATATATATATATATATATATATATATATATATACGTATGTAGATATTACGTGGTGGCTTCTCCTCAGTGAAAGACACATGAAAGCCCGTTTGGAATTTGCAAAAACGCATCTAAAGGACTATCAGACTGTGAGACACAAGATTCTGTGGTCTGATGAAACCAAGATTGAACTGTTTGGCTTCCGACTGGCTACTCCGCCATAAAGCCCAGATCGGTGGAGTGTTGCAGTGATGGTTATCCTTCTGCTAGTTTCTCCTATCTCCACACAGGATCTCTGGAGCTCAGCCAGAGTGACCATCGGGTTCTTGGTCACCTCTCTTACCAAGGCCCTTCCTCCCGATTGCTCAGTTTGGCCGGGCGGCCAGCTCGAGGAAGAGTCCTGGTTGTTCCAAACTTCCTCCATTAAAGAATTATGGAGGCCACTGTGCTCTTGGGAACCTTCAACGCAGCAGTTTTTTGTAGGCTTCCCCAGATCTGTGCCTCGACACAATCCTGTCTCTGAGCTCTGCAGGCAGTTCCTTCGACCTCATGGCTTGGTTTTTGCTCTGATATGCATTGTCAGCTGTGACACCTTATATAGACAGGTGTGTGCCTTTCCAAATCATGTCCAATCAATTGAATTTACCACAGGTGGACTCCAATCAAGGTGTAGAAACATCTCAAAGATGATCAAGAGAAATGGGAGGCACCTGAGCTAAATTTCAAGTGTCATAGCAAAGGGTCTGAATACTTATGTAAATGTGATATTTCAGTTTTTTCTTTTTATAAATTTGCAAAACTTTCTAAAATCCTGTTTTCTCTTTGTCATTATGGGGTATTGAGTGTAGATTGATGAGGGAAAAAATGAATTTAAACGATTTCAGCATAAGCCTGCAACATAACAAAATGTGAAAAAAGTGAAGGGGTCTGATTACTTTCTGAATGCACTGTATATAATTAGGAGGGTTGTGTTTTTTTTCTTGTGAATTGTATGTACTTCTATGGTGAAAAACAGATGTTGCACTTACTTGGACTGTTGTAAGTATCTCATTCCAATAACGTTTTTGAACACCCTTGTCACATTCTGTTTGAAGAAATCTTCATTCTTACCTCTTCTTGGTATGTCTCTGGTGACATTTTTCCAAAACTGGTTTGCCTTGGAGTTGTAAGTTTAACGCTTTGTGGTCTGTCTTTCTTCTGTATGTGACCTGACAGGAGCAGTATCAATTCTGCTACCGGGCAGCACTCGAGTACTTGGGCAGCTTTGACCACTATGCTGTATGATGGACCAGCCAACCTGTCGGACAGTCTCTATCGATCTCGTCACACATCAGAATCTGTTGGTACAGCCTTGCAGTCCAGACCTTTTGTGTGTATGAAGTCCGGCTGGGACATAACGGTTTCTGAGCGTGCAGTGGGCGATTTTCTGCTCGTACCTAAGCCACGTACCACATGCTGTGTTGGAGCTAACACTGATTTCTCACATGGGACTAGAGTCGGCTTCGTGTCGACCTCATTCAACTATCAATTAAGGAGACTATTCGAATCTCAACAAACCAGCATCTGTTTCCGTAATGGCAGACCATCAGAAAACAGCCAAGTCATTACCACCATTCACTTCCTTTTACCATGGGCATTTGTTCAACGAAACTTCTGTATTTAAAATGTACTATAAAATCGTTTTTATGATTATTTAAATTTGTGGCCAAATGTTAAAATATGGTGTGCTGTAGGTCATGGAGAGTGTGCAGGCAACAATGTGGAAGTCCCACAAGCAGGATCAGGGATGTTGGGGAAACTGCGGAAGGCTTTTTCACAAATCAAGATATTATTATCCCCTTGCAGTATCTGACCAATTAGTGTTGCAGTAATCCAACACAGAATGCATATGCAGGGACTTGTTATACTTTCAGCAGAAACATTTTTGCTGGATTGTTGGGTGCAAACAGAAGAGCAATCTTGGGCCACCACCAATGCCAACCGAGGTCTCTCCACCATTTGCCCTCTCCTCCCAACCTCCCTCACCCACCTCTTCTTTGTCGGTGTTTCTAAAATTGAGTTCCTCTCCTTGCCAACTGTCAGCATTGGCATCAGGTGTTATGTTCTGTATTAATTTCTGAACTGTTGATGGTAACTTTGACCTCAATGATGTCTGTTTTTATTTCTTCTGTGTTTGTCACCTCTGTTGTTATAGATTAGCCCAGGTGCTATCAATAAAGTGCAGGTGATATCCCCATATTTCCAGCTTCTTCATCTGCTGTTTGAAAAGAGCTTTTATTTGATTCTTCACTTTCTCATATAAGCATACCAACACACAATGCCGGGTCCCTCTTCCCACCCTTTCCCCTCCCTTGTCCCTTCCATTATCCTACCTCCTCCCATTCCACTCACACCCCCCCCCCCCCGAACTCCCACCCTGCCCCTTCCCCTCCTTCTTGACCGATGACATCATAAATTTACATTTTCCAATATAAATGTTGCATAGATCATGCTCAAGAAATTTCAAACTAATCGAACGAAGCGTTATACTTGTCAAGTTACGACGTCATAATAACGGCACCAATGACATCATCATTAACAACACTTATTCCCGATGCAGAGTTCTTTACAATGAGCCATGTTTTAAGTTTTTTCCATGGAGCGATTTTGGAGATACTGTATATACAGTCACGTGAAAAAGTAAGTACACCATGTAAAGTTTTGACTTTTTCAACATATTTCAACATACAGCTATTTGATCTTCATTTCAACAATATTGATAGATAAAGGTGATATAATATAATAAATTTCATGAAACATTTACATTTTGTAGTCCATTGTATAATTTAAATAAACATAAATGCAAATTTCGCATGTGGAAAAAGTAAGTACACCCCTACATTTATCACTACTTCAAATACCTAAAATTAGAATCAAGTGCACCAGCTCAGGTGCAAATGATTAGAACATCGTTAGAGAGGATCTTGGAGGAACCTGTCTTATTTAAACCACAGACATTTAATTTGGTTTGCTCTTTGTTATTGAAGTGTGCGGCGTCACCATGCCTAGATCAAAAGAGCTCTCTGTGGCCTTCAGAAAGAAGGTTATAGATGCCTACGAGTCTGGGAAGGGATTTAAAAAGATCTCCAAACAATTTGAAATCAATCATTCGACTGTCCGGAAGATCATCTACAAGTGGAGAAGATTCCAAACAACTGCCAACTTGTTCAGGCCAGGCCGCCCCTGCAAGTTCAGCCCGAGAGCAGACCGCAAGATGCTGAAAGAAGTCTCGAAGAACTCCAGAATGTTATCACGGGACCTACAGGTAGCTCTTGCCACTGTTGATGTCAAAATGCACGAGTCTACCATTAGAAAGAGCCTGTACAAATTTGATCTACATGGGAGGTGTGCCAGGAGGAAACCTTTGCTGTCCAGAAAGAACATCAGAACAAGACTAAAGTTTGCCAATGAACACCGAGGCAAAGACCAGCACTGCTGGAACAATGTGCTCTGGACAGACGAGTCAAAGGTAGAGCTATTTGGCCACAGTACCAGAAAACATGTTTGGCGAAAACCAAAGACAGCATTTGACCACAAGAACCTGATACCAACTGTAAAGCATGGTGGTGGAAATATTATGGTTTGGGGCAGCTTTGCTGCATCAGGGCCTGGGAAGCTCACCATCATAGAATCCACTATGAATTCTTCATTGTACCAGAGGGTGCTTGAGGATAATGTGAGGCCATCTGTCGGAAAGTTGAAGCTCAACCGAAGGTGGACCTTGCAACATGACAATGACCCTAAACATACCAGTAAATCCACCAAGGAATGGCTGAAAAGAAAGAAATGGAGGGTTCTGGAATGGCCAAGTCAAAGCCCGGATCTAAATCCCATCGAGATGTTGTGGGGGGATTTGAAACGAGCTGTGCATGCAAGAAACCCCTTAAACATCGCACAGCTGAAATAATTCTGCATGGAGGAGTGGGCAAAAATTTCTCCCAGTCGATGTCAGAGACTGGTAGACAGTTATAAGAAACGCCTACTTGAGGTTGTTTCTGCCAAAGGAGGCAATACCACCTATTAGAGCCAAGGGGTTACTTACTTTTTCCACATGGGAAATTTGCATTTATGTTTATCTATATATATAAAACACAGTGTGTGTGTGTGTGTGTGTGTGTGTGTGTGTGTGTGTGTGTGTGTGTGTGTGTGTGTGTGTAATGTTACCGGTAGACTCCTAAACGGAGAGGCTTACGTGCTTGATATTTGGCATAGACATGGCCATTGAGCCTGGGACGAACATGGCCGAACTCAAAATATTTGACGATCCATATTTTTTATTCATATTTACCTCAGCGCATTTCAGCGCACGGAATCAACGGAATCAGAGCAGGTGGGCGCTGATTCGCTCAGAGCGATCACGTGATGACGCTATGACGCTATGAACGCTATGACGCTATGAACGCTATGACAAAAAAAATCGCTATGAAACGCTATGAACGCGATGACGCTATGAACGATATGACGCTATCACGCTATCACGCTATCACGCTATGAAACGTACGCTATGAACGATATGACGCTATGACGCTATGAAAAAAAAAATCGCTATGACGCTATGAAACGCTATGAACGCGATGACGCTATGAACGATATGATGCTGTGATGCTATGACGCTATGAAACGCTATGAAGCTATGAACGCTATGAACGATATGACGCTATGACGCTATGAAAAAAAAAATCGCTATGACGCTATGAAACGCTATGACGCTATGGACGCTATGACGCTATGAAAAAAAAAATCGCTCGCTTTGCCAAGGGGCTCGCTCTCCCCCCGTTCCCCTCCCCTCCCCTCCCCTTCCCCCTCCCCCTCCCCTCCCCCGCCCGGCAATGCCGGGTACTTCTGCTAGTTTAAATTATACAATGGGCTACAAAATGTAAATATTTCATGATATTTGTTATATTATATCACCTTTATCTTTCAATATTGTTGAAATGAAGATCAAATAGCTGTATGTTGAAATATGTTGAAAAAGTCAAAACTTTACATGGGGTGTACTTACTTTTTCGCGTGACTGTAGCTCCATAACTTTTTTGGTTTTCCAACATGACACCTGTGTACCACGTGATCTATGACATCATAATTATCAATCAAAAAAATGCTACATGAGTAGACGCATATTACATGAAAATTTCCTGTCAATCGGACCATTGGATGCCAAGAAAATGAATTTTAAAATGCAGACATGCACATACAGGATCGATCACTTAACCCAGCTTTTCGCTTTGCGAACGCAGGGTAATAATTATATGGGTATGCAGATCAAAATCACTTGTTTTAAATTTTTCGCAGGGTGCATATTTGGAGTTAGTCTACAAACACTTATTTTACCCTTGAGAGTTGTATGGTTAAATGTGCAGTAGAATTTCCTTTAAATTGATGTATAGGTTGTGTTTGTACTATTTTCGTTTTTTAAATAATTAGCTATTAGCGCATTTGAGAGGTCACGTACCTCCTTCTTTGCCTATCTTACTGATTGATGTAACATCCTAATGAAGTTATTTTTCCATATTTGATGATCGGAGCTCACCATCTCACCAATATATATATATATACACATGTATCCTACGGGCCTGGTTGAAATGCAAACAATTTGGGCTTTTTATAAAGCTTTGTATATATGTTTCTACCCTCTGAGATGGTGACACGTGGTGGCTTGGGTGTTTTATAAATTATGAACCATGAGAAAATGACTGTTTAAAATCCCTTGTAAGGTGCATCATAGCTAAAAAAAAAGTGATCCTATAAAGTTTTGTCACGATTATCCTTGAGAGCTGAGAAGAGTAGGGTCACAAACAAGCAAACAACATCTCATTCGCTTTTATTTAGAACATTGTATGCTGTGTGTGTGTGTGTGTGTGTAATTTGTGGATACTGTGCACGTTAGCCAAATGTAATACAAGGACTACCTTTAGCATAGTGGTTGCCAACTGTCCTCCGGGCCTGGTGTTCCCTCTCCCCACAGATCTATCCACACAGGTTGCTGCTGTTACTTCAGAGATTCTATATTTAACAGAAATATTACTCACAGCAATTCTCCAACTCTTCTGTGTCTCTTCCTCGCCGTTCTCTTCCATGATAATGATAGATCAGGCCTCCACCCTTGTGGTGGCATTGCTATTTTCTGTGAAAATCCATCCGCCAATGCCTATGTAATGTGTTAGCCCATCCTGAACCCCCTCTCCCCCATCACCTCCCCCCCCCCCCCCCAAAAAAAAACTTCTGGATGCATATTCTTCTTTGCACCAACATTATATCTACCTTGTGATGTATTACCCACCTAACAATGATAACTCCAAATATGTCTCTCTGCTAATATGGATGAACTACTAGCCAAATATCCAACTCTCTTTTCCTTAGCAATGGCATTTCAACTGCCATGTGCCAGTTGGATAAGTTTCCTCTGCACTGCAACAACCAGCCATGGGCCTACAGCTACGGACTTCTGCAATTCATTGAGTCTGACCTAATCCATGAACTTCATAACCAATGGATCTCTGCGAATGGTATAATTTCCCTCCTAGTCCTGCTTATGTCTAACTTCCCATCCAACGTCTGTTTATCCTTTGCCCCACTTGGCTCCAATGACCATGTTGTTGTAAAAGTATAAATTTCTCTGCCTGGTGTTAAAAAGCTTCCGCAGAATCGCAGTCTTCTTATTGTTGGCCCAATGGCCTAATGGATAAAGCTCCCATCATCAGGCTCTCAGGCAGTCTTCTTATTCAGTCATGCCAACTGGAATGGACTGCAATCTGCTGTCTCGCAAAAGAGGATTGATTGCAGTCTGCCCCCCTTTTTGTCTGTCTTCAATCTCCCCTGCAACCGATTATCTGTATGGAAAAGCTTCTATAAAAGCCTGCCTGCTCTCTCTCATCTGCTGCGATCATATCCATCCTCTAGCACTTGTACATTGGATTACGTGGCAAGGCAGTAGCTCTCAAGCACAGCTTCCTTTCTCATCATGTAAGGATAATCAAACTGTGGGAAACTTCTAGGTAATTTATGTCTTTCAATCCTGATAAATCTCACACTCTTACGATGTCTCTCCGAAAAGACCGACTGGAAAACCCTCCCATCCACTTTCTGAATAATCCTCTCCAAGAAGTTCTGTCACTCAAGCTTTTGGGTCTCACTATCTGCCATGATCTTTCCTGGGAAAACCACATTTCAAATCTGGCCTCCAAAGCCAGTCGCCGACTGGGCATCCTCCGTAGTGCGAAGTCCTTCCTTGGCACACCTGAGCTCCTCACCACATACAAGGCTTTCATCCGCAGCTCTATGGAATACTGCTCTCCCCTCTGGTCTGGTGCTCCTGCCTCACACCTAGCCCGTCTTCACGCTGTTGAAACCAAAGCGTTCAGAATCATTGGAATCTCCCACGATGAAGCTAACTCCAAGGGCCTTTCACTCACTCACCGCAGGCAGGTTGGTGGTCTTTCCGTCTTCTACCGACTCCTCTCTGGCCTTGCCCCCCCAGCCCTCTCTGGGCTCTGTCCCCCAAATATTCCGACAGGTCGCACAAGATCTGCCTGCAACCCTCTTATGGTTAAACTGCCAAAATCAAGACTTTCTGCTCACCTTCACTCCTTCATTCCTCTTTTCTCCCGCCTCTGGAACAAACTCCCTCACTCTCTTCAATCCCACTCCACCCTCCAGGTCTTTAAAACAGCTGTTCACCACCATCTCTTATCCTTCCCCATCCAAAACCTTGATCTTTTCTACCCCCGCTAATTTCAGTCCCCTTGTGTTTTATACCTCTCCCCCCCCCCCCCCCTCCCCCTCCCATGCCTCCTGCCGCCAAGCCCTCTCCCTCCCACACTTCTCCCTGCTCTCAAATGTTGTGGTTGTGTGCTTCCCCTTCTCTCCCCATCTTGTCTTCCGCTCCCTCTTTTTGTATATTTTGTTTGTCTGGTTGATTTGTTTGTGAAATAAATGTTAGCTCTTTCACGAGCCTCGATTCAGTATACAAAAAAAAAAAAAAAAAAATTCCGAAAACCTCATCATAACAAATGTTTGTCCACATTTAGGCGAGCAAGAAAAACAGCACTTCTTGTCTGTCCCCTCTCTCAGCTCAAATGGAATAACAGCTGACTGCTCTCAAGACAAGGCTGATTGTGGCTACTCAGTGTTTACCTCAAAAGTTTGTGTCCAAACCCATCCCTCTCTATTCACACCTTATCCCTTTGCTTCTTGACACAGTTACTTTTGTCAACTGAGACATTTATGAATGCTCTTGATTCTTCCTTCCTGTGGTTTATTCATTGGCTAAGCGTGGTACGAATAGGATCGCTCAAATCGGGTTACACTAATTAAGACTGCACGGACCACAACAACAACAACAACAACAACAACAACATGCATTTTCAGGCCATTTTCCCTGCTAGAGCGGGGGTTAGCCTTCCGGTCCCCATGACAATCTTCTCCATTTTGCCCTAATCTCTCACTGCACGGACCACGTGGTACTCAATCCGCTCAGCATACTCAAACCACACGTGGCTCGTGCGAGGCTTGTTTTCTCGCTTCCAGGGCAGCGCGGGGAATTAGGTACGAGCGAGAAGTGGTCCCGAGACCCTACTCTGCGTTTGTCCGGAAGGGACGTTGCAAGTCTCGGTTCCGCCAAGTCCAGAAAGAACAAGGGGATTAATCCCCCCCTTTGGTAAGGGGAAGAAGGGCGGCGTAGAACCGTAACAATTGAGCCCATATCATTCAGTACCTATTTTTTCAAATCCTGTGCTGTTTCTCTTGCTTATCCTCTATCTGTTCTCTTCAGCCTATCCTTGGGCTGACAGGGAGGCCTAGGGATATGCATGCTCACCTCTGAGCTGTCTAACCTGGGTTTGAATCCCAACAAAGCTACAAACTGTCATCCCGGTGTTTCACATGCACAGTGGTCAGCAATGTGTGTGCCGTCCCACAAGTGGCTCGTGCGAGGCTTGTTTTCTCGCTTCCAGGGCAGCGCGGGGAATTGGGTACGAGCGAGAAGTGGTCCCGAGACCCTACCCCGCGTTTGTCCGGAAGGGACGTTGCAAGTCTCGGTTCTGCCAAGCCCAGAAAGAACAAGGGGATTAATCCCCCCTTTGGTAAGGGGAAGAAGGGCGGCGTAGAACCGTAACAATTGAGCCCATATCATTCAGTACCTATTTTTTCAAATCCTGTGCTGCTTCTCTTGCTTATCCTCTATCTGTTCTCTTCAGCCTATCCTTGGGCTGACAGGGAGGCCTAGGGATATGCATGCTCACCTCTAAGCTGTCTAACCTGGGTTTGAATCCCAACAAAGCTACAAACTGTCATCCCGGTGTTTCACATGCACAGTGGTCAGCAATGTGTGTGCCGTCCCTCGGCTGGACATTAAACAAGCGTCCCATGTGTCGGCATTAGTTGGAGGATGATAATGACCCTACTGTGTCCTTGGCGAAGAGTAGGTGAACTATCGCCGGCACAAATTACAAATTCCTGCCCTAACTAGCAGAAGGCACCGCATCAGCGACATAGGCGATTCCCTCAGCCAATGATGCTAATGCATACGAAAGAAGAAGAAGCTTATTATTCACTGTCTATTCCCCCTCCCCTACTTCCCCTCCTTCACTCCACAACCTTTCCATCTACCTGGAAGACATTGATCTCTCCCATACACACAATAATGGTTAAAAAAACATCATCACAGCTGAAATAGTCTTTCCTTTTGTCAAATGGCCTGATCTATCACCATCAGTCTGGATTGTGTCTAGCGAACTAAACTTTGGATATGTTGCTACTCTCTTGCAATTATGGATGGAAGACTTCAAATTCAAGAAAAATCTGGCATGTCTCAAACATACAGTTAAGCACCTTGCTCTACTTGCCAAGCTTTCTGCCTGTAGAATATGTCCAAGAACACCTTTTTTCCTGGCCTTCTAACATCCTCTGCTCACGCATTCACACAATATTCAATTATCCTCGACCCCATTCGTTAGTGGGTGTAGGGAAGTGTTTTATGCCCCCACAAAAATGGAAATCAAGGAGTTGATACTCCAGTTGATACATAATTGAGCCAAATAATCAGGGGAAAGATTAATTGTTCAACGGTTTTTAAAATAACGGGTACACAAATGTACATGGACAGATGATTGGGCATTCGGTCGGTGAGTCGGACGGAACTCATTTTAATGTCCCCAGTCTCAGACCTTGTCAAAGGAGTGGGAGACAAAAAACAAAATTTGATTTCTTTAAGACGCCAACAGGATTAGAACAACACCAGGCAACCCCGGTACCCCTGCTCTTCCTTTATAAATCTCTGTTTGCCTCTTTGCATATGATTCTACATTATACCTTACAATTCTATATCCTAGCACAGACCAGGAGCAGCAGCTTCTCTATCTGCTGATCTGGAAAGATCCAACACTTAGAAGATAATTTTCAATCCAGGCAAATCTTGCATTCCCACATTATCTCTTCAGAAGGAATGGCAAAAAACCCATTGATCTCTTTCCTCAATGCACCACTGGAAGAAGTTCAGTCTCTCAAAGCATCATCTACCCCCTCTCTTGGAAAGATCAAATATCAAGGCAAGGCCTCAACGCCAAAAATGGCATGCTCCATCATTTCAACTAAACGTCGTACCTCATTGTTGGTACGTCCATAGTTTTTGGTCCACAGCTCAATGAGTACAGCCCTACCCATTTTACACCTAGATGCTGTGGATTACAAAGCTTACAATCTGCTTACATCTTTGGAATCTGCCTCAAAGAAGCAGGAGCACAAGGCCTGTTGCTCTCTCGTCACAAACAGGTTGGTGGCGCATTTGTTTTTTTACCACCTCTTCAAAGGTCTTGCTAACTCTGCTATTCCACCTCTACATCCCTTTCTGGACCGTCCAGGTTGCAAATGGTATTACAGTAACCCCTTCCTCATTAAAATTCCCAAATCCAGTCTCGCTGTTCACCTCTACTACGTTGTTGCTTTCTTCCACTTGTGGAACTGCCTTCCTTAATATGTCAATCGCACTCCTTCAAGGGCTTCAAGTCTGCACTAAACCACCACCTCGTGCAGGTTTTCCTCCATCTCTTCTCATGATCTTTTCTCTTCTCTGCTCTTGTGAATCCATTTTGGTATAAGGGAATGATGTAGAAGGCAGGGGTTGTAATCACCCTCCCTACCCCTCTTTACGAACAAGCATTGAAGTTCCCATTTTTACCTTCGCCATCAAAGATGGGTGGGGTTATGTTTTCACCTCTGTTTGTTTGTCTGTTTGTTACTTGCGAAAATCGAAAAAAAATTCAAGTATATTGGTTGTGTTGCCTCGTTATTTGTTTGTATGTCAACAGCCGACAGGTCACATGTACTTCGTTCTTCACGAAAGTTCACCACCAGATAGAGTTGGCGATAAGGAAGAAGTCGCGTGATGTTTTTATTTCTAGATCAAAAGGTCAACATAGGCCAAAGGTCGACAACTTTGTCAAATTTCTAAAATCCTAAATTTTCACGATTGACTTGAAAATTAAAGAGGATTTTCATATCAGCAAACTGAATTCAACCACCACCTATTTTTGAGGTCAACATAGGCCAAAAGGTCAACATAGGCTGACATTTCTAAAATTGTCAATTTTTATCTGATTGACCTGAAATATGAACAGGATTTTCATATCAGCTCACTCAATTCAACCACCATTTTTTTGCAATCGACATAGGCCAAAAGGTCAATATAGGCCAAAGGTAAACTTAGTTGGCATTTCCAAAATCCTCAAATTTCATGTAATAGACTTGAAATTTGAAAGGGATTTGCATGTCTGCTCACTGAATTCAACCACCAATTATTTTAAGGTACAATTTGTTGAGAGTTCACAATTATTGTGCTCTGCACAATGTCTTTCCTGTTATGACGAAAATTGAAATTTTTCATTATATGTCACTCTGCTGACTTTGTTTGTTTGTATGTTTGTCTGTCAGTGCGATAACTCACAAACACTTTCAGCTATCTTCGTCAAACTCTACCAGAGGATTCCGAAGGAAACAAGTGAGCCTGTCAATGTGACTATTGTTACGTATTACCTCCCCAAACCCCGGTTGCGGTGCACCTCAGAGTCTCGAGCGGGAACACGGCAGAAAGATTTGTTATTTTGCGTTTTCTAATAGACCATGGTAAAACCACACCAATGCAATTGTAGAACAAAACAAGTAATTGTATTAAGAACTCTCACATACACAAAAATAACACTGTGAAAAAGAGTACAATGAAAATATCACATGCATGAAATGAATAATACATATGATGGTACCAGGTGGTGCATATATTTTTTTCAGCAACCAACTCCACCTGTAGAACTTGACCTTCATTCCCCAATGCTCCCAAAGCAATAAACTCATGATACACCAAACGTGAGTGGAATGTAACATTCCCCAAAGTCCGTGCACGAATCTCCACGCGGGGTGAAGGTCGAGGTTGTGCAGAACGGCAAAACAACAGGCAGGTATTGGCGCAGCTGTGGATGTGGAATTACGAGGTGAGAGGTGAATATGTGAATTGAGCCGATATGAAAACCAACGGCAATCGACACGATGATGTCGATATGGCAATCCCAATGACCAAACACCAAGCAGATGGTCTCTTCGATGACAAAATGGCGGATCGGCCTGTAATGGAGGCGCTTGCTTTCCCTCCAACAATAGCTCACACTTAGTGATAAAACCTGAGATGCAGGTTGAATTGCACTCGCAATATATGACGATGTCGTGGACAATCCCTTTCCCGGGAAGCCTCGACTCATTCGCGACCAATATCAAAAAAGTCCGCTCGCAGCCTTGATGCGACTCATGGCCGTCTCCTCCTCTCTCTCTCTGTGCATCTTGATCTCTCTCCTCTTCTGGTTTCTTTGCCGCATTTTTTCTTTTTCCTCCACAAACATTTATTTTTACCTTTTACTAAAGTCATCTCCATTTCACACAAAAATCTTAACAACAATATTACCTGAAACGAAAAATCCTACAAGTACATAATAACAACAAAGGCGGAAGTGACGAATCCGTAACACTATGTAAAAGGTCAAGGTGACAGTGACGTCATTTGCGTAGCTGAGCAGATCAGGCGTGACGTAGATATCACGACGCTGTGGCAGACACGAAAGCCCACTGGGGTGGTGACATCATTCCGCGCACCAAGTGGGCGGCGGCCACGCGCGAGGGGTAGGCGTGGCCTCAGGATATATACCGGGCACGCAGCCCGGAGCGCGCCAGTGCTACAGTGACCTCTTGTCAATAAAGACACTTTTGTTTTAACCGCGTTGTCCGCTTCCTCCTTGGTAGCAAGTCGCGCGCGTAGCACCGTGCTTCATTGGTGACCTCCGACGTTCTGGTCAGCCGTCACTGACCACCCAAACCCGCCACAGCCATGGCAAACAACGCCGTAGCGATAAAGCTACCCGACTTCTGGGAAGCTCAGGCGGAGATCTGGTTCCTGCAGGCCGAAGCCCAGTTCAGGCTTCGACGCATCACGGCGGATGAGACACGCTACTGCCAAGTGGTCGCCTCCCTCGGGGCCGGCGTGGCCGCCCGCGTCGTGTCGGTCCTGAGGAACCCACCGGCCGACGACAGGTACGAGGCGATCAAGCGTCTCCTCCTCGCCACGTTCGGCCTCACGGTGGACGCACGGGCCGATCGCCTCTTGGACCTCCCCGAGCTCGGTGACACGCGACCGTCAGTCCGAATTGACCATATGCTGTCGCTCATGGGCGACGAAACCCCGAACGCTCTATTCCGGGTGTTATTTCGACGCCAGCTGCCGGCACGAGTACGCCTCGCGTTGGCCGGTTCCGTGACAACGGAACCCCGCGCGCTTGCGGCCGAGGCCGACAAGTTCTACGCGGCTTTGGACACGCAGGCGAGTTTCGGTGCGGCCGTAGCGGCTCCCGAGCCCGAAACTGCTGCGGGTGCCCACCCCTACTACGCGACGCACTGCGTAGCCGCTGAACCTCCTGCGGGTGCCCACCCCTGCTCCGAGGGACGCCTCGTGGCAGCCGCCATGCCCCGCCCACCACCACCACGGAAACCACGGCCTCCGGCTTCGCCGCAAACCTGGTGCCATTTCCATGCTAGGTTTGGCCAAGAGGTTCGGCAATGTCGCCCGCCGTGCTCATTCGGCAGGTCGGGAAACGCCCGGGCCGGCCCTCGGTAGTGGCACTGAGCACCGGCCGATTAAACAGCCTCCTGTACGTAACGGACACCTTATCCGGGCGCTGTTACCTGTGCGACACGGGAGCGCAGGTGAGTGTCGTTCCCGCCGGTACGTCCGACAAGCAGTCCGCGGGCCGGGGCCCCGCGCTGCTTGCTGCCAACGGTACGCCCATTCGCATGTACGGAAAACGCTGCCTTTCTCTGCGGTTCGGAGGGCAGGTTTTCCGATGGTCGTTCGTCACTGCCGACGTGCCTATGGCATTGCTCGGCACGGACTTCCTCTGTGCCAATGGCCTGTTGGTCGACGTCAAGCACAGAAGGCTTGTCCAGGCTGAGACGTTCAGCTCGCTCGCTTGTGCGCTGCCCGCCTCGTTGAGCAGCTCACGGAGCAGCTCATCGAGCGGCTCGCTGAGCGGCTTGCTGAGTGGTTCGGTTCCGGCCAGGTTCATCTGCACGCTTCCGGCAGCGGACGAATTCACCCGCCTCCTCGCCCGTTTCCCGGCCCTCACGAGGCCCAGCTTCTCGGCGGGGACCGTCTAGCACGGGGTGGAACATCACATCCCCACCGCCGGGCCACCGGTCTACGCCCGGGCACGCCGCCTCGAGCCGACGAAGCTCGCAGTAGCTAAAGCGGAGTTTGCTACGCTGGAGCGGCTCGGCATCGTGCGGCGCTCCGAGAGCGCTTTGGCGTCGCCGCTCCACATCGTGGCCAATCCCGGCGGGGGATGGCGACCGTGCGGGGACTACCGCCATCTCAACGACGCCACCACCCCCGACCGCTACCCCATCCCTAATATTCAGGACTTTTCCGTCCACTTGGTGAATATGTCCTTCTTCTCGAAGGTGGACCTCATACGCGGTTACCACCAGGTCCCCGTCAGGCCGGAGGACATCCCGAAGACGGCTGTCATCACGCCGTTCGGTCTTTTCGAATTTCTTCGGATGCCCTTCGGTTTGAAGAATGCGGCTCAGGCGTTCCAGCGCCTCATGGACAGCGTCTTGCGCGACTTGGATTTCGTCTACGTCTATCTGGATGACATCCTCGTCGCAAGCGCGTCCCGCGAAGAGCACCTACACCATCTCCGCATGCTCTTCGAACGTCTGGGCCAGCACGGCCTGATCGTGAACCCCGCCAAGTGCCAGTTCGGTGTCGCTGAAATCAACTTTTTGGGGCACCGCATCACCAGGCACGGGGCCGTCCCCCTACCGGCCAGGTGGAGGCAGTGAAGGGGTTTCCGCGCCCCCGCACGATCAGGGGGCTCCAGGAGTTCCTGGGCATGGTAAACTTTTACCACCGTTTCCTGCCCCGCATCGCCCAGCTCCTGCGCCCCTTGCACGAGGCCCTTCGAGGGAAGCCGGGCAAAGGTGACGTCACCTGGACCGAGCAGATGGACGCGGCGTTCGTGGGCGCGAAGCTCGCCTTGTCTAACGCCACCATGCTCGCGCACCCGGCGCCCGATTCACCGATCGCCCTCACCACCGATGCCTTGGACTACGCGGTGGGCGCGGTGCACAAGCAATGGGTGCGTGGAGCTTGGCAACCGCTGGCGTTCTTCAGCCGGCAGCTTCGCCCGCCCGAACGCCGGTACAGTACCTTCGACCGCGAGTTGCTCGGGCTCCACCTGGCGGTCAGGCACTTCCGCCATCTGCTCGAGGGCCGTGCGTTCACGGCCTTCGTCGACCACAAGCCACTGGTGTTCGCGATGGGCAAGGTCGCCGAGCCGTGGTCGGCCCGGCAGCAGGGTCACCTCTCGGCCGTGTCCGAATACACGACGGACATCCGGCATGTCGCGGGGAAGGACAACCCGGTGGCGGATTGCCTTTCCCGGTCCGTTGCCCATGCGGTCCACCTCGGCATCGACTATGCCCGGATGGCGGCGGACCAGGCCGCCGACCCCGACGTCCAGGCCTTGCGGACCGCCGTTACAGGGCTCCGCGTCACCGAGGTGCCGTTCAACGGCGCGGGCACGGCCCTCTGGTGCGACGTCTCCCTCGGGCGGCCTCACGCCATCGTGCCCGCGGGCTGGCAGCGCCAGATTTTCGACTCCATCCACGGCCTGTCCCACCCGGGCACGAGGGCCTCCCAGAGGTTGATCGCCGACAAGTTTGTCTGGCATGGCCTCCGGAAGGCTGTCCGCGGCCGGGCCAGGACGTGCCTCGCGTGCCAGCGCGCGAAGGTGCACCGACACACCCAGGCCCCATTGGCCCCGTTTGCGGTGCCGGAACGTCGGTTCGACCACGTTCACGTGGACACGGTGGGACCTCTGCCCCCCTCGCGGGGTTTCACCCACGTCCTGACCATGATGGACCGCACCACCCGGTGGCCGGAGGCCGTGCCTTTGGCGTCAATGACGGCGGCGGACGTCGCGCAGGCGTTCATCGCCACCTGGGTCGCCCGGTTCGGCGCCTCCTCGGACATCTCATCCGACCGCGGCCCCCAGTTCACCTCGGGGCTCTGGGGGGGTGGTCGCGCGGGGGCTCAGGGTCCAGCTGCACCACACCACGGCCTACCACCCCCAGGCTAACGGCCTGTGCGAGCGGTTCCACCGCTCGTTGAAGACCGCGTTCCGGGCCACCCTCCGCGACGGCAGCTGGGTCGACAGGCTCCCCTGGGTCCTGCTGGGCCTCCGGACGGCGCCCAAGGAGGACCTGCGCACATCCGCGGCGGAGTTGGTCTTTGGACAACCGCTGCGGGTGCCGGGCGAGTTCCTCCCCGACCCCACGGCACCTTGGTCCACGGCGCAGGAGCGCTCCGCGCTGCAGGAGACCGCCCGGAGGTTCGCCCCAGTGCCGACGGCGCACCACGGGCACCCACCCACGCACGTCGCCCCGGAGCTTCGCACAACGGAGTACTTCTTCGTCCGGCACGACGCCCACCGGACACCACTGCGGCCCCCGTACGACGGGCCTTTCCGCGTGCTGGAGACCGGGGTGAAATACTTCACCTTGGACATCGGCGGTACTCCCGACCGCGTCTCGTGGATCGACTCAAGCCGGCCCACCTCGACATGGACCACCCACCGCCAGTGGCTCGGCCCCCGCGTCGGGGCCGCCCCCCGGCGGGCGGACCCCCGGCACCGCCCAGCACCGCCGGCACTCCGCCCCCCGGTCCGGCACCCATCCCGGGTACAGCCGGGGGCATCCCAGCTGGCATCCCTGCACCCCGGACACCGCCGGTCGCCAGAGGGCGCTTCGGCCAGGTCATCCATTTGCCCCGCAAACTGGCCCTCCAGGTGCGCGGGAATTCTGGGGGGGCGCGTGTGGCGGACACGAAAGCCCACTGGCGTGGTGACATCATTCCGCGCACCAAGTGGGCGGCGGCCACGCCCGAGGGGTAGGCGTGGCCTCAGGATATACACCGGGCGCGCAGCCAGGAGCGCGCCAGTGCTACAGTGACCTCTTGTCAATAAAGACACTTTTGTTTTAACCGCGTTGTCCGCTTCCTCCTTGGTAGCAAGTCGCGCGCGTAGCACCGCGCTTCAACGCGACAATATAAATCGTTCCTGAGCCACTGGTGGGAAAGATATCGTCATAGTGACCACTTTCAAAGGTCAAGGTTCTCTCGATTTTCATCATGCCTGTCAGGCTATTGCCTGACACCTTCTTGTTTGTCTGTCTGTGAACAGGATATCTCAAAGTTGTGGACGGATTTGGATGAAATTTGAAGGAGAGGTTTCTCTGCATGTGTGACAAGGAGGGAATTATTACATTTTGGTGACAAAATTTTAAAATGATTTTAAAAATAAGAATTTTTAAAATGATTCTTCACCATTGGGAGATAGGACAAAAATGATATCTATATAATTATATAAAAGTGTGTGTGTGTGTGTGTGTGTGTGTGTGTGTGTGTGTGTGTGTGTGTGTGTGTGTGTGTGTGTGTGTGTGTGTGTCTGTGTGTGTGTGTAATGTTACCGATAGACTCCGAAACGGAGAGGCTCACGTGCTTGATATTTGGCATAGACATGGCCATTGAGCCTGGGACGAACATGGCTGAGACCATATTTGACGAGATCCATATTTTTTATTCATATTTACCTCAGCGCATTTCTGCGAAGTACCGCTAATCTCAGCCAGTGCGAGCAGCTCGCTGATTCGCTCAGAGCGATCACGTGATGTTCCATCCCGTCACACGTCACACGTTTGCACCTAATTCAGGGCGAAAAGCGATTGCGTTTTTCACCTTTATGCGACCGTGTTTTGTGTCGATTTTGTGCGATATTAATTAAATTTTAATTCATATTTCGTGTTTACGAATTCGAATACGAAGGATTTCCCCTTTCCCCTTTCGATTTCGAATACGAATCGAATACGAGCTTGAGTCGAGAGGGCGAATGTACGGGTTGGGAATGTACGGGTCTCCCCTCCCCCACCCGGCAATGCCGGGTACTTCTGCTAGGATCACGTGATGTTCCAACTTTGCCGCCAAAACCTCACAGTTATGCGTTCGCACGTAATTCAGTTTTTTCACATTTCAGCGAGGAACATTGCCATTCACACCACATAGGTTTTTTTTCACTTTCATCTGATATTTGTGATTTATTTCAAACAAACTGTATTTCCCATCTACACGGCCATGTATTCCTATTAACGTAATATGTAAAGTACATAAATTGTGTGGATTACATCATTTCTGGATGTGATCAATTGCCAGTAACCATCTATATCCCTCCCCTCCCCTTCCCTCCTCCCCCTCCCTTTCCCCCCTCCCCCTCCCCCTACCCTTCCCCTCCCTTCCCCCTCCACCCTACCCTCTCCCATTCCCCCCTCCCCTCTCCCCTCCCCCTCCCCTCCCCTCCCCCTCCCTTTCCCCCATGCCCCTCCCTTTCCCCCCCTACCACCTTCCTTTCTGCCCTACCCCTTCCCCATCCCCCTCCCCCTCCCCTCTCCCTCCCTTTCCCCAATGCTCCTCCCTTTCCCCCCTACCCCTCCCCCTACCCTTCCCCTCCCTTCCCCCTCCACCCTACCCTCTCCCCTTCCCCCCTCCCATTTCCCCTCCCCCTCCCTTTCCCCCATGCTCCTCCCTTTCCCCCCTACCCCTTCCCCACCGCCCCTCCCCCTACCCCCTCCCCCCTCCCTCCCCCTCCCTTTCCCCCATGCTCCTCCCTTTCCCCCCTACCCCTTCCTTTCTGCCCTACCCCTTCCCCATCCCCCTCCCCCTCCCCCCTCCCCCTCCCTTTCCCCCATGCTCCTCCCTTTCCCCCCTACCCCTTCCTTTCTGTCCTGCCCCTTCCCCACCCCCCTCCCCCTCCCCCCTCCCCCCTCCATCCCCCCCTCCCTCCCCCTCCCCCTCCACTCCCCCCTCCCCTCCCCCTCCCCCTCCACTCCCCCTCACCCCTCACCTCCCCCCCCTCCCCTCCCCCCTCCCCCTCCCCCCTCTCTTTCCCCCCTCCCCCTCCCCCTACCCTTCTCCCTCCCTTCTCCCTCCACCCTACCCTCTCCCCTTCCCCCATCCCCTTTCCCCTCCTCTCCCCCTCCCCCTCCCTTTCCCCCATGCCCCTCCCTTTCCCCCCTACCCCTTCCTTTCTGCCATAGCCCTTCCCCATCCCCCTTCCCCCTCCCCCTCCCTTTCCCCCATGCTCCTCCCTTTCCCCCCTACCCCTTCATTTCTGTCCTACCCCTTCCCCACCCCCCTCCCCCTCCCCCCTCCCCTCGCTCTCCCTCGCCCTCCCCCTCCCCCTCCCCCCGCCCCTCCCCCTCCCCTCTCCCTTTCCCGCCTCCCCCTCCCTCCCGCTCCCCCTCCCTTTCCCCCCTCACCCTCCCCCTACCCTTCCCACTCCCTTCTCCCTCCACCCTACCCTCTCCCCTTCCCCACTCCCCTTTCCCCTCCTCTCCCCCTCCCCTCCCCTCCCCCTCCCTTTCCCCCATGCTCCTCCCTTTCCCCCCTACCCCTTCCTTTCTGCCCTACCCCTTCCCCATCCCCCTCCCCCTCCCCCTCCCCTCCCCCTCCCTTTCCCCCATGCTCCTCCCTTTCCCCCCTACCCCTTCCTTTCTGTCCTACCCCTTCCCCACCCCCCCCTCCCCCTCCCCCCTCCCCCCTCCATCCCCCTCCCCCTCCACTCCCCCCTCCCCCCTCCATCCCCCTCCCCCTCCACTCCCCCCTCCCCTCCCCCTCCCCCTCCACTCCCCCTCCCCCCTCACCTCCCCCCCCCTCCCCTCCCCCCTCCCCTCCCCCCTCCCCCTCCCCCTCCCCCCTCCCCCGCCCAGCAATGCCGGGTACTTCTGCTAGTATAGAATAATATCTGAAAACGTTATGAACGGATTCAAACGAAACTTGGTGGATGAGTTGGTTAGATGACAAAAATGCCGATTTGATTCTGGTTCAGGTCTGGATCCTGATCCGGCCTGTCAGTGGGATACAAAACGTAAAAAGTTCAGCCTGGCAGAGGTATGCACTCTACAGAGTGAGTTTTTAGTAGTTGAGGATGTTACATGTCAGGAATACCTGCAACAAACATGTACAAATCAAAATTCACTGGTTTCAAAAGTATTCAGCCCCTTAGGTGAGTACTTGGTGGAAGCACCATTTGCAGCAATGCCTGCTACGAGTCTTTTGGGGTCTTTCTCCGCCAGATTTATGGTGCCAGGAAGGGCATCCGGCCATAAAAACATTGCCTCAAACAGGGAACCATGATTGTCATGGGGCCCGCAAGGCTGTCATGGGGCCTGCTCTCGCGGGGAAAATGGCCTTAAAACGATCATTCATTCATTCATCCCACATGTACATTTAGGTCTCCTCTTACCACAACAACTTCCTCATCTTTCACGTTTTCCATCAGCTTCTCTATCGCACACCAGAACTTGTCCTTCTCTTCATCGTTCCGACCAACCTGCGGAGCATATCCAGAGATGACGTTCACCAAGAGCTTTCCAATCATCATTTTCACCATCATCAACCTATCACTCACTCTAGTCACACTCACCACACTGTCTACAAACTCCTCAGAAACCGATCTCCACTTCGGGCTGTACCCTGCCCATATGTAGTTGTAATTGTTATGGTTCCCTTTTTGAGGCAATGTTTTTATGGCCGGATGCCCTTCCTGACGCCAACCCTCTTAGTCGCCTCTTACGACACGCAGGGATACAGTGTACCTATTCTAAACCGGGGTACACACTGGTTAGTTTCTAGGTTTCAAGTTTCTAGGATGATATAACTGCACTATTTTGGTGTAAGGGTCAGATGTAAGTGGATTTGCTTTTTTCTTTTTTGTATACATCGTCAAGGTTCGTGGAAGAGCGAGAGCACTGAACGGATCAGGACGCAACAAAACTAAAGGAACTGCAGAGAGGGGGACACACATCAACAGCAGAGTTGAAGGACAAAATAGAGGGAGACGGACAAATAATGGGTGGGAGGAGGAATGAGGGTAGGGAAGGATGGCATTGGGTGGACAACATGGTTTGTTGGAGAAGTAAGCTCTCAGAAAGGAAAAACTGGAACTTTTAAGGCGGTGGGTTGAGGGTGGGTTAATAGGAATATATAGATCATTGACATGGGGGATGATCTGAGATGGTGGTGAACCATCAGAATCCTGACCCTCTTCCTCAATGCTCTCAAAGCAAACATTTTCTCCTGATCTGTATTACCTGAAACGGTAATTTCACCACCATCTGCGCCTGACCACTCGGCCCAAAAGCACCTAAACAATGTTGCACGTGTCCAAAACACCTGAACCCAGTGATCATATCTCCGAAACTTGGCTACAATCTCTGGTTTAACCGTAAATCCATCCAAATCCTATTCTGCAGAATGACTCCAGTCTGGCTTTCCATCTCTGTTCTGGATGAATGTCTGATGGCGCATTTATGTGTAGTGCCCTCACAAGTTTTCTAAGAATGTGGTGGTGGTGAGACCTCTCTTTCAACCAATGCATTAATTATGGTGATAATTTGTTGTATTGATGATGGTATTCGTTTTGACATTCCAGGTTTTCATCTTGCTTTGATGTAGAGGCAGTAGTATACAGTCGTGGCTAAAAATATTGGCACCCTTGCACTTTTTTCAAATAACTCACAATTTTCTCTAAAAAATAAGTTGAAATTGACAAAAGTATTTGGTCTCCACAATTCTTTATTTCACTGTTAATATTACAGAACCTTTGTTTTTGATTCAGAACTTAATATCTCCATTTAAATCAGAAAATAAAAAGAAATGGCATTGACAAAATTATTAACACCCTCGACTTAATATTTGGTAGCACAGTCTTTGGACAAAATAACTGCAGTCAAGCACTTCCTATAGCCATGAATGAGCTTCCTCCACCTCTCTACTGGCAATTTGGCTCACTCTTCTTGTACAAACTGCTCCAGTTCTCCCAGATGTGAAGGGTGCCTTCTCCCAACTGCTGTTTTCAGATCTCCCCACAGGTGTTCAATGGGATTTAGATCTGGACTCATTGCTGGCCCTTTCAGAACAGTCCAGCGTTTTGTCTTGAACCATTCCTGGGTGCTTTTTGAAGTGTTTTTGGGGTCATTGTTCTGCTGCAAGACCAAGACCCATGACCTTCGACGGAGACCCAGATTTCTGACACTGGGTTGAACATTGATTTCCAAAATGCCTTGGTAATCTCCTGATTTCATGATGCCATGCACACATTCAAGGCACCCAGCGCCAGAGGCAGCACAGCAACCCCAAATATCACTGAACCTCCTCCATGTTTGACTGTAGGGAAGGTGTTCTTTTCTTTGAAGGCTTCCTATTGTTTTCTGTAAACATAGAGATGATGTGCTTTACCAAAAAGCTCAAATTTGGTCTCATCTATCCACAGGACATTCTCCCAGAAGGATTTTGGCTTGATGAGGTGTGTTTTGGGAAACTCCAGTCTGGCGTTCTCAGCAGTGGGGTCCTCCTGGGTCTCCTACCTTAGAATCCCCTTTCGTTGAGTTGGCGACGGATGGTGCAAGTTGAAACTGTCGTACCTTGTGTCTGAAGATCAGCTTGAATCTGTTTGGCAGTTGATCGAGGTGCTTTCTCCACAATTCAAACAATCCTTCGCTGCAATCTTTGATCAAGGTTTCTCTTGTGGCCACGTCCAGGGAGGTTGGCTACAGTGCCATGGGCCTTAAATTTCCTGATAACATTGCGTATGGTGGACACAGGAACATCAAGGTCTCTGGAGATGGACTTGTAGCCTTGAGATTGTCCATGCTTGGCTACAATCTTGTGTCTGACCTCCTCAGACAATTCTCTGGTTTTCTTTCTTTTCTCCATGCTCATTGCGGTACACACAGTGACACAAAACAGCAGAATGACTCCTTTTCTCTATTAAAACTTGTTGAATGAGTGATTTTTATATTGCAGGCACCTGCAACTCACCACAGGTGAGTTCAATTCCAAAGTAAAGGAGAATCACCTGCTTGAAATTGAATTATTTCTTACAACTTCTAAAAGGTGCCAATAATATTGTCCAGGCCATTTTAGGATTTCTGTGTGGAATAAGCTAAGATTTAGTAATTTTGTCAGCTTTTTTTTTGTTCCACTACAAACCAAATAAATACATTTGTGGATACCAAAGTATTTTTTAATTTCAACAATTTTCTGGAAGAAAAAAGTGCAAGGGTGCCAATATTTTTGGCCATGACTATGTTTAAAATATGACAGTGACTTTTTGTGGAATATTATGGTAAGGGAATTCCAAGCAGGATTCCAGGCTCATCTTTCTTGATGGCATGGGCCGTACGACTTGTTGAAGCAAAGGTAGATACGAGTAAAAGTCTTCGTGTGTTGTGGAGAATACGCACTGCAGTCACAGAATGTCGATGAAATAGGATTGGATGTCGATCTCAGATGGTTGAAAGTGAGCCAAGTGACCTATTTCTGTCCAGGATGGAGTATAACCTCCAAACGATTGTTTTGGGATACCCATCCAGGTGAGCATGAACATTCCGTCATAATCCTGAGCCTTATACATAGAGGGGAAAGGGTGGGGGGGGAGTGGTCTAAGGGGTGGTGAGTCAAGCTTGTAGAGTGCCAAATATTTATTGATCTCGTTGTGATTGTGTTCCAGTTGAGCCTTTGTCAATTATGACCCACACGATGTTGATATTGGTGGACTCTGTTGTCATGTCATACAATTAAAAGTGAAGGCAATCATGGGTCTCTTGTTAAAAAAAGAAATTGCCTGGTGCTTATAAAGCACAAATGTAATTTGCTACCTCTTAGCTTAAGCCTGGATGTTATATGTCAGCATGTTTCCTGCAACTCAGGTGAAAGGGCAATCACAAGTGATTAATCAAGCCTGAACCTTATTTCCACAACATTTTTGGAGGTTTATGAGTTGTTGTGAATAATGGGCTCATCCACAAACAATCCCGACGATTGGCCTTATGATAGAGAGTAACTGAAGATGACCTACGTAGAAAGAATGAGAGCTCGAGGGCAGTACCATTTCCCCCATTGACTTCAGTTAATTTTGAGAAAAAAAACTTGTTGACCAAATCTATAAAAGGTATCGTCGTTTCCTTCCATTCTACGCAACCCCCCACTCTCCCTGACCCCTCCCCAACTAATGAATACGAGAGTTTAAAACTTCCCCATTGGTTTTAATGTTCAAATCGGGAATGATTATTTGACCATTTCCCCTATATTACTTGACGATCTTACTATAATTCACTAAATGTCCGTCTGTCTGTTCGAAGGTACCATAAAAACTGCTGAACCGATCGCAAAGATATTTTGGGTGGGTAATCCTGGGACCCCTGGGAGTAAAATAGGCTATTTAGTTTTCCCAATTTCAGCTTCGGTCTCCAGCATTCTCAGGTTTGGACTCCCGCGTAACATTCGCGTTCGCATAACGTTCATTGTGATGATGTTTGTGACGATGTATGTGTTCACGGTAGTGTTTGTCGTGACGGTGTGTACGTAATTTCGTAATGTTTTTCGTTTCGTAATCCTTTAATGAACGTTTAATGTTTAATGAACGTTTAATGCCCTTCGATGTCCAGGGCTGCACACGCACTACACTGGACGGGCCAGCGTGTACCTTGCCCTTCACCGTCAGGCTCGGGTAAACCGCTGAGCCCCATCCGTGATGGGGACTGGGGCTTGAGACAGTGTCCCACGAACGAGGAATTCCCAGTAAGCGCGAGTCATCAGCTCGCGTTGATTAAGTCCCTGCCCTTTGTACACACCGCACGTCGCTACTACCGATCGGACGGTTTGATGAGATCCTCGGATCAGCCCCTGCACGGGCCGTTCTCGGCTCGTGCCGGTGCACCGATACGATGAAAGAACTTGACTGTCTCGAGGAAGTAAAAGTCGTAACAAGGTTTCCGTCGATGAACCTGCGGAAGGATCATTATCGGGACAACATGAGAGCAAGCGAGAGGCGAGGCGTACGTGGTACGTGATTGTCCATGTACTGTTTAGCCATGTACTGATGTACTGTTTAGATTTTGATGATTTGCATGTGATATGATTCAACGGATGTTTATATGAATCGTTTAAAATAAAAAAGCCTTCAATTTCTGATATTTTACCTTTTCATTTGGGCTTCCCAATTGAAGCCCCGCCCGTAGGGTGGGTACCGTTGCTAGTATAACTAATTGACTCAAACACATCATAGATATTATTGCATAAATCGACATATAAATCAGAAAAATTATTGTGCAACAACACAAATAAATCAGAAAATAATATATGGTTTAAATTAAACACACATACATCACAGAATACATTTTTTTAAAGCATGTAAATCACTATAAAATATACCCTAGAACCCTAGAAAAAACATTTTTGGTTGTAGTGATTATAACTAACTGTAAGATTTGTAATAAGAGGTACAAGCACTACACGAAACAATCACATAAAGGCGCAGTCAGTCTACTCGATCTAATCAATCCATTAGAGGAAGAAACAGAAGGGAAATATATACGAAGAATTATATGACATATCTTATGAGAAGGGGAAACAACAAAGCAGTGAAAGAAGAATCCACTTCCACGAGAACAACCCTCCCCCCCCCCTCACCACCCTTTAGATTTATTAGCCTACTTAATGTCAAGATTTTCAAGATTGTAATATTTATGATGAATTTCGGAGATATGAAATGAGTGCCGATGAGAACATGAAAGGAAGAACCAAACACTCTTCAAGATTCTTCCTATATCAACTTACAGGAGATAAAGCTCCAAAAAACAAGTGGTGAATGTAAAAATAACAAGATAACAAATGTTTCCTCTGGTCTATTCTCGTGCTCGACCAAAGAGGAATCCTGAAAGCCATAACAAGTATGAAAATACCATAAAGGGTGATGGCTTTATTAAGATATTCCTAAATTTGAGAAGATTAACAACTGAGGCATTAACACATATGGTAAAGCAGATTCCAGGAAAATAACATCCTCGGGAAGTCGGTCACCTCCAACGATGAAGAAAACTACATTGACCTTCTCTACTTTAAAGTTAAGGAGAAAGTACATTATGCACTCATCAAAATATTTTCAAGATTAACCTCATCTCAAGAGTCCAGCAGGAATGGTAAGAAACACCCATGTAAGTGATGCCTCAACTTCTTCAACAACAAAGAAGCTTGAAGCAGCATTCAAGATATTGTTCAAACCATCGACGAGCAGGAATTGATATGGAAAAATCGGGTTCCAGAGTATATGTGCATTCAAAGATTTCAATAAAACTGTGAAAAATCCCTTTATGATATACACCGACTTAGAACGCATACATGAAAACTAGAACGTCACTCAGTGGAGAGCATACCTCCACCTGGTTGGCCATATCACTCAATAGTGAAGAATCACTTAAAAATTCTACTAACTGGATCCGGATCTTCACCAAAATTGAATCGATTCTTCCTTGTCCGACCCACAACCTGTCCACCAAGTTTCGTCCAAATCCATCCATAACTTTTTGAGATTTCCTGCTATGTATCGTTTTTGGCTCTATCTCCCAATTGTGAAGAATCACTTTAAAAATTTAATAATCCTCATATCCGAATCCATATTTAGATCTTCACCAAAATCGAATCGAATCGTCCTTGTCACACACCCAACCGGTCCACCAAGTGTTGTCCAAATACATCCATAACCTTTTGAGATATCCTGCTATGTATCGTTTTTGGCCCGATCTCCCAATTGTGAAGAATCACTTTAAAATTTTAATAATTCTCATATCCGAATCCATATTCAGATCTTCACCAAAATTGAATCATTTTCTTCCTTGTCACACACACACAACCTGTCCACCAAGTTTCGTCCAAATCCATCCATAACTTTTTGAGATATTCTGCTATGTATCGTTTTTAGCCCCATTTTTAGCCCCATTTAAAGTGAAGAATCACTTCAAAAATTCTAGTAGCCGGATCCAAAAATCTAATCATTTCGTCCTTGTCACAATGTCACATACGCTACCACTCGGCCAAATTTCGTCCGAGTCCATCTACAACTTTTTGAGATATCTTGTTCACAAACGGACAGACAGACAGGGGTGAAAACCTAACCTGCATCCACCTTAGGTTTGCTTACTACGGTACTTACCTCCGACACCAGTCAGTCAGTCAGAATCATACAGGTGTTCATTTGTCCCGGACACGGTCACAACTCATCGCCACTCATGGTTCTTCCAGGGTCATGAATACAAACGAGCTGGTTTTGTGCATATTATTTGAACGACTTTGTGGGATGATTTTTCGGATAAATTAGGAATGTAAATAGGTTTTTAAACATGTTTGTTATCATATGAAGGTCCAGTTTTAAAAGAGGCTACAGATTCTTCATCGACGGTGCTCGTACTTCATTACAATTTCCCAGGTACCGAACACATTTCTCGCTGACCCCGTATTTCCTGAGCGAACCGAACAACTTTCACCTTAAAGGCTGCAATGTACGACTTGCGTGAGTTTACAGGAGACATTTCGATATTATGTAGTAATAATAGATGCATGTGATTAGGATTGAAAGGGATGGATCAAATGTAATTGGTGAGTGCGCCCTCATTATTGATTGGATAGCTTTTGCAGGTGTCGGTGATCACATTAACGTTTAATTGTTCACCCGATCGGTAAACGTTCCGAGCAATGATTTGTCTGGTGTGTTTTAAATGAACAATTACTGGAAACAGTTTATTTCAGAAAATATCACACTTTGCAAAAACAAGACCGATAGTCTAACAATGGCCGAGCCGGGCTTGGATCTGCTGGGAGGAGGATCTGCTGTCCCTCTGCCATGTGACCGGATCCTCAGCCCTGATTGGTGGATGCTTGTGAGGGACATACATACATACATACACCAGCGGACTACACCCTAAAATATGGCTGCCGAACCACGTGACCGATGACACCATAAAAAAATTATTGACCAATTTATACCTACAGCGTGTCCATAAAGTTGCGCATCATAGGCAAAACATTTATTTGTATGGTTTGCTACATCAGTTGTTCAAAATGTGTCCCACCATTCTCTAAACATGTTTGTTCTCTAAACATGTTTGTAAACAGATAATCAGCTTTCTCTGAATGTTCTTCAACATATCTGGGCTAATTGTTGAATTAAATAATTTAACTTCCTATGACAAATTAATCAATTAAATAATTTCCTATGATGCGCGACTTTGTCGACACCCTGTAGATCACGCTCAAGAAATTTCAACCTGATCGGATCGAGCATTCTACTTGTCGATTTATGACGTCATAATGAAAGCACCTATGACAACATCATCAACATATGTATAACGAGCCACCTTTCAATTTTATACATGGAGCGGTTTCGGAAATATCGAGGTGGAGTTTTTTGGGTTTCCAAGATGGCGCCCGTACCACGTGACCTATGACGTAATAATTATGATTTTAAAATCATAGAGGAGGAGGCGCTCCTCTGGTGAAAATTGCATTCCAATCGGAACACCAGTTGCAACGAATGCAACGAATTTTAAAGGGAAATATACTCACAAAATGCCGGCGGAAGGGACATGCGTATACATACGGATAGACATATGCTGTTCCAGACGTCATTTGCTCTACAAATTACACCTTAAACATTAATTCTGATAAGTTGATTCTGAGTACAAATGGAAGACTGGACCTCTGGAGAAAAAAAGTATCAACAACTAGTCCGTCGAGAAATATGGTACATTTATATACAAAAGCTTAAAAAATCCTCTCCTACATATCAACAATTCCTTCTCCAGATCGGAAATACATCTCATTTGTGAAAACAATCAGAAGGAAGCACAAGACTCGCATCACATTTCTTGATTCTTGACAGTAGGGATGGTGTTGCCACATGTTCATTTGGATATACATTCATGACAAGTACTTTATCCGCATTTGCATCAGGTTCTTAAAGCATTTCCGAATCTGCAAAATTTCCTAAATAAACAAGAACTCTCATCATGAAAGGGTGAAGATGCAGCAAGTTTATCAAGAAACCAATGCAGCAAGTTTATCCTTATTTAGTGAAACACAACTCCCTTCAAAAGAAAGTTTATAAAATGGTACAGTAAAAGGTTGTCAGTTTACACCATGTTTGGCTCTTAAAAGAGCATTCTTTATACTTTAAAAAATAACTCTAAACCAAAAGAATAAGAAGAAAAGTAGGCCTCAACATTTTGGGCAGCGTGCTCTGCCCGTCGACAGGTGGAAGTGACATTTCTACAACTAGGGCATGCCCGTACTATATCTATATCTAAAATTATATCCCCCCCCCTCTATTTACATGAAATGGTTTGGTCCAAAGCGAACGGCTTGCGGAGTTTGGTAAAGAAATCGCCATCGCGTGCACAAACGCGCAGGAAAGCGAAAGAATCGCAAATTAGTTTTAATTAGTTTTAAAACATAGTTTAACGCCAACATAGCGGCAACATAGTTTGCCAACGTGAAATAAATGAATACGCTCTCAAATGTGCCGTCCGAGGCAGAGTCTGTTCGCCACGTTCGGCACACGTGATAACTCGCTGCTCTCTGATTGGTTGAATCGTTTTTTGGACATAGCTCGGTAACTACTTGTCCGATTAATATGAAACCTTGAAAAGGCACATCCTCGGGTCCCCAGCAATATACCTGGCAAGTTTCAAGTATATCGGACCCGTGGTTGTCGAGAAACAGCGGTCACAGACATACATACATACATACATACATACATACACACAGAGATTACTGGAATTATAGATAGATGAGCTGAACAAAACTCATCTATCTATAATTCCAGTAATCTCTGTGTGTTTGTTTGTACGTTTGTACGTTTGTACGTTTGTACGTTTGTACGTTTGTACGTTTGTACGTTTGTTTGTTTGTCTGTGACCGCTGTTTCTCGACAACTACCGGTCCGATATACTTGAAACTTGCCAGGTATATTTCTGGGGACCCGAGGATGTGCCTTTTCAAGGTTTGAAATTAATCGGACAAGTACTTACCGAGCTATGGCGATTTAGCCGTTCGCCGTTCGCTTTGGCTTTGCGAATGGACCAAACCATTCATGTAAATAGAGGGGGGGGGGGGTGTTCTGTGGTCGTTCGCTTTGGCTTTGCGAATGGACCAAACCATTCATGTAAATAGAGGGGGGGGGGGGGTTCTGTGGTCGTTCGCTTTGGCTTTGCGAATGGACCAAACCATTCATGTAAATAGAGGGGGGGGGGGTTCTGTGGTCGTTGCGAATGGACCAAACCATTCATGTAAATAGAGGGAGGGGGGTTCTGTGGTCGTTACTGCCACGTGGTTTCAAAGTTTTTTTTTGTTGTTGTTGTTTGCACGCATGTTTTTTTGCACCCACGTACGGGCACGCCCTAGGATGTTTACACACACACACCCCTACACAAATTTTTTTATTTATTTTTTTTTTGGCAAGGAACGGGCACCCACGTACGGGCACGTCCTAGCTTATATATAGTACGGGCATGCCCTAGTATTACCAAAACTCAGATGGTTTTTGCTTCAGGAAGAACAGCTAAAATCTATCTATCTGGGTTCTTCCCAACGTCTTTGCTCTTTTTACATTTCTCTTCATTCATTGTAATTCTTTCTTCTTCTTTATTTATCTATCTGTCTTAGAAGTGAATTCTTGCAGAAATGTTTGTGGAAGGTTGCGCCTGGAAATGAAATGCGCCTGGATGGGTTTGAGGGTTGTGGAGTAGCAGCTGAAACCCAAATCCTATCCAGGTTCCTCCTGATGACTCCATCTTTGCTCTTTATTTCTTCTGGTTCCTCCTGATGACTCCATCTTTGCTCTTTACTTCTTCTGGTTCCTCCTGATGACTCCATCTTTGCTCTTTATTTCTTCTGGTTCCTCCTGATGACTCCATCTTTGCTATTAACTTCCGGTTCCTCCTGATGACTCCATCTTTGCTCTTTACTTCTTCCGGTTCCTCCTGATGACTCCATCTTTGCTCTTTACTTCTTCTGGTTCCTTCTGATGACTCCAACTTTGCTCTTTATTTCTTCTGGATTCCTCCTGATGACTGCATCTTTGCTCTTTATTTCTTCTGGTTCCTCCTCATGACTCCATCTTTGCTCTTTACTTCTTCTGGTTCCTCCTCATGACTCCATCTTTGCTCTTTACTTCTTCTGGTTTCTCCGGATGACTCCATCTTTGCTCTTTACTTTTTCTGGTTCCTCCTGATGACTCCATCTTTGCTCTTTATTTCTTCTGGTTCCTCCTGATGACTCCATCTTTGTTCTTTATTTCTTCTGGTTCCTCCTGATGGCTCCATCTTTGCTCTTTATTTCTTCTGGTTCCTCCTCATGACTCCATCTTTGATCTTTACTTCTTCTGCTTCCTCCTGATGACTCCATCTTTGCTCTTTACTTCTTCTGGTTCCTCCTGATGACTCCATCTTTGATCTTTACTTCTTCTGGTTCCTCCTGATGACTCCATCTTTGCTCTTTACTTCTTCTGGTTCCTCCTGATGACTCCATCTTTGCTCTTTACTTCTTCTGGTTCCTCCTGATGACTCCATCTTTGCTCTTTACTTCTTATGGTTTCTTTTGATGACTCCAATGCAGCATTTGGTTTTCAGTTTCATTACTGATGAAGACTACCAAGATATGGGGAAAGTATCCATGAAAACTTCAACATCAAAAAACTTGTTGAATATCATGACTTTGTATCTCAAGAATGATGTTTTGATATTACCCTCGCCAGAGAAGAGGGTATTGCATTTGAGTCTGTTTGTTTGTTTGTCTGTTTGTCCGCACAGAATAAATGATTTTCTTTGCAACCGTTGGTCCGATTGACAGGAAATTTTCACCATAGGTGCAACTCCACCTGTGTAATTTTTTTTAATGATAATTATGACGTCATATGTCACGTGGTTCGGCCGCCATCTTGGAAAAATCGAAAAAATTTGCACCTCAAAATCTCGGTAAGCGCTGAATAGAAAAGATTGAGACATGGCTCATTGTAAAGAGCCCTCCATGGGGAATAAAATATGTTAATGATGATGTCATAGGTGCCTCCATTATGACGTCATAATTCGACAAGTACAAAACTTCATCCGATCAAGATGAAATTTATTGAGCGTCCTGTAGGCATAAATTGGTGCAGCAAAAAAATTATGATGACGTCATAGGTCACGTGGTTCGGCCGCCATCTTGGAAAAACCGTAAAACGTTGCACCTCGATATCTCCGAAAGCGCTGCATAGAAAAAAATTCAGACATGGCTCATTGGAAAGAACTCTACATGCGGAATAAAATATGTTAATGATGATGTCATAGGTGCCTCCATTATGACGTCATAATTCACAAGTACAAAACTTCATACGATCAAGATGAAATTTCTTGAGCGTCATGCAGGCATAAATTGGTGGAGAGAAAAAAAATAATGACGTCATCAGTCACGTGGTTCGGCCGCTATCTTTTTTTAACACAAAAGCCTTAAAAACCACTGAAAATACATCCTGGCGAGGGTTTGCAATATCTGATTGCTCTTTTTCTTGTTAGCCTTTGCATGTGAAACATTCTGAGATGTCTATCAGAATAAGAATTAATATGGTTTGTACCCCGTTCTGTTACAGTGCTGTTAGATTATATTTGTAAAATTTTGCATCAATAGGTTAAGTGGTTTCAGAGATATAATTATTTAATATTTTCCTTCAATCCAATATGGCTGCCACACCATGTGACCAATGATGTTTTTGTGATCATCTTTTAATCGCCATGCCTAGTCAATGACACATAAAGTTTAGAGTCAATCGATTTGGTGGTTTAGGAGAAGTTTTTTTTTAAAGGGTTTTAGGTTAAATCCAATATGGCTGCCAAACCATGTGACCTATGATGTCATAAATTTAATATTTCAATACAAATGGGTCATAGATCATGTGTATGCAATTTCAGATTTTTAGGATAATTTGATTAAAACATTTTTGGCTGGCATATCACTTCACCTATGATGTTATCATTATCAAGCTTTTGTTCCCCATTGGGAGTACTTGACTCCCAATTTGCCAAGTTTCAAATTTTTCCATTCAGTGGTTTCCGAAAAAGCTTTTTATTATTATTTGCGTTTAATCCAAGATGGCTCCCATACCACATGACTATGACGTCACAAGTATCATAAAAACATTCTGCTTGGGTGTCACTCCTACCCTGAAAGTTTCGTCTCAATTGGACATACGGTTGCTGAGAAAAACGAGGTTTAGCCCGTATGGAAGGACAGAAGGACGGACGGACAACCCAAAAACATATATTGCCTCCGGCCACCTTCGGGAGTGGAGGCATAAAAGGCAGACCGCGGTTATGATTGTGTTTATGGGAATATCAGTAAGGTGGGGGTGGTTAGAGGGTGGAGAGAGGTGGCTTAGGACAGAGGAGAGTGGAGGAGTATTGTGGTCAAGGCAGAGCAGGAGCTTGGTACCATCGGACCTCACCCCATATAAAGGGCAGAGGAGGAGAAGAAGAAGATGAACTCTCCAAGTGATATATCAGACACCTAAAAAAACAGACACTCCTTATGATAGGTTAAATGAAGCCTGTTGAATTTCCAGATACTCCTTATGTTAGGTTAGCAAATTGTCCAGTGTGTGGAAGAGTGGGACCATTGTTACATCTAAATGTAGTCAAGAGCTTATAAACAATCTATATTTTGTGATTCTATTCTAATCACTCAACCAAAAATTATAAAAAGGAACATAATTATTTCAAAATTACACCACAAATTAACTACTTTACAAGATTGATAAGAGTGATGAATGTTATATATGCTGAGGATGCCAAAGAAGATTCCTTTAAAAGATTCCTAAACACCCCTATTAGTGTAAATGATGCCAATGAAGCACTTTTCCTTGTATCCTGATCCGTTCAATGTCTTAGCTCTTTCATGAGCCTTCGTTCTGTACACACAAAAAAATGTCATAGGTTGGCAACCATTGTGCATGCTTGATGGGCCGAATGATCTCTTTCTGTGTTGAGGTTCCTTTGAGGCCAAGTCATCTGTTATATAATTCTGAACCGTGGTGTCTGCCCATACGTTTGTCTGTCTCACATTTACAGCAGTCGCTTCCCGCACTGCATTTGAAAAGCTCAACATTCACTTTTGAAATGACGGGAGAACAGGCATGAGTAATGTTGATGCCAAATTTTATTTCACGAGCAGGATATTTCGACCTTTTTTGAGACAAATTGAACCCCTGCCACCCGATGTTGCACCACCATTTTGCGGTGGGCGGTATAAATAGCTTTAGACCTTTGGTTCTGAGTGAAACCAAAAGTGCAACACAATTAACCTTTTTAAAGTCCATTAAATAATTTAAATTGATCGGATAACTTAAACTTTTCCCATCACTGGGGACGGGTGCTCTTCCTAGTGGTCCAATAATACGTATTTAACAGACGTGCTCACGGTCCAATTCACGTTCAAACAGTACGTATTTAATCGACATACTCACGTTGGTCGACCGAGGCTTCACCTCGACAAGGGTTCACCGTCAACCCATGTTTCCCAGTTTTATATGCACTATATTGTATACAATATATACGTAGATGTCAAGTGAATCAGATGAAAATTGACGATTTATGTGACATTGACCTTTTGACCTTTTGACAGACAGAAAGAACAAGAGCAAGAATTGCTTTACAATACATGTTCCTTCTTAAGTCCCAAACTCAAGTCCTCAAGTCCAAAACTGGCAAAACTCTGTGAAAAATTGGCGAAACGCCCTGAAACTCGAACTTGTTCTGTAACTTATCATAACAAAGCAATGTACCACATTTCAGTTGAATATTTTAAAGGGTATAGGGGGAAAAAAAGTCTGAAAGACCACAGATGGGATGGACAGACAGACAGACAGACAGAGGGCAAACCTATAGCCCCCTCTGGCGAAACATGTACGGGACTAATAACAGACCAGACCAACCAATATTCTTGCGAATCCTCAATTTTTTTTTACAAGTAACAAACAAACAAACAGGGGTGAATACATAACCTTCGTCCTCCTTCGATGGCGGAGGTAATTATGAGGTAATGTTAAAAACTGGGGATCTAACAATGGGATGGAGATCTTACAATGGGATGGAGATCGAACAATGGGATGGTGATCTAACAATGGGCAGGAGATCTAGCAATGAGATGGAGATGTAACAATGGGATGGTGATCTAACAATGGGCAGGAGATCTAGCAATGAGATGGAGATGTAACAATGGGATGGAGATGTAACAATGGGATGGAGATCCAGCAATGGGATGGAGATGTAACAATGGGATGGAGATGTAACAATGGGATTAGGATATAACAATGGGATGGTGATCTAACAATGGGATGGAGATCTAACAATGGGATGGTGATCTAACAATGGGCAGGAGATCTAGCAATGAGATGGAGATGTAACAATGGGATGGAGATCTAACAATGGGATGGAGATCTAACAATGGGATGGGGATCTAACAATGGGATGGGGATCTAACAATGGGATGGGGATCTTACAATGAGATGGGGATCTAACAATGGGATGGGGATTTAACAATGGGATGGAGATCTAACAATGGGCAGGAGATCTAACAATGAGATGGGGATCTTACAATGGGATGGGGATTTAACAATGGGATGGTGATCTAACAATGGGCAGGAGATCTAGCAATGAGATGGAGATGTAACAATGGGATGGAGATGTAACAATGGGATGGAGATCTAGCAATGAGATGGAGATGTAACAATGGGATGGAGATGTAACAATGGGATGGAGATCTAGCAATGGGATGGAGATATAACAATGGGAAGGTGATCTAACAATGGGATGGTGATCTAACAATGGGCAGGAGATCTAGCAATGAGATGGAGATGTAACAATGGGATGGAGATCTAACAATGGGATGGAGATCTAACAATTGGATGGGGATCTAACAATGGGATGGGGATCTTACAATGGGATGGTGATCTAACAATGGGATGGAGATCTAACAATGGGATGGAGATGTAACAATGGGATGGAGATCTAGCAATGGGATGGAGATATAACAATGGGATGGAGATCCAACAATGGGATTAGGATATAACAATGGGATGGTGATCTAACAATGGGATGGAGATCTAACAATGGGATGGAGATCTAACAATGAGATGGGGATCTAACAATGGGATGGGGATTTAACAATGGGATGGAGATCTAACATTGGGATCGAGATCAAACAATGGGATGGGGATCTAACAATGGGATGGAGATCAAACAATGGGATGGAGATCAAAGAACGGGATGAGGATATAACAATGGGATGGTGATCTAACAATGGGATGGAGATCTAACAATGGGATGGAGATCTAACAATGGGATGGGGATCTTACAATGGGATGGGGATCTAACAATGGGATGGAGATCGAACAATGGGATGGGGATCTAACAATGGGATGGAGTCGAACAATGCGATGGGGATCTAACAATGGGTTGGAGATATTACAATGAGATGGAGATCGAACATTCGGATGAGGATCTAACATTGGGATGGATATCGAACAATGGGATTGAGATAGAACAATGGGATGGGGATCTAACAATGGGATGGAGATCTAACATTGGGATGGATATCAAACAATGGGATGGGGATCTAACAATGGGATGGAGATCAAACAATGGGATGGAGATCTAACATTAGGATGGAGATCTAACAATGGTAGAAAAGATCACGAGTACAAATGGGAGAGGATAAATGATATCTGTATAAGGGGAGATGAAAAGGAAAGAATAAACACTACACATGCACTATGTGTGATGGTCAAGAGTATTTGGACAGTAATGAAATATGCAGGGTTATTAATTCGCAATTGTTTTCTTCAAATTCGACTTACATTTTGTTCCATCTTTGACAACAAACACAGCTCTGGCCTGTCATTACTAAGGTACATTACTAAGGTACATGTCATTTCTACCAATGTACATTAGTAAGGTTTGGTAGATGTCAGGTACAGAATTGCAGCATTTCAATCTCTACTGACCTGATGTGCCAATCATTTTTGCCACGTATTTTCAACACTGACACCCTTGCGTTACATCACCCACATACATGATGAAAATATCGTTAACTCCGAGCAGTTAACAACATTTCTTGTAGAACACCAGGCCGCTTTTTAGCTTCCGTCATCTTGATTTCAAAGGGGGTTCGATAACTGCTGCACACCTTTGCAAAGCACAAAATGCTCTGTGATGTGCAGAAAAATATGCACAGGTATGAGCTTGAGAGGTTTTGCTGTCTCAATACTTATGCTAATTTTGCTTAAATGACATTATACATCCATGAAGCAATTACAATGAACAACATTGTGGGTTTATTTTTCTGAAGATATATTTTCAAACTCAATTACTTCCATCACCGAAGGTGGATGGATGTTGTTTTTAGCCCTGTCTGTGTGTTTGTCTGTGAGCAGGATGTCTGGATATGATATAGAGACTTGGCATTTAATATGGAATATTTTCTTTTTCTTGACTTGGGTTTACTTTCTTAACTCAGTATATCAATCTGGTGAGTTTCTTTTACACTTTGGTGATTTATTTGTTAAAAGAACCATGCCACTGATTGTCTGTCGCAGCAAGAAGTCAACAACAGGATTATATCACAGGTGGCGTGGCAAAATGTACGGACAGGTGCATTTGATGATTGGCTTCACAGTCGGGTATACAAGGGTTGTTGCGTTCTGTATTAGTGGAAAACAACTGCTGCACGTCTCCAAAAGTTACTGCGGCTTCCTCTGGAGATGGTCCGTCAACTCGACAATGCTGTTTGTCATGGAGTGGTGGCTTTACGAAATTACGGCATGAAACAGCGTGCTATTGCTCGGCAGTATGGCATCACTCAAGGTCAGGTGTCAAAGATCCTGAAACGAAATGCTCAGAGGGGTGTCCCTACTCCAATACCGAGGCCAGGACGTCCCCGCAGAACCACAAGGAGGGATGATCGCCAGCTGCAACGGTTAATCCGCAATGGCCGTACCAAGTCAGCTAATCGGCTTAGGGCTGAGTGGCAGCAACTGACAAATGTGCCTGTATCCAGAAGGCTAGTCAACCAACGACTGGTTCAAGCAGGCTATCGTGCCAGGCGTCCCCTGAGAAAGCCACGCCTGACCAGACAACACCGCCAGCGCCGATTGCAGTGGGCCAGAGAGCACCGTCAATGGCAGCCAGGACACTGGAATCACGTCATCTTCAGTGACGAGTCTAGATTTCTGGTCTATCGTCAAGAGGGCTGCGTCCGAGTGCGCAGACAAGTGCATGAAGCCTACAACAAAGGTTGTATAGTGCCAAGAGTCCAAGCTGGATGTGTTGGGGTGACCGTTTGGGCTGCTTTTCATGCAGGGGGCAAAACTGACCTGGTTGTTCTGAATGGAAACCTGAACCAGTTCAAGTACAGGGCCATTCTGGAAGAAACATTGCTTCCATTTGCTCATGCAGCCTTTCGAGGAAACTTTGTCTTCCAAGATGACAATGCATGGTCTCATCGTGCTCGCATGATCCAACACTTTCTTGCTGACCATGGTGTAGAGCATATGGAGTGGCCTGCCATGTCCCCAGATATGAATCCGATAGAGAACTTGTGGGCAGAATTAACGCGTCAAATCGACGACTTGGACCAGCAGCCGACCTCTGTGCGTGAATTGCAGCAGGCTATTGTCACTGGATGGCAAGCGATTCCTGTCCAAACCTTGGCAAATCTCGTGAACAGCATGCCTCAATGTGTACGTGCTCTCCTGAATGCTCGTGGGGGTTACACGAAGCACTGAACTGTAATTTTACTGTCTCAGTCGTAATTTAACTTTTGTTTTTGTTAAAAAAAAATTGGCTAATGTGCAAAATAAAGAGATACTTCTGGAAAACGTACAGAAGTTTAACACAGTACTGTCCATGAATTGAGTTCGATATCAGTTTACATCACTTTCAAGGATCAATTTATTTGTTTCGAAATGTCAAATGTGGTTTTTGTTTCTTTTAAAGGTCACGTTAACAAAATCTAGAATAATTTCAACATAATTCCAATGAACTTTTGGTTCTAAGACATCTTGAAAAGTAAGTTCACCCCCACAAAAAAAATATTCCATATTAAATGCCAAGTCTGTATTATGGATGGATTTGGACGAAACCTGGTGGACAGGTTGAGTGTGTGAGGACAAATTGATTAAATTTTGGTGAAAATCTGAATCCAATTCCGGATACGAGAATGTTTTTACATTATCAAGTGATTCTTCACAATTGAGAGATGGGACCAAAAACTATGCAAAGCATGATATTTCAAAAAGTTGTGGACAACATGTGACAAACCTTTATGGGCGGTTTGAGTGGTTAACAAGAAAAAGCCAAGTAGATTTTGGTTCAGTTTCGAACCAAAATTCTTGATTCGCCATTCTTGTTTCTCCAGGCATCTTTAGGAATCTGCGCTCATGAAGTGAAAAGCAAGGAGAAGCGATCGCTTGCGTGCGTTGGTGTCTGCATTTTTAAAATTCATTTTCTCAGCAAGTGTTGGTCCGATTGACACAAAACTTGCATCGTTGGAGTGCCTCCCCCTGTATGTATAAGTGCTTAGTGATAATTATGATGTCATAGGTCACATGCTACGGACGCCATCTTGGAAAAACGTTGCACCTCTCTATCTATGAATCTGCTCAATGGAAAAAAAATGAAACATGGTTCATTGTCAAGTAGTCCCCATGAGGAAACAAGCATTCTGAGTATTGCGCTGCAATACATGTCCCCTACCGGCAGTCTGTCGTCCGGAAAACTGTTGGGGAAATTACCAAAGTTCAAAGTGCCATAATTTTGTCAAAAATGATCGAAACGTCGTGAAGTTCAAACTTGATCTGTAACTTATCATGAGGAAACCATGTGCCAAGTTTGAAATCATTAGCACTAAGAGTTTAGAAAAGAAAGTCTGGAAAACTGTTCTTTGCGTGATGGACGGACAGACAGACGGACAGACGGACAGATTGACAGACTGACAGACGGAGGGACGGAGGGCAAACCTATAGTCCCCTCCAGTGTACACCGGTAGGGGACTAATAAGATGTGTTAATGATGATGTCATTGTTGCCTTCATTATGACGTCATAATTCGACAAGTACAACGCTTGATCCAATCAGTATGATTTTTTTCTCTCTCTCTGTAACTGTTGGTCCGATGTATACGGACTTTTCACCATAGGAGCGCCTCCTCCTGCAGAATTTTGAAATGATAATTATGACATTATACGTCACGTGGTACAGGCGCCATCTTGGAAAAACCGAAAAAGTTGCACCTCTATCTCCGAAACCGCTCCATGGAAAAAATTGAAACATGGTGCGTTGTCAAGTACTTCCCATATGGAATAATATATGTTACTGATGATATCATTGGTTCCTTAATCATGGCGTCATAATTCGACAAGCACAGCACTTAGTCCGATCTAAGATGAAATTTCGCGATCTATGCAACAATTCTATTAGAGAATGTAAATGTTCGATTGCATCGGTCACGCGGCCTGGCAGCCATATTATAACAGCCATATTATTTTTGATCAAATCAAAATAACAGAAGAGTTGCCTAACACCAAGTAGACTGTACGTGGTAAGTATTCTATGAATACCATGTACTTGCATAGGTAAATATATTTGAATTTTAACCTCCTGCTTTGAATGATATCGAAACAACAAGGATTCTGCAACACTAACACTTTCCTGCCCCACCTCACCTTTCCAAATCCGAACTTTCACTTTTATGCATTTCATTCTCGGTGAGTATCATGATCTCATGCAAGCGAATATATGTACATTTGAAGAATTTTACAGTAATCCTGGAACTTTTACTAAAAAGTCCCAAAAGCATTCAAGATGCATTTGAATTGTAAGAAAATTCACAACATTTATTGGAATCTCCAGCATCCTCTCCCTCCTTTGGTGCTGCTGTAATCATTCTCCCAATTAATATATAATTGTGAGAGCATGAGTTTATATTTCACTTCCATTATTTCCGTTTCGTTTTTACTTTTGATGTGCAAATTTGTGTTTGAATGCAGAGTAAATTGCTGCCATAATTGGGGCCTTCACCTCGGTGGGATTGGGAAAGTGTTTTTTCTTTTCCTCTTCTTTAAATGTACATTAACCTCAGGTGAATGAGGATAGGTGGCCAAGGTGGTGGAAGAGAAACATCTTAATTATATTAATCAGACTCGGCGGCGCAATGATTGGAGCGTCCGCTCTGAATGTGCGAGGTGCGAGGTTGGTGCTTCGAACCCTTTCCGAGTCATCCCAAAGACTTTTAAAATGGTATGGTTTCCTTTGCCGTTTGATGCTCAGCATTGAAAAAGAACAGAGCACGAAGAGACATCGATTGGCAATGACTGTGCAGGCTTTGCCGTATTGGCCTCCTCCTGCATTGAAGTCGAGGCTCGTAGAGGTGCTTCAACATAGAATGGATCAGGACGTAACACAAAAGATACAGCAGAAAGAGAGGGACGGACACCGGCAGCAGGACTGAGGGGAAAAATAGAGAAAGATTTCGACAAATAATGGGTGTGAGCAGGAATGAGGGGAAAAATAGAGAAAGATTTCGACAAATAATGGGTGTGAGCAGGAATGAGGGTAGGGAAGGATGCACTGGGTGGACCAAATGGATATCCAGGTGATCCATAAGTTCCAGGACACGGTTTGGCTGCTTATACACGATTTGTTTATACAATCTACCAGGATGAGCCATAAGTTCCAGGACTCGGTTTTAGCTGCTTATACAGGATTTGTTTACACCATCTACCAGGGTGAGCCATAAGCCCCAGGAGTAATAACATATTACAGTAAAAACAGTAATACATAATAACAGGAGTAATAATAATATATTACAGTAATACAACAATTACAATACCGTACCTCCTTAGGCATTGAGTGGAGTGCATCCGTATGACGTCCGCCATTGTCATGGCACAATATATTATTTCTCCACGTGCGGTGTGGAAACCGATGTGTAATGATGAATCATTCATTTCTTTCATTGTGCGATGTAACGATGTATACAAAACAATCAACTCTGCAGAACGTCTCTGCAATGATATTTTTTGGAGATCAGAGAATGGATGTTTTTTTTTCTTTTTTCTTTTTTTTCTGTATACAGGATCGAGGCTCATGAAAGAGCTAACATTTATCAAACAAAAAATCAAACAGATACACAAAGTATATAATAAGGGGAGCTATATAATAAGGGGAGCGGTAGACAAGATGGGGAAAGAAGGGGAAGCACACAAACACAACATTTGAGAGCAGGGACATCGGGAGATCTGTGGGAGGGAGAGGGCTTTGGGTGAGGTGGCATGGGAAGGGGGGGGGGGGTGTGGGAGAAGAATAAACAACGTCATTGCAAGGACTTCCAGGAAAGAAGTTGGTATTTCAAAACAGTGGATCTGGGGTGAATTAGCGGGGGTAGAAAAGATCAAGGTTTTGGATGGGGGAAGATAAGAGATGATGGTGAACAGCTGTTTTAAAGACCTGGAGGGAGGAGTGGGATTGAAGAGAGTGAGGGAGTTTGTTCCAGAGGCGGGAGAAAAGAGGAATGAAAGAGTGAAGGTGAGCAGAGAGTCTTGATTATGGCAGTTTAACCATAAGAGGGTTGCAGGCAGATCTTGTGCGACCTGCAGGAATATTTGGGGGACAGAGCCCAGAGAGAGCTGGGGGAGCACGGCCGGAGAGGAGTCGGTAGAAGACGGAAAGACCACCAACCTGCCTGCGGTGAGTAAGTGAAAGGCCCTCGGAGTTTCATGTTTTGAATTCCCAAATCGTGAATTTTTGGTCGTTCACTGTGCTTGCTGTCAAGTACACTTCCAGTCTGAAATGCCCTTGGTATCTTAAAGATGAAGATTTGATGGTGCTGGCTTTCCAAAACGCTCCTCAAAGTGTTATTGCACCTGTTTCATCGTCTTGTTTGTGTTTCTCCTCTCGTGGTACCACACCACCAATACCAGCCTCTCTTCCACTGTAAATGGAATGGTGTCTGCCATCTTGGTTTCATGTATTATTTGTACTGGCAACGGTACCCGCCCTACGGTCCCCATGCAACCTAACAGAGCTTAATTGGATCTGCAGAGAAGCAGATCTCTGCAGACACACTAACAACTGCTCTCCCTACCTCCCCCTCTCATCCTTCATCTTACCCTACTCCTCCCCTCCCCTGTCCTGTACCCGATGCTCCCCCTCTCTCTTCATTAACGGTATGGACCTCAAACATCCGGGGCCTTCGCTCAAACCTGACTGATCTCTCCATACAGGTTGCTTCTGACAATCCAGACTTGATCTGCTTAACAGAGACTTTCCTCCTTCAAGATGTCTCTGATTCCTTAATATCTCTTCCTGGTTAATCCCTCCTCCGGTATGATAGACCTGAGCCTCGGCCTGGTGGTGGGGTGGCTATCTTTATCAAAAACTCTCTTCCTCACTCTCCTTGCACTGCCCTCTCTCCTCCTCACCCCCAGGAGTACCTCTGGCTACGGCTTCCTCTCCGCTCCCACCTTTTGTTCATATGTGTTCTGTACCGTCCCCCAAACAGTGATGACTCCATCTACATTTCACTGTCTGCCAACATGGACCAACTTCTATCCACTCATCCCAACTCTCTCTTCCTCATATGTGGTGACTTCAATTGTCATCATGCCACCTGGTTTGGGTGTGGGTTCCTCTCTCACCAGTCATGGCACCTCAGCAAAGGACTTCTGTGACTCACTGGGATTGACACAATCTGTCAATTTCCCGACCCGGATCTCAGCCAATGGAGTATCTTCTCTTCTAGACTTGGTTATGACTAACCTCCCTGCTAATGTCTGCTGCTCTTCTTCTGCTCCAATCGGTTCTTCTGATCATGTGCTTGTCAAAGTGGACATCTCTCTGGCCATTCTCAGAGAGCCTCCTCAGCGTCGATGAGTCTGGCATTTCACTCAGGCCGACTGGGACGGTCTTCAAGCAGCCATCAATCGTCTGGATTGGTCTCCCATCTCCACTGCCTCTGACATCAATTCTTCCTGGGAATTCTTCCAAAGCAAACTGATCTCTCTCATGCACAGATTTATCCCATCTCGCCTTCAGTTGTCTTACCCTTCCTCCCGTCCATGGTACACTGAATCTTGTGGTGAGGCAGTTGCCCTGAAACAACTTGCCTTTGCCTCTTGGAAGGCTAATCCAACTGAAGGAAATCTCAGTTCCTTCCACCAAGCTCGGAACAAGTGTGTGTCTACCCTCAGGAGTGCCAGGAAGCACTATCTCTCCTCACTCAAGAATGAACTCTCAAACCTGTCTCCTTCCTCCAAATCCTGGTGGCGTCTGGTCAAATCCGTTTCTGGTGTTTGTTCCCCCTCCATCCCCTCCCTTTCCTCAAATGGCCACACAGTTGACATCGCACGTGACAAAGCCGAATGCCTCAACTCTGTGTTTGCCTCAAAATCCTTAGTCCCAAACCCATCTCTCTCTGTTCCCACCTTTCCCAGTCGAACCAAACTGCTCCTGGACTCTGTGACCTTCTCTCCTGACAAGGTGGAGGAGTTTTTGTCAAACCTCGACTCTGATTCTGCAACTGGACCAGATGGCATCAGCCCACGGGTCCTAAAATCCTGCTCTGCCGCTCTATCTCACCCTCTCTCTGTTCTTTTCACCCTATCTTTTGCTCAAGGTCATCTGCCAGCATCCTGGAAATCAGCAAACATTACCGCTTTACACAAAAAAGGTGCAAAAACAGATCCTTGGAACTACAGACCAATCAGCCTGCTCCCAATTATCAGCAAAGTCATGGAATCCATCATTGCTTCGGATATGAAATCTTTCCTCTTTTCCAATGGCTTGATCTCTGATCATCAATTTGGTTTCAGACCAGGTCACTCTACTCTGGACATGCTGCTTCTGCTGTCTCAACAATGGATGGAGGTCCTCAATGCCAAACAGGAAATCAGAGCTGTCTCCCTTGACATATCACGTGCCTTCGATACGGTCTGGCACCCAACTCTGCTCACCAAACTCTCCTCCTATGGTATCCATGGAAATCTCCATGCATGGCTTGCGGACTTCCTCTCTGGTCGTAGTCAACGTGTGGCCCTGAATGGATTTCTCTCATCTCCCCTTCCCGTTCAGGCTGGAGTTCCCCAAGGCAGTGTGCTGGGCCCTGTGCTTTTTCTGGTCTTTATCAATGATCTCTCCGACTCTCTGGAAAATCCTCTGTATCTCTTTGCTGATGACTCCACTCTCTGATGCTCCATTCCTCTTCCCTCAGATCGGCAGTCTGCAGCCTCCTCACTCTCTAAAGACCTGGACAAAATCACAGACTGGTCAAACATGTGGAACATGTCTTTCAATCCTGACAAATCTCACACTCTTACTATGTCGCTCCGAAAAGATCGACTGGACAACCCTCCCATCTACTTTCTCAACAATCCTCTCCAAGAAGTTCTGTCGCTCAAGCTTTTGGGTCTCACCATCTGCCATGATCTTTCTTGGGAAAACCACATTTCCAAGCTGGCCTCCAAAGCCAGTCGCCGACTGGGCATCCTCCGTCGTGCGAAGTCCTTCCTAGGCACACCTGAGCTCCTCACCACATACAAGGCTTTCATCCACAGCTCAATGGAATACTGTTCTCCCCTATGGGCTGGTGCTCCTGCCTCACACCTGGCTCGGCTTCACGCTGTTGAATCCAAAGCTTTCAGAATCATTGGAATCTCCCGCGATGAAGCTATCTCTGAGGGCCTTTCACTCACTCACCGCAGGCAGGTAGGTGGTCTTTCTGTCTTCTACCGACTCCTCTCCGGCCTTGCTCCCCCAGCTCTCTCTGTGCTCTGTCCCCCAAATATTCCTACAGGTCGCACAAGATCTGCCAGCCACCCTCTGATGGTTAAACTGCCGAAATCTCGGCTCTCTGCTCACCTTCACTCTTTCATTCCTCTTTTCTCCCGCCTCTGGAAAAAACTCCCACACTCACTTCAATCACACTCCTCCCTCCAGGTCTTCAAAACAGCTGTTCACCACCATCTCTTATCTTCCCCCATCCAAAACCTTGATCTTTTCTACCGCCACTAATTCAACCCAGATCCACCTTGTTTGAAATTCCAACTTCTTTCCCTGGAAGTCTTGGCAGTGTCCATATGTTTTATACCTCTCCCACCCCCCCCCCCCCCTTCCCATGCCTCCCCCCCAAAGCCCTCTCCCTCCCACAGTTCTCTCGATGTCTCCATGTCTCTCGGTCCCTGCTCTCAAATGTTGTGTTTGTGTCCTTCCCCCTCTCTCCCCATCTTGTCTACCGCTCCCGATGTTATTTGTTTTGTGTGTCTGTTTGTCTTTCTGTGTGATTAATGTTCGCTCTTTCACGAGCCTCGATGTTGTATACAAAAAAAAAAGAAAAAAAAAAAGAGAAGAATGCAGAAAATCCCCAAATCCAGGTGTGCAAAGCTTGTCGCATCATACCCAAGAAGACTCGAGGCTGTAATCGCTGCCAAAGGTGATTTAACTAAGTACTGAGTTAAGGGTATGAATACTTATGTCAATGTGATATTTCAGTTTTTTCTTTTTAATAAATTTGCAAAACTTTCTAAAATCCTGTTTTCTCTTTGTCATTATGGGGTATTGAGTGTAGATTGATGAGGGAAAAAATGAATTGAAACGATTTCAGCATAAGGCTGCAACATAACAAAATGTGAAAAAAGTGAAGGGGTCTGAATACTTTCTGAATGCACTGTATTATTCCATCGTGTTTGGAAAAACTGGAAAATTGGAAAAATTTGAAAATTAGAAAAAAAAATTGAAAAACAATATAGATTTCGTGCGACCTGTAGGTCATTGGGACCAATAACACCAAACAAACAAGTAAAACTTTATTTTGTTTTACTTGTTTTACTTGGAAGCCAACACCAGGCCAACAACAAGCGCAAGTGGCGCTTCACTTGCGACATTTTACTCCAGGGGTCCCAGGATTACCCACCCAAAATTTCGTTGTGATCGGTTCAGCCGTTTTTGTGGTACCTGGGAACAGGCAGAAAGATGGACATTTGGTGAATTATAGTAAGATTATCTGAAAAAACTCGTAAAAATACATGGTATGAACAAGTCTTGTCTAAGCAGCTAAAACCATGTCCTGGGACTGTAAAAGAAACCTGTAAAACCTGTAACTCAACCTGTAAAAGAAAACTCTCAGGAAAGAAAAACTGGAAGCTTGGAATGAAGTGGGCTTGGCGTGGGTTAACATAGGTTGAAGGTTTAATGGTTCTGGATGGGAGTGGTGGTGAAATTATCTGGGATGGTGGTGAACAGCTCTTCTGAAGACTTGGCAGGACCGAGTCAGGAGCATACAGCGCATGTGCAAAGGCCTAATTTAGCATTCATATGTTATTTTAAAGGTTCCGTAAATTATAGAGGAGAGGCAGGCACAAATATTGTCAGACTGTGTTCAATTTTCTGGTTTATAGAACTTAAAGCAACGATTAAGGTCCAAATGTATTTAATAAAAAACAACTAAATATTTCCCTTTTCAAAAAGTTTCAAGCCAGAATCATGACATATTCAAATATGGCATTAGGAAAGAGCTACCTCTGCTGGGAAAAAATGTTACTGGCTGGAAGTGCCATCAAAAAGGTCTCACTAACATCTATCTGTACCGGTACTTTGGTTTTCAGCTGCAAGATCATGGTTTAGGGGAAAAGCGACTCTACTTAATTTGAGCCTCCCACTATCATATTCTCACCATCATTTGGAGCACCATTCAGATGCAAGACAAAAAGAGAAAGAATATATCTGTAGTGGCCTCGGACTAATCTAATGCCAATGGATCAGTCACGCTGGAAGCTGATGGAGACCACATGGGGATTATCTTGCGTTTCCAGTGATGTGTGAAGCCTCTTGCGGTATTTTGGTAAATTCATCATGCAGTTTATAACATAATAACTTGGAAACGCCATTGCAATGGGATGTGCAATCCCTCCAGTTTTATTTGATTTCGGAATGGAAATGCTCATGCATATAGCAATTCCTGCTGGAAGAATTGGAGGATATGATTTGGATTGTTTTGAAAAGGTGATGGCAGAAGCCATTTGGATGTAGAATTGACTTTAAAGAAAAAATAGTAGGTTGGGAACTACTTATGATGTTAAACAGGATGGTGCAGGTATTGAACATGTACTTTTGAGCTGTTAGGTCTGGGTTTGATAATTATCAACCCAGATATAGTTTGGCGGATTGATGCTTCACAAACAGGATGCTGAAACAATGGGTGTGTCTTCCCTAGAGTAGGGCAGTCTACTGGCATTACCTGGAGGACATTGGGGGTGGGAGGATCCAATAATTTATGGGAGGGCTCATTTTGCATCTTCAGAACACAAGGGGCTGCCAGAGTAGTTTTTCCTTGGCTACGGGCACAATCCTGGACAGGTCGCCAATCCGATGCAGGATACTCCAACGGCCCACTAGTAAGCGGGTGCTCAATTTATCGACCTCAGAAGGATGCCAGGCTGAGTCAACCCACCTTGTGCTATGTTAACAGCATGACAAGGGCTTGATCTCAGGACCATAAGATCTTAACCCGACCACCTTAACCATGAAGCCAATACCAGGCTCAAGGTACAGGATGTACGTTATACCCTGTAGGTTCTGCACAATCTTTTCATATAAAAACTCTGACAGCCAGTCTGCTCACGTCATTCAACAAGGAAGTGCTGCCCACCTCACAAATCAGCAATGTTATCCATGAGTTTAAGTGCCGATGTGAAGCTCGGTATGTGGGCCGTACAACACGATGGTTGGCTGATCGTATCAAACAGCATGTCCCCCTGGCGATTCGAGGAAATAACTTGGGAGTGAGGACACAACCAGTACGAGCATGCAAGAACGTTCAAGGACCATCGACCGTTTCTTCTTGTTCTTCCGCCATTGCACGGCACTTGGTTGCCAACAACGTCTGTGCAGACCAGTACAATGCAGATATGTTTAAGATATTGATCCGAGGTCGGAGCACGTTACATATACGTATGTTAGAAGCAACCTTCATCCATTACACGGAGCCTATATTGTGTCGTCAAAAGTAATTTGTGCATTCTCTCACGAGCCCACCTGTGGAACTAACTCCCACACAAGCATTGTCCCCCATAACATAAGTTTGAGCTGTGCAGGAAAGTCTGCATTTAGGGAGCATAACCAGGAAGACTACATGTATCTTGGAGGAGCTGTGCATGGTTTAAGGGTCGAGAGAGCAGAGGGAGCAAAACCTGAGGAGAGACAGGCAGTTATTTTTAAAAAGGAAGAGGTCACCAATCTGTCTGCCATGTGACCTTGTGCTTCAGCCTCATTATGGGAGATGCCAAAATATTGATACTTTAGATTATATAGGTTCCAGGGGATACATCTAATGCTGGGGCACCAGCCCAGAGTGGAGAGCTCTGTTGAACGACAGACAAAGACCATGAAAGCTGAATTTTTCAGATTTTTCAAGGAACTAGAAAATACCTGCCTCCAGCAACGAATTATGATGTCAGTAAAATATCTTGCACAATCACATGTGCCACCCCCTTCCCTACTTTATAAAAAATTCTGCTTGTGCTACCTCTCCTCTTCATAAACATTGTGGTTGCACCTTCACCCATCCCCTTAAAATATTCTTCTTGTATACCCCTCCCACCCTCAACCCTTGTAAAAAACAAGTACAAAAAGTTTTAATTAAAACAAAAGCCGCGTCGATGTTACACAATGCCTAGATGCAGCTGTGCCTATAACGTCGATGTTATAGGCACAGGACATTCCTATTGATTCGATTACTTGATGTTATTTTTGTGCAAAGTGAAAATATATCTCGGCAATTTCCCGTATGTGGCGACGAATTTTTAATATATCTCGGCATTTTCCCGTCTGTTTTTTCAGGCGGTGTATGACTGACTATGCCGCGATTGAAAAAAATATATATCTCGGCAATTTCCCGTGTGTGGCGACACGTGAACGAAGCTATGCTCCTCTCTCCACATTATTGTGACGACGTATAAATTAAATATTTCATCGTGACGATTGTCATCAAATGGACGAATTTTTAATATATCGGCATTTTCCCGTCTGTTATTTCAGGCGGTGTATGACTGACCATGCCATGATTGTAAAAAAATATATCTCGGCAATTTCTCGTGTGTAGCGACACGTGAACGAAGCTATGCTCCTCTCTCCACATTATTGTGACGATGTATAAATTAAATATTTCATCGTGACGATTGTCATCAAATGGACGAATTTTTAATATATCTCGGCATTTTCCCGTCTGTTATTTCGGGCGGTGTATGACTGACCATGCCGTGATTGTAAAAAAATATATCTCAATGGACTTGAAGTTACAGGCCTTTGAGAATTCATTTCGTTCTATAAAGGGCAACTTTCATCGGATTTTCTTCCCGTTTTTTTTCAACCGAGTCTAAAACTATGTTAGCGACTGTGAAAAATGAAATGATATATCGAATTTGATTTGAAATAAAACTGTGTGAGAGAGGAAGACACCACGGGCCTACAAAACAGGCCTCAAAGCTATGCGAGTTAATAAAATGGTGGATATTTGTTTATATGAAGCCTCTCCCAAAATGGGTGGAGCTATGGTTCCCAGAATGGGTGGAGCTTTGAGGTTTTGTCTTCTCTGCAAGAACAAGAACAAGAAGAAGAAGAACAAGAAGAACAACAACAACAGCAGAGGGCACTCTATTAGCAGCGTCTGCGACGCAGCTAAAAATTGGTTGCACCTTGCTCCCTTTTATATCCAAATTTGACCTGGCCGAATATACATTATTATGGCTTTTGCCCAGGTCATCACCCGCAGTTGGTAAAAGCCCAATTTCAATGGACCGTCTCATAGGTACAGCTATTTTCAGCTATAAGCTATTTTCAATTCTACAGGGTACATACATACATACATACATACACTACATGGCCAAAAGTATGCGGACACCCCTTCTAATTAGTGGATTCGGCTGTTTCAGCCACACCCATTGCTGACAGGTATATAATATTGTTGCGGATCTCGAGCTCGTCGACGTACTGAGGGGGGGGGGGGGGGAGGGGATTAAGCCCTGCTCCCCCTCGAGCTTCGAGTCCACGAGGCCGCTACCCACACTACACTCGTGGGGGGCGGATTGCTAAGCAATTCCAGCCGCCGAACCCACAGCTAACGTGTGGAAAGGTTAACGGTCACGACCCGAGTACCTTCGATACACGCAGCCATGAGAACGGGGGGCTGAACCTCGCAAGAGTCACGCTGGTCTTTAACGCCCGAGCGGTTGAGCGTCGTGTAACTCGTGCCGTTAACACTATGGAACCCGATCGAGCGGTTTTAATACGTGCAATGCTAAGTCAATGGTGAAAAGACGATGATGGCCAGTAGGCAGTAGTACATGGTGTTGTGTCATTGTAGTGCAAAATTTGCTACACTAGTGGAACCAGTTTTTTGGAATCCTTATACCCTAGGCAACAAGACCTGAGTTGGTTCCATTTTTTTCAATGGCGTGTTTGGCGGCCATTTTGACTTTCAAAATGGCCGTCATTTTTTGCAATTTTGTATGTATTCTAATTTCTACAGTCTTAAACTACACATAGATAACTATAATTACAATAATGAAAGAAATATGAACATTTGCTTTATTCTTTTTTATCTTACAGGTATTCATAGACAAGTTGGATTTCAGCTTCACCGCCGCATAATGTCATCGTTTGAAGAGCCGCCTTCTAAGAAGCAATGCACAAGTTACGAACTTTGTGTATTCTGCCAAGAGAGAACTCCTGAACCTTTGGTTGACGTAGCTCATGCCAATTTCAAATGTGCTTCATATGAAACATTTCTTAGCAGCTTTGCTGAAAATTGGCATGAGCATGCAAGAACGCCTCACCACGCGTTGCACTGTGTCCTTCTGGTCCGTCCCTCTTTCTGCCTTTATTTTCTTATTCTTCCTTCTTCCTTGGATTCTTTGATTGTGTAAATAGTAGTAATAAATTATATTTGTTCTTCCTACTTTTTACTTCTTCTTCTTCACATCCATTCGTCTTTGAGGTTTCCACATTGAACACCTGTGGCACGATTTGGCCAACGTTTCGGAATCGGGTTAGTTTCTGTTAATATTTCGTGCCGCGGTTGCTAAAACCGCTCGGCAATTAACATCTGTCCACGGTACGAACGGGGCTGCGCACCTGCCTTTCCGGAGGTAGCTGTGCAGCGTCAGGGACCCCGTCGGTCAGTCAAAGACGAGGGGATTAATCCCCCCTCGGTAAGGGGAACAGAGACCGACGTTGGGTTCCGTAACAATATAATAATTCTACATAACACCATGTACTACAGGTTGGAAACAAACCACAGGATTTATTCACACATGTACAGTATTCATAGAAAAGGGACACATTGGAGAATCTTAACGGCCTTACTTACGTTCACAGACAAGGGCCCTCAGACTCGTTCGGGGAAGGGGAGGAAGAGGGGAATGAGCCCAAAGTACGGCCGCTCGTGCAGTTTGCCCGGACGGGCTCGTTTGGCGGATACCCCCAAGGATGTTCGCGGCAGGGGCGTTGATCACAGTCGTGCACGTAACAGAAATCCGAGGAGCGTATCCCAAAGTCAGCGAGGCAGAGTGCATGTGCAGCGAGTCCAGGCAGAGAGGTCATCAGGGCAGAGAGAGCGTTCAGAGTCCTGGGCCAGAGAGAGGTCGTCAGGGCAGAGAGAGCGTTCAGAGTCCCAGGCCAGAGAGAGCGTTCGCCTGCCAGAGAGAGAACGGGAGTCCGGGCCGGGTTTTATAGCCCCCTCGGAGCCCCACTCGAATGTTCCACGGGCCTCCACTGGCCACCGCGGGTCACGCGTCGTGACAGCCCCTTATTGGTGACTCTTGGCCGCTCCCTTCAGCTCTCATTGGCTGTAACTTATTGGCCACTCCCTTTAGCTCCCATTGGCTGTTCGCTGCTTACCAGCCACGCACTCCAGCTCCTCTCACGGGCCTGCTAGACTTGTCCTAGGCCCATGACATGGCATTTCAGGCTGCAATGAGGCCAACCATTACTCTACTTGCCTCAACGCATACCAACACTGGGAAGGAGACTATACTTCACATTTAATAAGAAATAACTAACTAAGCGAGGCTACATGTTGTGGTGTAACTAACTATAGGGGGGTTGCCTTTATTTACAAAACCGCAACAATATATATATATATATATATATATATATATATATATATATATATATATATATATATATATATATATATATATATATTATATATATATATATTATATATATATATATATATATATATATATATATATATATATATATATATATATATATATATATTATATATACTAGCATGACTCGGCGCGCCCCGCGCGCCTCACCACGCGTCGTTTCAGAGGGGTAGGCATCTTTGACCATTTCGGTGTCTTTTGGGTCTTCATGGTGTTTTGGGTCTTCAGGGCCATTTGGGTCTTCAGGGTCTTTTGGAACCTCTGGGCCTTTAAGGGTATTTTGGGTCTTTGAAGTGTTTTTGGATCTTCAGGGTCTTTTGGGTCTTTGGTGTCTTCAGAGGCTTTTGGGTCTGCGGGGTCTTCAGGGGTTTTTGGGTCTTCGGGGTCTTTGGGGTCTTTTGCGTCTTCGGGGTATTTTTGGTCTTCGGGGTATTTTGGGTCTTCGGGGTCTTTTGCGTCTTCAGGGTATTTTTGGTCTTCGGGGTCTTTTGGGTCTTTGGGGTCTTTTTGGTCTTTTGGGTCTTTGGGGTGTTTCGGGTCTTTTGGGTCTTCGGGGAGTTTTGGGTCTTTGGGGTGTTTTGGGTCTTTGGGGTTTTTTGGGGGTCTTCAGGGTATGTTGGGTCTTTGGGGGTCTTGGTGGTCTGAAGGGTCTTGGGGGAATTAAAGGGTCATCAAAGGTCTGAGGGGTCTCAGCAGTCTCAATGCAATTAAGAGGGTTAATTAAGAGAGTGGTAATTTTACTTGAAGAAGAAGAAGACGTGTTCGTCGCATATAAACATACATACATAGTGAACCATATACGTTTGCTCTATTATAATAAGACTAGTGGGGTCACCCATGGGAATCCCACAGGCATGGACGTTTGTGACATTTCGGCATATTGAGTTAGATGCTGCACCTGCACATTCAGTTTCACAAAATGGTTACTGGCAATTCATCAGATGCACAAATGATGTCATCAACACAATGTATTTACTTCTGATAACATGTGAATGCATGTGCGTGCACAGCCACACACACATACACCCATATACACACACACACACACACACACACACAAACACACGAACACCCATACACATATATACACACACATACATACACGCACGCACACACGTACACCCATACACATATATACACACACATACATTAGGGTGGTCCAAAAATTTGATGATTGGATTTTCATATCTCCACAGGCCTGCCCCTATTCCTATTGAAGAAAGTAGTTTGTGATGAAAAGTTGAGCTTGATTGGACAATAGTTAGAGATTGCTCAAAATGTTGACAAATTTTAATGAATAATAAGATACAGAATTTTTAGCATTATACATCAATTCATAGATAATTATCTATTTTCAATTACTCAAATTATTTATTATTGTTGGCTTGCACTTGTCTTCAATGGTATGACCTAGAGATTGTGCAAAAGCACTGGCCACAAACATAGCATGCCGATCTGAGAGATTTACTCTGTCCAGAGTTGCCACTATTGCTGGAGTGATCACCTTGATGGGATCCTTTTTCGCCTGTTTGGCAGAAGATGGACTTTGGAGTTTGAATTCATTGTCGCCTGAATCGGAGCTTTCAATCTCAGACTCATCATCATCATCAACCACAGCCGATGTTGATGAAACAGATTGCATTGCTGTTAGAGTCTCAGCAGCATGTTTCTTCTTTCTTTTATCTTCATTCTCAAGCCTGATACGCTTTCTGTTCTCCTTGACTGCCAGACTGTTGTCCACAGATCCCATACGTGAACTTGAGGGATCCTCACGCTGCACGATAAGGAATGCTTTGTCTTCTTCATTCGTCATTTTCTCAAGCGCATCATTTGGTGAGATATCGGAAGAGGGATTGAAGATCATCTTTGAACATCTCTTATCTTCCCCCATCCAAAACCTTGATCTTTTCTACCCCCGCTAATTTCACGCCAATTCCCCTTTTTGAAATACCAACTTCTGTCCTGGAAGTCCTTGGTGTCCTTGTGCTTTATACTTCTCCCTCCCCCCCCCCCTTCCCATGCCTCCTCCCCCCGGGCCCTCTCCCTTCCACACATCTCCCTGCTCTCGGATGTTGTGTTTGTGTGCTTCCCCTTTTCTCCCCATCTTGTCTTCCGCTCCCTCTTTTTGTGTATTTTGTTTGTCTGGTCGATTTGTTTGTGAAGTAAATGTTAGCTCTTTCACGAGCCTCGATTCAGTATACAACAAAAAAAAAAAAAAAAAAAAAAAAAACATCTGCTCCTTCACTCTATCGTTTTTGAATGTCTTGGCTCTATTTTTCTTTACCAGTTTGTAGGCATCATACAACTTCAAAAGTTGGCGCTCACAGGAATCTACTCTCTGCAATGGAATTCGTGCTTTCTCCCAGTATGCACACACAGCTTGGACACTACGTTTGGCACTTTCACAAACTGTATGGTGTTCTTGTATGTGATGGTACACCATTTTCTGCAATGAGTGTCCTTTGGTTGGTAGTCCCCCACATATTATTTCCTTTTCAGACTTGCAAAGCAACCAAACTGTGGAAGAGCTGCGAGTTTTCTGCCATCTGAAAAAAACAGGCTAAATTAAAAATGTTATTTTTGGAGCAACCTCTAAATAAGTTCCAATTGACCTCATATTTGGTTCCTATGATCTTTATAAACATAGGAATAAGGGCAGCCTTGTGGAGCATGGATTTTTAATAGTATTGAATATTACATATATCTGTGGACCACCCTAACATACATACACGCACGTAAACACGTACACCCACACACATATATATACACACACATACACACACACATATATATACACACACATACACACACACACACATATATATATATATATATATATATATATATGTATGTATATATATATATATATATATATATATATATATATATATATATATATATATTGTTACGGAACCCAACGTCGGCCTCGGATCCCTTCTCGAGGGGGGATTAGTCCCCTCGTTTGTGACTGACCGACGTGGTCCCTGAAGCTGCACCGCGACCTCCGGAAAGGCCGGTGAGCAGCTTCGTTCGCGACCGCGGATAAGATGGTAATTTGCCGAGCGGATGGCAGCCGCGGCACGAACTGTTAACAATGACTAGACCCGATTCTCAAATGTTGTCCAAATCATGCCACAGGTATTCAATGGGGAAAAGACAAAGACGACGGATGTGAAGAAGAAGAAGACAAAAAGGGTTTGATATACGACTATAATTTATTACTACTATTTACAACCAAAAGAAACCAAGGAGGAGGAAGGATAATAAAATAAAGACAGAAGGAATCAAGGAGACACAGTGCAAATTAGCTTACCTAGAAACAGTCTTACTTAACCCAGGACAGAACAAACAAAGACAGACTCACACGAATGGGGAATGAAGGCAGGAACGATTGGCTGGAAGGAGAGAATGGTCCAGGTGGTCCACAGAGATGGAAGGATGCGGGTCCTGTTCGTGTAAACGGCAAGATTCGAGGTGAGCGGCTGCCGACCCTCCTCAATCTGGTTCGCACGGCGGCGTTGCTTCGTAGCAGCGGGTCGAAACTGCCGTCAAAGCTCAACTCAACTGCGGTGGACTCAGCTGCGGTGGACTCAGCTGCGGTGGACTCAGCTGCGGTGGACTCAGCTGCGGTGGACTCAACTGTGGTGGACTCAACTGTGGTGGACTCAGCTGTGGTGGACTCCTCTCTCATCTGCTTAAGCAGTCCCTCCCAACCCCCTTTAATGAGGCGCGTGGCGATCAAGCCGCCGGCCTTTTGGAAACGCCCATCAGGTCGCTCTCCGCAGTGCCGATTGGTGGGCACAGGCTCTCTGGCTCTACCCTTGACGACGATGGGCGGGCACGCCCATCTTCCCCGAGCTGACCACGCCATAATGGCGGCAAATGCAGTTGGCAATAAATGCAGTTGGCAATAGAGGCTTTGGGGGAATTTGAAAAAGGGGATCTATCTATTTGAATTCCGTGCAATGGAGTATTAATTAATGGAAGACAAAGCCTTAACCTAATACACAGAATAAGGAAATAACTACCAACAAAGGAGGAAATCTATGATTGGCTAACGTGATTGTATCTGACCTAACTAAGGGACACCCTTTGACCTTTATACACAACAACTGGAGGAAGGAGGGTGATATTTTTTACAACAATAAAAAAACACAATTCTCATTTCCACAACACTGTACCCTCCTCCTCTTAGGCACGTCCCGGGCCTATTACCTTTACTTTTTAGTGTGGCACGTAGGTGTAGTTCCCTCTACATTTAACCTGACCCTGAGTGTGACAGTTTTAAAACACAAATAAATATGTCCCGCTGCTCCATTGCACCCTGCCTAACAGACTCATGCCCACAGCTAACCGAATTGCGGAATGGTCTTCAAACTAAAACACTTACGGTGGGGGCGCATTATTTACAACGACGCTATTTTAGTGACAAAACGCAACCCAGGACCTGTGATTGTTCCTTTTTGGGGGAGACAGTCTGCCCTGCATTGACGCACCATAAAGCACCCAAAACGCACCAAAGCACCCTCAAGCACCAATCGGTGCACAGTCATTGCAGTTCAATAAAAATAAAAATGAACCCAACAAACCCCTGGTGGTGTCTTGCTCTTCGGCTCCCTCTGCTGGCTATTGTTCTCTGCCTGATGTTGTCAATTTCTTTGCTGGCGGCCTATTTGGTGGAAATAAATCTTTCACAGAAAACGTGTCCATTTTATTTATTTATGGCCCACAGGGCCGACTAGGGGGTTCACCTGTGTGGCATCGGTGGCCTGTGACCAAGGTCCGCCAGTAAGATCTCGGGCCATCATGGCCGGTTCCAGCAGAGGGGCCATGCCCCAACCCGTAGGGTACATGAGTGGTGCTGTCACAGACATGTGGTCCATACGTGGTGCATCGATGCAGACAGCTGTGGTTGCGAGAGTTCGGGCGCACAATGGCGGACTCCCGCACGCTCCCCTCGGCACCCAGTGGCGAACAGTCCTCATGTGGGAGACAAGGGGGGGGGGGGAAGACAGGTGAGCGAGGGGTAAGGTCACAAGGGTACACATCAAACAAGGCAATGCAAGGCGAGGTGCATTTGGAGACGGAGCGGAGAAAAGCTCGTCCCTACCATACGTCACCCCCCCTGTCACCTACTCTACCCTTGGCCTCACCCCATATTTACAACAATCTACACATTTACAAATTCGTCACTAATGTCTCGTCTTCCCCATATTTCCCCTATACCAAATTCGTCTTCACTCCCACTAATCTAAAAATTTTTTGCCATCACCCAATTCATCATCAATCCTCATAAGGAGGGAGAGACGGAACAACAGCACAATGTCACACCCACGTCATGATGCGTCTCACATTCCAAACATTTGCACAATAAAAATAATAAAAACAACAAACCATGGCATGGTGTGGAGTCCTGTCACCTCAGGTGAGTGGATGGAGATGGTGCGAGGAGATTCTTAATCCTAACTATCTTCTAAATGACATTAACACACTTTACACTACCCGGGGTCTTTCCCTGCCAAACCATTGGCCTTCTTACACTCTATGCGGTTTTAAGAACCAAATTCTCATTGACCAAACTGTGGTGCTTTCTCAATTTGGGGTCTCACTCCCCCGATTCAACTCCCTGTGCCCTTGCACAATTTCAGGACTGGGGCGTGTGGCTCTCCCAGCAGGTCTACCCACCTGCACACCTCCACCACTGTAGTTGCCTCCGTGCTTACCTGCTCCTCACCTAACCTATCTAACTGGGGAAGGCCCCTCCTGGCTCTGTCACCCCTCGGTGCCCTCTGGCACTGGGCTACCCAGGTCCATCCTCCGGATCCTCGGGCCCCATCCACAACAACTCTACCGGCTCCCAGAGCCCACCTGCGGCCTCACCTGGCCGACAACCTAACAGTGGCGGAGTGCCCATCCAACTACACGCACTAACAGGCTACACGCCCAGCCATTTCCACGACACGAATGCACCCATTCAACCATCATTCTTCCACCACGCACCACAGATGCCAATACCCAACCACAATTTACCTATACCCTCTACCTAACTCTTAAACTACCCTCCCCAGGTGTTCGTGATGGGGTCCATCCTCCTTTCCCCCATCCACACCTTCGCACCATCCACTCCACTCCACAGTTTCCACCATACTCACTCCACGACCATCCATTCCATACTCCATACACCTGCAGTTGCACACCTGTGCAATCACTCCTGGTGCCACCTGCACCCTCCTTCCTCCCTGGACCATTTGGTCAACACAGCACACATCACCATCACTCACTCATACACTGCTCCATACACTTGTCCAGTTGCACACCTGTGCAATCACAATTGTTCCTTACTCACTGCTCCATACACTTCCACGCTCTATACAACTCACAATCACCTTCTCACAATACACTCCTGAGTACACCTTCAACACTCACACGGCATCATCTGAACTACCTACTCCCCTCTGGAACTTGCGCTTCCCAGTCACCCCTTTAAACTATTGCGCTCCCTCGTCATTATTATCCAAACTAATCTACCTGCGTCCCCACTACAGGTATCATTGTCACTACCTAACCTTACCGTTACCTATGGTCATCTTCTCTAGATCCTTATACACTATATCCTAACCCTCCCGGGCTAGTTTTCACTGCCAACCCCATAACTCTATTGCTCCTTTGCCCCCGTTGTGAGGGATGGCAGAGTTGCCATCCCCTCACATCGGGCATCTCTCACTATAAATTTTGCTCACCAAATTCCATCCAATTACAAATTCCCTATCCCAAAATTTCGAATAAAAAAACACTATCATCATCACCGTCCATTAAACTTGAGCCTCGGTGCGTCGTTACATTCTCAAAGCACGGCTTCGCACAGCCGAGCAATGAACGCGGGTGGTTTGGTCGCCTGCAGGTTGAATCCGTCCGGCTTTCGGTTCAGGGGGGGGGGGGGGGCTTGGTCGGGCCGAGATTCCATGCACCATTTCGGCGCGGTACCTTGCAGTCCCGGGCCCGATGACCGAGGCTCGCCCGGTCGGAACCCCGTTCCCACCAGGGGGCACCGTTCCGCTTCCTCCTACTCACCCTTGAACCGGACCGGTCGCCTCGCCCGACAAGGCCCGGACTCGACCGTGCGGGGCGGGGCTAGGCCCGAATCGTGCACGACGCTCCGAAGCGGGGCGACGCAGCATCGATCCGCACGAGGCTTCGCATCCAACAAAGCGCGCCCCGCGCGAGGCTTCGCATCCAACAAAGCGCTCCGCGCACTGAGTGCCCGCTATCCGTCACCCTAGCTGCTAACCCGGTCAACGTCGATGCTTCACTTGCATGCTCACACCACGCGACCTGTTTCACACTCACAAAGCCCGGCGTTCCAACGCCGTCCGTACATTCCACACACTCCGTCCATTCCACCAACGCACTCCCTGTTACACACCACACCTCCCGCGCACCGTCTTGCGCACTCTCCTCACTCGGTACGTACTCCGTACCACTCACCATGGGCGTGCACTCTTGCATCCACCCACTACCGCGCTCCGATGTGCTCCCTCGCACCGCAACCAACTCAGGTGTGCTTTCTCGCACACCCTCGCCGTTCATCCCATACGTGCATCCTCGCACCCGCTCCTCCTCCAACTCACTCTCTGTGTCACACTCCGTACACCCCGACGTGCATTCTCGCTCGCACTCGGTTTCACTCCCACACTTTATAACACACCCACTCTCCGACGCACACTTTTTCCTCACACGCGCGCCATTTTCACTCACACGGGACCCTTCACCAACGCCCAGATGCCATATCGATCCCAATCGCGCGACAATTCTCTTCGCGCCAAACCCCCTCTTATAAAATCTCCCGGCACCACATACAGCCCGTCTCACCTTCGGGGTTCTTCTTCCTCCCTTCACCAACACCTGAAAATCTTCATAAGGATTAATGAGCACAGCATCAAGGTGTGAATTCAGACTTTGCACCTTATCCATTCCTTCCTCCAACTGTTGCTCTTCTCCGTCTGTCGTCTCTCCAATTTCAACTATACCCATAATTTATTTTTCTTTATTCACCTCAACGACCGCTGGCTTTAATAACATTTTCTCTCCTACCTCAGCGGTCGCCGGCTGCCCCATACCCCGGGTCGCGATCTCTATACCCGTCATTGCACCCGCGCTTTCCTCCGCCTCGCGCAACCAGCGCTTCTCGACCCGCGTTACCTCCTCGTGCACCCCTGGGACCTGCTCGCTCAACCCGTGGTCTCTGTCCCTCTCCAACCCCTCATTAATTTCTTTGGCTTGGCTTGGGCAACCATGCCCCCCAGTTTGTCCCCTAATCTGCTTCCGAATCCCTCAAATTTGCTTCCGAGTCCCTCCAATTTGCTTCCGAGTCCCTCCAATTTGCTTCCGAGCCCCTCAAATTTACCCTCAAATTTATTTCCCATATTGTTTAACCGGTCTCTTAATTGCTCACTAGTACCCCTCGCTTCGTCCCTCATTGCCCCAATTTGGTCTCCCAGCCCCCTGTTCTCTTCCATGAGGGCCCGCATTTGCAGCATGAATAGGCCCCAGTCCATTTGCGGTGCTGCTACTGTCACGGGCGCGGCGAAATTTGGTGCCGCTGTAACCACGTGCGCGAGGGCGCCATTTTGTGCACCTGCACCTCCTCAACCACATTATCATTTCTCTCCTCCATTTCTTCCCTCTGGTCCTGGGTTACCCCTAACCCCTCTTCTAGTTCCCCCACCAGCATCCGATCATCTTGACCATCCATGGCACGATTTTCAAATTTCGGATTTTATAAAACAAAATTTCGGCCCACTCGTAATTTGAGCGCGCTAAGCGCTTCAGGTCCGTATCTCACTCCCGACACCAATTGTTACGGAACCCAACGTCGGCCTCAGATCCCTTCTCGAGGGGGGATTAGTCCCCTCGTTTGTGACTGACTGACGTGGTCCCTGAAGCTGCACCGCAACCTCCGGAAAGGCTGGTGAGCAGCTTCGTTCGCGACCGCGGATAAGATGGTAATTTGCCGAGCGGATGGCAGCCACGGCACGAACTGTTAATAATGACTAGACCCGATTCTCAAACGTTGGCCAAATCGTGCCACAGGTATTCAATGGGGAAAAGACAAAGACGACGGATGTGAAGAAGAAGAAGACAAAAAAGGTTTGAAATACGACTATAATTTATTACTACTATTTATAACCAAAATAAACCAAGGAGGAGGAAGGGTAATAAAATAAAGACAGAAGGAATCAAGGAGACACAGTGCAAATTAGCTTACCTATAAACAGTCTTACTTAACCCAGGACAGAACAAACAAAGACAGACTCACACGAATGGGGAATGAAGGCAGGAACGATTGGCTGGAAGGAGAGGATGGTCCAGGTGGTCCACAGAGCTGGAAGGATGCGGGTCCTGTTCGTGTAAACGGCAAGGCTCGAGGTGAGCGGCCGCCGACCCTCCTCAATCTGGTTCGCACGGCGGCGTTGCTTCGTAGCAGCGGGTCGAAACTGCCGTCAAAGCTCAACTCAACTGCGGTGGACTCGGCTGCGGTGGACTCAGCTGCGGTGGACTCAACTGTGGTGGACTCAACTGTGGTGGACTCAGCTGTGGTGGACTCCTCTCTCATCTGCTTAAGCAGTCCCTCCCAACCCCCTTTTATGAGGCGCGTGGCGATCAAGCTGCCGGCCTTTTGGAAACGCCCATCGGGTCGCTCTCCGCAGTGCCGATTGGTGGGCACGGGCTCTCTGGCTCTACCCTTGACGACGATGGGCGGGCACGCCCATCTTCCCCGACCTGACCACGCCATAATGGCGGCAAATGCAGTTGGCAATAAATGCAGTTGGCAATAGAGGCTTTGGGGGAATTTGAAAAAGGGGATCTATTTATTTGAATTCCGTGCAATGGAGTATTAATTAATGGAAGACAAAGCCTTAACCTAATACACAGAATTAGGAAATAACTACCAACAAAGGAGGAAATCTATGATTGGCTAACGTGATTGTATCTGACCTAACTAAGGGACACCCTTTGACCTTTATACACAACAACTGGAGGAAGGAGGGTGATATTTTTTACAACAATAAAAAAACACAATTCTCATTTCCACAACACTGTACCCTCCTCCTCTTAGGCACGTCCCAGGCCTATTACCTTTACTTTTTAGTGTGGCACGTAGGTGTAGTTCCCTCTTCATTTAACCTGACCCTGAGTGTGACAGTTTTAAAACACAAATAAATATGTCCCGCTGCTCCATTGCACCCTGCCTAACAGACTGATGCCCACAGCTAACCGAATTGCGGAATGGTCTTCAAACTAAAACACTTACGGTGGGGGCGCATTATTTACAACGACGCTATTTTAGTGACAAAACGCAACCCAGGACCTGTGATTGTTCCTTTTTGGGGGAGACAGTCTGCCCTGCATTGACGCACCATAAAGCACCCAAAACGCACCAAAGCACCCTCAAGCACCAATCGGTGCACAGTCATTGCAGTTCAATAAAAATAAAAATGAACCCAACAAACCCCTGGTGGTGTCTTGCTCTTCGGCTCCCTCTGCTGGCTATTGTTCTCTGCCTGATGTTGTCAATTTCTTTGCTGGCGGCCTATTTGGTGGAAATAAATCTTTCACAGAAAACGTGTCCATTTTATTTATTTATGGCCCACAGGGCCGACTAGGGGGTTCACCTGTGTGGCATCGGTGGCCTGTGACCAAGGTCCGCCAGTAAGATCTCGGGCCATCATGGCCGGTTCCAGCAGAGGGGCCATGCCCCAACCCGTAGGGTACATGAGTGGTGCTGTCACAGACATGTGGTCCATACGTGGTGCATCGATGCAGAGAGCTGTGGTTGCGAGAGTTCGGGCGCACAATGGCGGACTCCCGCACGCTCCCCTCGGCGCCCAGTGGCGAACAGTCCTCATGTGGGAGACAAGGGGGGGGGGGGGGGAAGACAGGTGAGCGAGGGGTAAGGTCACAAGGGTACACATCAAACAAGGCAATGCAAGGCGAGGTGCGTTTGGAGACGGAGCGGAGAAAAGCTCGTCCCTACCATACGTCACCCCCCCTGTCACCTACTCTACCCTTGGCCTCACCCCATATTTACAACAATCTACACATTTACAAATTCGTCACTAATGTCTCGTCTTCCCCATATTTCCCCCATACCAAATTCGTCTTCACTCCCACTAATCCAAAATTTGCCATCACCCAATTCATCATCAATCCTCATAAGGAGGGAGAGACGCAACAACAGCACAATGTCACACCCACGTCATGATGCGTCTCACATTCCAAACATTTGCACAATAAAAATAATAAAAACAACAAACCATGGCATGGTGTGGAGTCCTGTCACCTCAGGTGAGTGGATGGAGATGGTGCGAGGAGATTCTTAATCCTAACTATCTTCTAAATGACATTAACACACTTTACACTACCCGGGGTCTTTCCCTGCCAAACCATTGGCCTTCTTACACTCTATGCGGTTTTAAGAACCAAATTCCCATTGACCAAACTGTGGTGCTTTCTCAATTTGGGGTCTCACTCCCCCGATTCAACTCCCTGTGCCCTTGCACAATTTCAGGACTGGGGCGTGTGGCTCTCCCAGCAGGTCTACCCACCTGCACACCTCCACCACTGTAGTTGCCTCCGTGCTTACCTGCTCCTCACCTAACCTATCTAACTGGGGAAGGCCCCTCCTGGCTCTGTCACCCCTCGGTGCCCTCTGGCACTGGGCTACCCAGGTCCATCCTCCGGATCCTCGGGCCCCATCCACAACAACTCTACCGGCTCCCAGAGCCCACCTGCGGCCTCACCTGGCTGACAACCTAACAGTGGCGGAGTGCCCATCCAACTACACGCACTAACAGGCTACACGCCCAGCCATTTCCACGACACGAATGCACCCATTCAACCATCATTCTTCCACCACGCACCACAGATGCCAATACCCAACCACAATTTACCTATACCCTCTACCTAACTCTTAAACTACCCTCCCCAGGTTGGGGTCCATCCTCCTTTCCCCCATCCACACCTTCGCACCATCCACTCCACTCCACAGTTTCCACCATACTCACTCCACGACCATCCATTCCATACTCCATACACCTGCAGTTGCACACCTGTGCAATCACTCCTGGTGCCACCTGCACCCTCCTTCCTCCCTGGACCATTTGGTCAACACAGCACACATCACCATCACTCACTCATACACTGCTCCATACACTTGTCCAGTTGCACACCTGTGCAATCACAATTGTTCCTTACTCACTGCTCCATACACTTCCACGCTCTATACAACTCACAATCACCTTCTCACAATACACTCCTGAGTACACCTTCAACACTCACACGGCATCATCTGAACTACCTACTCCCCTCTGGAACTTGCGCTTCCCAGTCACCCCTTTAAACTATTGCGCTCCCTCGTCATTATTATCCAAACTAATCTACCTGCGTCCCCACTACAGGTATCATTGTCACTACCTAACCTTACCGTTACCTATGGTCATCTTCTCTAGATCCTTATACACTATATCCTAACCCTCCCGGGCTAGTTTTCACTGCCAGCCCCATAACTCTATTGCTCCTTTGCCCCCGTTGTGAGGGATGGCAGAGTTGCCATCCCCTCACATCGGGCATCTCTCACTATAAATTTTGCTCACCAAATTCCATCCAATTACAAATTCCCTATCCCAAAATTTCGAATCAAAAAACACTATCATCATCACCGTCCATTAAACTTGAGCCTCGGTGCGTCGTTACATTCTCAAAGCACGGCTTCGCACAGCCGAGCAATGAACGCGGGTGGTTTGGTCGCCTGCAGGTTGAATCCGTCCGGCTTTCGGTTCAGGGGGGGGGGGGGGGGGCTTGGTCGGGCCGAGATTCCACGCAACATTTCGGCGCGGTACCTTGCAGTCCCGGGCCCGATGACCGAGGCTCGCCCGGTCGGAACCCCGTCCCCACCAGGGGGCACCGTTCCGCTTCCTCCTACTCACCCTTGAACCGGACCGGTTGCCTCGCCCGACAAGGCCCGGACTCGACCGTGCGGGGCGGGGCTAGGCCCGAATCGTGCACGACGCTCCGAAGCGGGGCGACGCAGCATCGATCCGCACGAGGCTTCGCATCCAACAAAGCGCGCCCCGCGCGAGGCTTCGCATCCAACAAAGCGCTCCGCGCACTGAGTGCCCGCTATCCGTCGCCCTAGCTGCTAACCCGGTCAACGTCGATGCTTCACTTGCATGCTCACACCACGCGACCTGTTTCACACTCACAAAGCCCGGCATTCCAACGCCGTCCGTACATTCCACACACTCCGTCCATTCCACCAACGCACTCCCTGTTACACACCACACCTCCCGCGCACCGTCTTGCGCACTCTCCTCACTCGGTACGTACTCCGTACCACTCACCATGGGCGTGCACTCTTGCATCCACCCACTACCGCGCTCCGATGTGCTCCCTCGCACCGCAACCAACTCAGGTGTGCTTTCTCGCACACCCTCGCCGTTCATCCCATACGTGCATCCTCGCACCCGCTCCTCCTCCAACTCACTCTCTGTGTCACACTCCGTACACCCCGACGTGCATTCTCGCTCGCACTCGGTTTCACTCCCACACTTTATAACACACCCACTCTCCGACGCACACTTTTTCCTCACACGCGCGCCATTTTCACTCACACGGGACCCTTCACCAATGCCCAGATGCCATATCGATCCCAATCGCGCGACAATTCTCTTCGCGCCAAACCCCCTCTTATAAAATCTCCCGGCACCACATACAGCCCGTCTCACCTTCGGGGTTCTTCTTCCTCCCTTCACCAACACCTGAAAATCTTCATAAGGATTAATGAGCACAGCATCAAGGTGTGAATTCAGACTTTGCACCTTATCCATTCCTTCCTCCAACTGTTGCTCTTCTCCGTCTGTCGTCTCTCCAATTTCAACTATACCCATAATTTATTTTTCTTTATTCACCTCAACGACCGCTGGCTTTAATAACATTTTCTCTCCTACCTCAGCGGTCGCCGGCTGCCCCATACCCCGGGTCGCGATCTCTATACCCGTCATTGCACCCGCGCTTTCCTCCGCCTCGCTCAACCAGCGCTTCTCGACCCGCGTTACCTCCTCGTGCACCCCTGGGACCTGCTCGCTCAACCCGTGGTCTCTGTCCCTCTCCAACCCCTCATTAATTTCTTTGGCTTGGCTTGGGCAACCATGCCCCCCAGTTTTTCCCCTAATCTGCTTCCGAATCCCTCAAATTTGCTTCCGAGTCCCTCCAATTTGCTTCCGAGTCCCTCCAATTTGCTTCCGAGCCCCTCAAATTTACCCTCAAATTTATTTCCCATATTGTTTAACCGGTCTCTTAATTGCTCACTAGTACCCCTCGCTTCGTCCCTCATTGCCCCAATTTGGTCTCCCAGCCCCCTGTTCTCTTCCATGAGGGCCCGCATTTGCAGCATGAATATGCCCCAGTCCATTTGCGGTGCTGCTACTGTCACGGGCGCGGCGAAATTTGGTGCCGCTGTAACCACGTGCGCGAGGGCGCCATTTTGTGCACCTGCACCTCCTCAACCACATTATCATTTCTCTCCTCCATTTCTTCCCTCTGGTCCTGGGTTACCCCTAACCCCTCTTCTAGTTCCCCCACCAGCATCCGATCATCTTGACCATCCATGGCACGATTTTCAAATTTCGGATTTTATAAAACAAAATTTCGGCCCACTCGTAATTTGAGCGCGCTAAGCGCTTCAGGTCCGTATCTCACTCCCGACACCAATTGTTACGGAACCCAACGTCGGCCTCAGATCCCTTCTCGAGGGGGGATTAGTCCCCTCGTTTGTGACTGACTGACGTGGTCCCTGAAGCTGCACCGCAACCTCCGGAAAGGCTGGTGAGCAGCTTCGTTCGCGACCGCGGATAAGATGGTAATTTGCCGAGCGGATGGCAGCCACGGCACGAACTGTTAATAATGACTAGACCCGATTCTCAAACGTTGGCCAAATCGTGCCACAGGTATTCAATGGGGAAAAGACAAAGACGACGGATGTGAAGAAGAAGAAGACAAAAAAGGTTTGAAATACGACTATAATTTATTACTACTATTTATAACCAAAATAAACCAAGGAGGAGGAAGGATAATAAAATAAAGACAGAAGGAATCAAGGAGACACAGTGCAAATTAGCTTACCTATAAACAGTCTTACTTAACCCAGGACAGAACAAACAAAGACAGACTCACACGAATGGGGAATGAAGGCAGGAACGATTGGCTGGAAGGAGAGGATGGTCCAGGTGGTCCACAGAGCTGGAAGGATGCGGGTCCTGTTCGTGTAAACGGCAAGGCTCGAGGTGAGCGGCCGCCGACCCTCCTCAATCTGGTTCGCACGGCGGCGTTGCTTCGTAGCAGCGGGTCGAAACTGCCGTCAAAGCTCAACTCAACTGCGGTGGACTCGGCTGCGGTGGACTCAGCTGCGGTGGACTCAACTGTGGTGGACTCAACTGTGGTGGACTCAGCTGTGGTGGACTCCTCTCTCATCTGCTTAAGCAGTCCCTCCCAACCCCCTTTTATGAGGCGCGTGGCGATCAAGCCGCCGGCCTTTTGGAAACGCCCATCGGGTCGCTCTCCGCCCTTGATGACGATGGGCGGGTACGCCCCTCTTCCCCGAGCTGACCATGCCGTAATGGCGGCAAATGCAGTTGGCAATAAATGCAGTTGGCAATAGAGGCTTTGGGGGAATTTGAAAAAGGGGATCTATCTATTTGAATTCCGTGCAATGGAGTATTAATTAATGGAAGACAAAGCCTTAACCTAATACACAGAATAAGGAAATAACTACCAACAAAGGAGGAAATCTATGATTGGCTAACGTGATTGTATCTGACCTAACCAAGGGATGCCCTTTGACCTTTATACACAACAACTGGAGGAAGGAGGGTGATATTTTTTACAACAATAAAAAAACACAATTCTCATTTCCACAACAATATATATATATATATATATATATATATATATATATATATATATATATATATATATATATATATACATACATATACATATACACACTCATACACAGACACACACACACACACATATATATATATATATATATATATATATATATATATATATATATATATATATATATATGTATATATGTATATATATATTGTTGCGGATATGAGGACTGTATATATTTTTTTGATTGTGTGCTTTATTATTATTATTATTGTTATTCTGCGCCTCCTGCCTCCGGAGCTGTGTAAAGGTCAAAGGGGCATCCCATAATTAGTCCATAAAGCATCCACACCACAGCCAATCATAGAATACCCCTGTTCAATAGTTATATCTTATTATGTGTTTTTAGGGTAAGGCTGTGTCTCCCATTAATTGAAATACTCCATTGCACCAGTGAAAGAGATAGATTCCCTTCATTCCCATTCCCAAAACCTCCATTCCTCCTTTTCATCGTTTGGCAATTACCTCCCCTCCAATAACCGCCATTGACCACGAGGCAGGTTCGGAGAAGAAAGGCGTGTCTCCACCTCGTCATAGAGGGGAGGAGTGAGCCAGCCCCACTCGACCAACCATGAGCCAGGGGTTTGGCTAGAGAGGGCGGAGGAAGAGCGATCGGGGAGGTTCGCAAAGGTTGAGGGGCGGGGCCTATATAACCCACAGCGCGACGCTCCCCAAGCAGTCGAGCTTTGAAGAAGAAAGAGAGGCGCTGAGAGGAGGGAATGAGCAGGCGTGACCGCAGCTAAAATCCGCAGCGCGACGCTCCCAAAAGAGAAGCTGAGACAAGCTTTGAGAGATGAGCTTTTACCGGCAGACAAAAGGGAGCCCAAGTCGTTGAGAAGAGAGAGGGTCCAAGAAGCAGAGCTGAGTTGTGTGGTTTTGGTCGTCAGTGGTTGCGTTGGTTGCGTTGAGTTGTCGGTGGTGAGGGGTGATTGGACCAAGAGAACATAGAGAACATCCAAGGAGGGGACATCCCAGAAAGCACAAAGCCTGCTGTAATCCTGGAAAAGCAGCGGCGGCCACAGCAGCAACCACACTCAACAGCCGCTTGGGGCCTGGACGGCGGTTTTGAGCAGGGCCGCGAAGGAACGGCGGCTGCTAAACGCGCCGATCGTGCTGTACAATACAACTCCTAGCCATCCTCTGCTTCCAGCCAATTCCTGTCATCATTCCCCGTGTGAGTCTGTCTTTTGTTTGTTCTGTCCCTGGGTTAATTAAGACTGTAGGTAAGCTAGCGTTGCACTGTGTATTTAATCTCGTCTGTAAATAAACGTGACTGCTTTCTTCTTGATTATATGTGTGTATAATAAATCCAATTACTCTTCTGTCCGTCTTCTCGTCTTAATTCCTTTTCCTCTTTGCATTCGGTCGTTTTAGAGTTTTCCAGATTGGGCAGCTGCGGTGCGATACGGCCAAAGTTTGGGGTGAATCGGGTGAGTTGGGGAAGAATCGGGGGGAACTGTTAGTGTTAGGTCCCGGTAATACACCACCGCTCGGTCAATATAACATCTTAACCGCGACAGTAACAATTGGTGTCTGGGAGTGAGATACGGACCCGAAGCGCGCTTAACGCGCTCAAAATTACAAGCTGCTGGAAAATTGTGTTTTAAAAGAAAAACCCGAATTTTGAAATCGCGCCATGGCTAGTCAAGGCGATCGGATGCCGGTGGGTGAGCTAGAGGAGGGGTTTGGAGTAACCCAGGATCAAATGGAGGGGAGCAATGAGGAGGCGGTTGAGGGAGTATCAGACGCACAAGATGGCGTCCTCGCGCACGTGGTTGTTGCGGCACCAAATTTAGCCGCGCCCATGGTCGCGGTAGCCGAACCCGAGATGCCAATGAATTGGAACCTGTTTATGAAACAGATGATGGCCTTTATGGTAAAAACAGACGATAATTTCAAAGGGATGGATGCTCAGGGTGAGCGATTGGAGGGCCAAATGGGGGTAATGGGGAACCGGATGGATGCTCAGGGTGAGCGATTGGAGGGCCAAATGGGGGTAATGGGGAACCGGATGGATGCTCAGGGTGAGCGATTGGAGGGCCAAATGGGGGTAATGAGGGACGAAGCGAGGGGTACCGGTGAGGGATTAGACAAGAAATTTGAGGGGTTAGACAATGGGATAAAAGAGGTGAAAAATGGGTTAATGGGGTTAGAAAATAGGATGGAAGACAAATTGCGGGAAATAGGGGAACAATCTGCCAGGGAAATCAAACGAATGGGGAACCAGATAGAGGAGGTGCAAATCGGGTTAGAAAGTAAACTGGATGCTCAGAGGGATGAATTGGGACAGATGAGGGTGGCATCTACAAAAGAGATGGAGGAGATGAAAGAGGGGATACGACGAGGTGTAAGTGAGGAGGTTTCGGGGCTACGCGAGGAGGTAAAGCGAGGTGAGAAGCGTATGGAGAAAGAGGTGAGGAATAATACGGCTAGGTTACAGGGGGGAATAGAGGGTCTGACGGAGGAGGTGGAACAGCTGACAGAGGGACAAACGGAGTTAGTGGAGCAGGTTCAAAAGAACACTGCGGTACTAGGAGGGTTAAAGGCGACACAAAAAGAAATTAAAAATGACTTAATAGCGACACAGAGGCAATGTCAGATGGTACGTGAGGGACTGACAATGAGGTTGGATGAGGTGACAGAAGTAATGGAGACAAAGGACCGGCAGGTGAGGATGCACGTAGAGACGGTCAAGGTAGCCTTAGAGGACGAACTTGAGGAGACGCACCGGGAAATAAAAGAGGTGAAGCAAAAATTAGAGGAAGTGGATGAAGAGGTGAGTGAAATTAAGAAGAGACGGACAGAAACTAAGAGAGAAATAAAGGAGGAGGTAATGGAATTGGTACAAGGTCGGTGCTCAACTCATGATGTGCTGCTCACTAACCAAATAAAGAGTTTGCAGGTGGCAAAAGAGGTGCGGAGACGAGGTGCCAAGGTGAGTGGCGAAATATTCGGCAATGTATATGATGTGAGGAAAGCTTCAGTCGGCTTGGGGATTGGTTTGGATCCGGGTGTTCGTGAAAGGCTGTTGGTGAAGTGTGCGACAGGTCTGGAGTGCAAAAAAAGAGGTGTGCGAGAATGTCCGACCATGGGGTGTGTGAGGAAAAAGTGCGCGCCGACCAGTGAGTGTGCTGTCGAGAGTGAGTCGGTCGTAGCGCGTGTGCGAGGGGGTACATGGAAGCGCGGTGTGGTAAGTGTTACGGAGGAAGTAACGAAAGAGTGTGCGCAAGAGGATGCACGAGAAAGGTGTGTAACAGACAGGTGCATGGGGAAAGAGTGCGCTGTCAAGAGTAAGGGGGAATGCACGCCTGTGGTGAGTGTTACAGAGGATGTAATTGTAACGAGAAAATGTACGCCTGTGGTGAGTGTTACAGAGGATGTAACGGGAGAGTGTGCGCAAGAGTGTGCGCGAGAAAGGTGTGTAACGGACGGGTGCATGAGGAAAGAGTGTGCTGTCGAGAGTAAGGGTGAGTGCGCTGTCAAGAATGGAGGTGAGAGTAGTGAGAGTGACACGGAGCGTGAGTTGGTTGTGACAGGTGAGCGAGGATGTACACCTGGAATGGAAGGATGCACACCTGGAATGGTAGAGCGTGTGTGGGAATGCACACTTGAGTTGGCCGTGAGGCACATGGTTGGGTGTGCGAGTGAAAGCACACCTGTTATTGTCACAGAGGAGGTGACCGAGGAAGGGGCGCGAAGAGGTGTGTTGGTGAGGTGTGCGACCAACGAATGTGTGCCAAAGTGTTCGGTGGTCAGGTGTGTGACCAAGGCTGTGAGTGGAATGAGTGTACCTGGGTGTGTTAGAGAAGGTACGACGAGGAGCATGGGAACAGCTGGATGTATGAGCAAGAAAGGGGTAGCGTATGCGTGTAAGCATGCAGGTGAGGCATCGACGGTAACCGGGTTAGCGGTTAGAGCGACTTATAGCCAAGTTGGGCCCTCGGTGCGTGCCGGGCTTCGCGTGCCGCGAGAACCAGCGGGGATCCGAGCCACGGCGGGTTCGAAAGGACCGCCGTACGCGATCCACGCTGGGCCGTGCTGGGAACGGCCGCGTCCGTGCTCCACTAGGCGGAGCGGGCAGCCCGATAGGAAGGGTCGTCATAGCGACCACTTTTTGTTGAGACGTGCCGGCAGGTCGAGATCGGGCAATTGGATGGCTCCGCGCCGAGGTGGTGTGTGGGATCTCGGCACGGGTAAGCCCCCGTCCCTGCACCGAGTGCCGGACGCATCCAGCCGCCGGCACCAAAGAACCCGCGTTCATTGCTCGGCTGTACGAAGCCGGGCTGTAGACGTGAATTGGCGCACCGAGAGGATCTAATAAGTAGACGGGTGATGAGGTTAGTGTTTTGGACCCAAAATTAGAAAAAGGCAAAATTTGATGATTGGTACGGTGATTGGCAGATGATTGGCAAAAATTTTGATTGGCTGAAATTTGGTGTGCCAAATTGATAGTAGGACCTCCCCGATGTGGTGGGATGGCAACTCTGTCATCCCTCACAGGGGGGGGGGGGGGCAAAGGAACAATAGCTTATGGGGTTGATGGCAGTGAAAACTAGCCCGGGTGGGTTAGGATATCGTGTGTAGGGACCTAGAAGATTGACATTAGGTAACGTTAAGGTTTAGTTAGTGACTGATACCTGTAGTGGGGACGCAGGTAGATTAGTATGGATGATAATGACGAGGGAGCGCAATAGTTTAAAGGGACGACTGGGAAGCGCAAGTTTCAGAGGGGAGTAGTTAGATGAGATGATGCCGTGTGTTTGAGGATTGAACAGGTGTGCAACTGAACAGGTGTATGGAATAAATGGTATGGAGTATTGGAATGGATGGTCATGGAGTGAGTATGGTGGAAATTGTGGAGTGGAGTGGATGGTGCGAAGGTGTGAATGGGGGAAGAGTGGACCCCCATCACGGATACCCGGGGCGGGTAGAGTAAGTGTTAGGTAGAGGGCATAGGTAAATTGTGGTTGGATATTGGCATCTGTGGTGCGAGTGGAAGAATGATGTTTGGATGGGTGCATTAGTGTTGTGGAAATGGCTGGGCGTGTAGCCTGTTAGTGTGTGTAGTTGGTTGGGCGCTCCACCACTGTGAGGATGTCGGCCAGGTGAGGCAGCAGGTGGGCTCTGGGAGCCGGTAGTAGTTGTTGTGGATGGGGCCCGAGGATCCGGAGGACGGACCCGGGTAGCCCAGTGCCAGAGGGCACCGAGTGGGGTGACAGAGCCAGGAGCGGCTTTCCCCAGTTAGTTAGGTTAGGGTGAGGAGCTAGGCAAGCTCGGGTGGCAACTGCAGTGGTGGAGGTGTGCAGGTGGGTAGACCTGCTGGGAAAGCTACACGTCGCAGCCCAGAAATTGTGCGAGGGCACCGGGAGATGAATCGGGGGAGTGAGACCCCAAATTGAGAAGCACCACAGTTTGGACAATGAGAATTGGTTTTTAGAACCCATAGTGTAAGTTGGCCAATGGATTGGCAGGGAGAGACCCCGGGTAGTGTAAAGTGTGTTCAGGTCATTAAGAGGATAGTTAGGATTGGAGTCTCCTCGCACCATCTGCATCCACTCACCTGAGGTGACAGGTACTCCACACCATGCCATGTTTTGATTATTTTTTACTGTGCAAATGTTTGGATTGTGAGACGCATCATGACGTGGGTGTGACATTGTGCGTAATTCCATCTCTCCCTCCTTATGAGGATTGATGACGAATTGGGTGATGGCAAATTTTGGATAGAGGGGGAGTGAAGACGAATTTGGTATAAGGGAAATAAGGGGAAGACGTGACGGTAGCGACGGATTGGTAATGTGTAGATTTTTGTACATATGGGGTAAGGGCAAGGGTAGTGTAGGTGACAGGGGGGTGACGTACGGTAGGGACGAGCTTTCTCATTTCGCTCTCCGTGCGCATTTCGCCTTGCATTGCCTTATTGACGTGTACCCTTGTGACCTTACCCCTTGCTCATTTCTCTTGTCCCCCTTTTGTCTCCCACATGACCTGTGCGCCATGGGGCGCCGAGGGGAGCGTGCGTGAGTCGGCCATTGTGCGCCCGGAACTCTCAGAACCAGCTGTCTGCATCGATGCACCACATTATGGACCACATGTCTTTGGCCGAGCACCACTTATGGACCCCATGGGTTGGGGCATGGCCCCTCTGCTGGAACCAGCCATGAGGGCCCGAAATCTTGCTGGCGGGCCTTGGCCACAGGGCACCGATGCCCCACAGGTGAACCACACGTAGTCGGCCCTGTGGGCCATAAATAAAGAAAATAAAATGGACACGTTGGGCACACTTTATTGCAAATAGGCCGCCAGTAAGAAAATGAAAGAAAGACAACATCTGGAAGAACAAATAATAATAACCAGCAGAGGGAGCCGAAGAGCAAGAGATCACCTGCATGGTTAGGGGTTGTTGGTTTTATTTTCTTGAACAATGGTGACTGCACCGATTGGTGCTTGGGGGTGTATTGGTGCGTTTTTTGGGTGCTTTCATGGTGCATTGATGCAGAGCAGACTGTCTCCCCCCCAGAAAGAACAATCACAGGTCCTGGGTTAGTTTTGTAAATAAAAATAGCGTCATTGTAAATAATGCTCCCCACCATCAGTGTATAGTTTGAAGACAATTCCGCAATTCGGTTAACTGTGGGCGTAAGTCTGTTAGGCAGGGTGCAATGGAGCAGCGGGACACATTTATTTATGTTTTAAAACTGTCGCACTCAGGGTCAGGTTAAAAGTAGAGGGAACTACACCTACGTGTCACACTAAATAAAAGTTGTAGGCCCGGGACGTGCCTAAGAGGAGGAGGGTGCAGTGTTGCGGATATGAGGACTGTATATATTTTTTTGATTGTGTGCTTTATTATTATTGTTATTCTGCGCCTCCTGCCTCCGGAGCTGTGTAAAGGTCAAAGGGGCATCCCATAATTAGTCCATAAAGCATCCACACCACAGCCAATCATAGAATACCCCTGTTCAATAGTTATATCTTATTATGTGTTTTTAGGGTAAGGCTGTGTCTCCCATTAATTGAAATACTCCATTGCACCAGTGAAAGAGATAGATTCCCTTCATTCCCATTCCCAAAACCTCCATTCCTCCTTTTCGTCGTTTGGCAATTACCTCCCCTCCAATAACCACCATTGACCACGAGGCAGGGTCGGAGAAGAAAGGCATGTCTCCACCTCATCATAGAGGGGAGGAGTGAGCCAGCCCCACTCGACCAACCATGAGCCAGGGGTTTGGCTAGAGAGGGCGGAGGAATAGCGATCGGGGAGGTTTGCAAAGGTTGAGGGGCGGGGCCTATATAACCCACAGCGCGACGCTCCCCAAGCAGTCGAGCTTTGAAGAAGAAAGAGAGGCGCTGAGAGGAGGGAATGAGCAGGCGTGACCGCAGCTAAAATCCGCAGCGCGACGCTCCCAAAAGAGAAGCTGAGACAAGCTTTGAGAGATGAGCTTTTACCTGCAGACAAAAGGGAGCCCAAGCCGTTGAGAAGAGAGAGGGTCCAAGAAGCAGAGCTGAGTTGTGTGGTTTTGGTCGTCAGTGGTTGCGTTGGTTGCGTTGAGTTGTCGGTGGTGAGGAGTGATTGGACCAAGAGAACATAGAGAACATCCAAGGAGGGGACATCCCAGAAAGCACAAAGCCTGCTGTAATCCTGGAAAAGCAGCGGCGGCCACAGCAGCAACCACACTCAACAGCCGCTTGGGGCCTGGACGGCGGTTTTGAGCAGGGCCGCGAAGGAACGGCGGCTGCTAAACGCGCCGATCGTGCTGTACAATACAACTCCTAGCCATCCTCTGCTTCCAGCCAATTCCTGTCATCATTCCCCGTGTGAGTCTGTCTTTTGTTTGTTCTGTCCCTGGGTTAATTAAGACTGTAGGTAAGCTAGCGTTGCACTGTGTATTTAATCTCGTCTGTAAATAAACGTGACTGCTTTCTTCTTGATTATATGTGTGTATAATAAATCCAATTACTCTTCTGTCCGTCTTCTCGTCTTAATCCTTTTCCTCGTTGCATTCGGTCGTTTTATAGTTTTCCAGATTGGGCAGCTGCGGTGCGATACGGCCAAAGTTTGGGGTGAATTGGGTGAGTTGGGGAAGAATTGGGGGGAACTGTTAGTGTTAGGTCGTGGTAATACACCACCGCTCGGTCAATATAACATCTTAACCGCGACAGTAACAATATATATATATGTACGTATATATATATATATATATATATATATATATATATATATATATATATATATATATATATATATATATATATATATATATACATATACACACATACACATATATATATATACACACACACATATATATACACACACACACACACACACACACTCACACACACACACACACACACACACATATATATATATATACATATATATATATATATATATATATATATATATATGTATATTATATATATTGTTGCGGATATGGGATTTACATCCATCCATATCCGCTTGTAAATATTCCCCTATTTCCTCCATACTTCCCAACTATCCCCAATCCCCCATTCCCTAGTCCCATTTTCTGTAAACAACACTCTGTAGACCCGACCTCCCCCTATTTCCCCCATTAAATGTCGCATCCAGGTCCACCGCATCTCATGTAAGACAACTATAGGACATCTTGCTAGTTATTCTTAGTCTATGTCAGTTAAGGACTCGTTTCCATTAATTCTGACTCTTCGTTGCACCAGAATGTGATTGTATGGCACCGTTAGGAAGTTTGGGACCTCCCAATACCTTCCCGCAGCTCTTCCTCACGGTTCAGCAACAACAACAACAACAACAACGGCGGCGGCGTGGGGAGTGTGCGTCCTCACTCCGGCTTGGTTGGTAGGGGGTGTTGGGAGTGCACCAGGCCTTTCCAACGAGCCGCCATCGAGCATGTGCTCGACGGGGTTACCAAGTAGGGGCTCGCTGTCAGCTCCTCGTCAAGGGCGGAGCCCGGTAACCCCCGCACCCAATAGAAGCAGCGGACCGGTCCCATCTGGGGCGGAGCCAACGAGCCGAGGGCGTGTGACTCCCCGCTGAGCATGCGCAGGAAGAGGGAGGTGACGTCAGATGCGCCCTGAGCTTGGAGAGAGAAGGACGCCACCTCCGAGCGCTGTGACACCTCCCCGCATCTCTGGACTGGACCGTGCTTTATCCTGTCCCTGAGCCAAGGTGCACCTTGTGCTATCGACTGCCTGTCCTTCCCTGCCATCAATCCCTGTGTAAGTCAGTCTTGTTCCGTTTGTCTGTGGTCTGTCGGGATATAGATAAGATTGTATCTAAGTGCCTATCTCTTCTGTGTCTTTTACCTCACTCCACCTTGTAATCTACCCCTTTTCTCCCCCACTGTAATTATATCCTCCTCCGGAGGTCTTGAGAACTGTACCCCTTGCGTCGTTTCATCTATCCCAGTCGTTGTGTCCTTTCCATCATTGATTTAGCGTAGCGCGATTTGGCCAACGTTCTAGTGGAATCGGGTGAGTTGGGGAAGAATCGGGGGAACTGTGAGGTCGCGGCAATACCACCGCTCGGTAAATAACATCTAATCCGCGATCCGTAACAATTGGTGTCAGGAAGTGAGATTGGACCCGAAGCGCGCTTCACGCGCTCGAAATTATTAACGGTGAAATTTGTTTTGTTTTAAAATAAAAACCCGAATTTTGAAAGTCGCGCTATGGCAGATCAAGACGGCTGGGTTCCGGTAGAGGAGAGTGAGGCAGGGTCGATCCAGGACCAAATTGAGGGACAATAGGAGAGCGAAGCAGTGAGGGAGGCAGGTTCGCAAAATGGCGTCCTCGCGCACGAGGTTACGGGCGCGCAAAATGGCGCCTCGCACATGGCTACGGCGGCCGCACCCGCTGCACAAGTGGGAGGGATGGCCCAAATGCAGGCCCTCATGGAGCAATTTATGGTACAAATGCAGGCGTCCCTCAACTTGCAGAAGGACGAGATGAGGGCTCAGAGTGAGCAATTGGGGGTAATGAGGGACGAAGCGAGGGCTCAGAGTGAGCAATTGGGGGTAATGAGGGACGAAGCGAGGGGTACCGGTGAGGGGTTAGACAATGGGATAAAAGAGGTAAAGAATGGGTTAACGGGGGTAGAAAACAGAATGGCCGCTCAAGAGAATCAAATGGAAGGGATGAAAAAGGCGTTAGAGGGGTTAGAAAACAGTATGGAAGGCAAATTGAGGGACATGAGGGACCAAACGGAAAGGGAAGTTTAAAAAATGGGGCAGCAGATAGAGGGGGTCAGAATGGGGGTAGAAACTAAATTGGATGCTCACAGGGAGGAAATGGAGCAGATGAGGGTGGCATCTGGGCAGGAGATGCAAGTGAAGGGAGAGGAGATCAGAAGAGGTGTGAGTGAGGAGGTCGGAGGGGTGCGCGAGGAGGTGAGGCACTGTAAGGAGCGCATGGAGAAGGAGGTGAGAAAGGGGACTGTAAAATTGCAAGGTGGTATAGAGGAGTTGACGCTGGGAGTAGAACAACTGACAGTGGGACAAAAGGAGTTGGGGGACAGGTAAAGAAGAACACAGCGGTAATAGAGGGTTTAAAATCGACACAGAAGGAGATGAAAAAGGACGTAGGAGTAATTAAAAAAGAATGTCAGACGGTACATGAGGACCTGACGAGGAAAATGAACAAGGTGGTAGAGGTGATGGAGGTTAAAGAGCGGGAGGTGTGGGAGCACATAGAAAAAAATAAGGTGGAGTTAGAGGAAGAACTTAAGGGGGCGCACGAGGAGATGAAGGAGGTGAAGCAGAAATTAGAAGAAGTGGAAGAAGGGGTGAGCGAAATTAAGAAGCGACGGAGAGAGGATAAGAAAGAGATAAAGGAGGAAGTAAAAGAATTGGTCCAAAGTCTGTGTTCGGATCGTGATGATGTGCTCATTAACCGGATGAGGGATTCGCAGGTGATGGAGGAGAAGCGAAGAGAAAGAGGACCCGGTGTAAGTGGTGACCAATATGGTCGTGCGTATGATGCGCCAGGTGATTTAATAAGCTTGGGGGTCGAGATAGACCCGGATGTTCGTGAGAGGCCAAGAGTGAGGTGTATGGCTGGTCCGGAGGGTATGGAACGAGGGTGCGAGCGAGAGGGTCCGGTGATGGGAGAGGTGCGAGGTGTGAGTGAGCAAGGTTGTGGTGGTATGGAATGGGTAGCGGGTTGCGGAAGTGTGACCCATGCATCGACACCAACAGGGGTAGTTTTTAGAGGGACAGGGGAGGCACGGGAGCCCCTTGGGGGTAATGTACTGTGGGGGCCCGGCCGGTTCGGCGCCGCGCTGACCCCGCAAGGGGCGACGCAAGGGGTCCGGCAGGCGGGCAACGACTCGCATACGAGGTGGTCCCACAAGGTCCCACTCGCGCCATATGACGGCAAGAGTGATCTACGCGCGTACCTGGCGCAGTTTGACTGTGTGTGTAAGGGCAACGGTTGGGGTGAGGACGAAGGTGGAGTACACCTGGTGGCCGCATTGCGTGGCGCGGCGGCGGAGGTGCTGACGGCATTACCACCGGGTGCTCTCACCCTGCCAGCCCTCCGCGACGCCCTAATTAATCGATTCGGCATTGAACAGCAGAGCGAGCTTGTTAAAGCTCAGCTCGCGCTGCGAAAACGCAAGCCCCAGGAAGCCATCGGGGAACTTGCCCACGACATTCGCCGCGCAGTGGGGATCACACATGCTAGCATGGCAGCGGATTCCTGGGAAAGCCTGGCGCTGGACCATTTTATCCAGGCCCTCCCGGATATTGAGCTCCGGCAACAGCTCGCCATGTGGCGCCCGCAGACTCTGAGCCAGGCGGCTGACGCTGCGGCCCGTTGGGAAGCAGCGAGGCCCCTGGCCCGGGGGAGCGAGCGTCACGCAATGGCGGTCCGCCAGGTGGGACCCCCGATGGAGGGCGGACCCCTTAGGGGGCCCGCCCCCGACGTGAGTCCTGACCTGGCGGGCATGGTCCGGAGGCTGGTGGACCAGCGCCTGGCGGGACCTGGACCATGGCAGGCGGCCCCGGAGGTGGCCCCCGGTGGACCACGAGCGGGTAATCCAATTCGGACCTTCAGGGGGGGAAATTTGGAATTCCGGAGACAAGCACCTTATCAGGTGAGGTGCTATACTTGCAACCGTCTGGGTCACCTGGCGCGGCACTGTCGAACCACGCGCCGGGATGATCCCCGGCGGTTGAGGTCCTCAACTCCGCCCAGGGGGGAGCGGGTTAGCCGACCCCAGACACCCCCCCCCCGCCAGACCCCGGGAAACTAGAAGGTGGCGGGCACGTAGGGCGGTGTTCGGCAGAAGAGGATGGAGGAGAGCCCTCATTGACGCGACAGGTCATTTATTGTGGCCAAATTGGAACCGGTAGCCTGACAATCAGATGCAAAATTGCCGGCGTGGGGGTAGACGCCGTAGTGGACACAGGAGCTAGCGCCACGATCATCAGCCCTGTGGTCCTTGATTCGAGCGCAGGTGGCTGGGATAAGATCCAGCGCCTGCAAAATTATAGTTTGCAACTTGCTACCGGGGTAACAGCCCCGATCATAGGGCGTGGTTCTGTGACCCTCAAGTTAGGGTCGGTAAGGAGGGAGATAGATGTTTGGGTGGCGGAGGTGTGCGACCCATGTTTAATAGGGTTGGATTTGTTGACTGCCAGCGGTTGTAAAATCGACTTGTGCCGGGGGATCCTGCAGGTGGGAGTAGAAGAGCTGCCGTTAGGGGGAGTGAGCACGGCCGAGAGAGCGGAGCTGGAGGCTTCCGAGGCCGTGACCATTCCCCCAAGGGCCGAGGCGATAGTGCCGGCCCGGTGGGCAGCTCGCCCAACATGGCAGGAGTCCTGCGGCCTGGTCGAACCAGTGGCAGCGCAGTCCATACCGGGTTTAATCGTGGGCCGCACCCTTGTAAAAACGGACGGACCGGTAGTGGCCGTCCGAGTAATAAATATAAGTACAGAACCACGCACTATAGTAAGGGGCACGAGGGTAGCTGGCTGCACCCCAGTTGAGGAAGTCGCGACAGTGAGGGGCGAGAATGTCCAGCCGAGCCGGCCCCGGGGGGAGCCTTCAATAAGAAGTAGGAATTGGCCCGATCCCATTTGCGAGATGGTGAATCGTAGTAGCGTAGAGTTGGGAGGTACCCAGAGGGAGGCCTTACACAAACTGGTTGGGTCCCATTTGGACCTCTTATCCCTGTCCACCGAGGATATTGGACGTACGGGCCTGGTGAAACATCAGATCCACACCGGTGAGGCCCGGCCTATTCGTCAGGCCGCCCGACGGCTCCCTTGGAGCAAGAGGGCGGAAGCTGACGAGCAGGTTGAAAAAATGCTCGACGCAGGCGTGATCGAGCCCTCGGGAAGTCCTTGGATGTCACCTGTTGTGCTGGTTAAAAAGAAGGATGGGACCACGCGGTTCTGCGTGGACTATCGCCAGCTAAACAACGTGACACTCAAGGACTCATATCCCCTGCCAAGGATTGATGACACCCTCGATGCCGTTGCGGGCTCAAATTGGTTCTCAACTTTGGACCTCAAGAGTGGGTATTGGCAGGTGGAGATGGATAGGGCAGGGAAGGAGAAAACGGCATTTTCCACAGGTAAGGGACTGTATCAGTTTACTGTGATGCCGTTTGGTTTGTGTAACGCCCCCGCCACCTTTGAAAGATTGATGGAACATGTACTAGGCGGCATGCCATGGCAATCATGCCTGGTGTACCTGGATGACGTCCTAGTACATGCCAAAACGTTCCCCCAGGCAGTAGCTAATTTGGACCAGGTGTTCGGGTGCCTCAGACAGGCAGGGTTGAAGCTGAACCCGAGTAAGTGCACTTTGTTTGCAAGAGAGGTGGCCTATCTAGGTCACGTGATCGGCCGCGAGGGGGTAAAAACGGACCCAGACAAAATTAAAGCGGTAGAGGAGTGGCCCGCACCACGTACCATCAAGGAGGTGCGGGGATTTTTGGGACTCTGCTCCTACTACCGGCGCTTTGTGGCGAAATTTGCGGAGTTGGCCCGTCCCCTCCACCGGCTTACGGAGAAGTGGACGCGATTTAATTGGACACGGGAGTGCCACGAGGCCTTCCAAAAATTGAAGGGGTGTCTAACATCCGCACCCCTTCTAGCTTACCCCACTAGCAACGGGGCATTTACCCTGGACACGGATGCGAGCCAGGAAGGATTGGGCGCAGTTTTGTCTCAGACACAGGAGGGCATGGAGAGAGTGATTGGTTACTATAGTCGGGCCTTAAGTAGGCCCGAGCGAAATTATTGTGTCACTCGCAAAGAGTTATTGGCTATGCTGGCTGCCATGAACCATTTCCACCCGTACCTGTACGGGCGGAAATTTTTGGTTAGAACTGACCATTCCTCCTTGCAATGGCTCCTTCGGTTCAAGGAACCGGAGGGCCAAATTGCAAGGTGGTTGGAAAAGTTGCAGCAGTACGATTTTGATGTGGCCCATAGGGCCGGGAAGGCCCATGGTAATGCGGACGCACTCTCTCGGCGTCCTTGTCTGGGGGAAAACTGTAAATTTTGTGCGAGACACGAGGAGAGGGAGCAATTGGGCGATTCCGCCCCGATTCTCGTCGTCCGGGCAACCCGGGTGAGAGGGCCAATTTTGCCACTAACCGCAGATGAGGAATTCGGAACTTTGGCTTGGAGCGCGGCAGCGGGAGGACCCCGTACTGGGGCCGGTGCACGAATGGGTGAGATTGGGGCAAAGACCTAATGGTGAAGAGGTCACCCCCCTCGGGGCACAGACCAAGGCATATTGGGCTCAGTGGAAAACCCTGGAATTGAAGGATAACATCTTGTATCGCAAGTGGGTGGAGGTTCCCTCTGATAAAACTTCCTGGCTGGTGGTAGTCCCAAATAAATTTAAGACCGATATATTGCAACAGGTGCATGGTACCCGCCCCGGCGGCCATTTGGGCAGGACAAAGACGACATCGCAGGTACGCCGGAGGTTTTATTGGGTGAATATGGGGCGCGACATACAGGACTGGTGTCGGAGATGCGACGCCTGTACTGCCAAAAAGGGACCAGCACGGAGGATGAGGGCCCCCCTTCAATTACACCAGGTGGGGGCCCCCCTAGAGCGGGTGGCCATGGATATCCTAGGCCCACTACCCCGCACCCGCCTAGGTAATAAGTACATCCTCGTTGTGATGGACTACTTCACCAAGTGGCCGGAGGCCTACGCCCTCCCCAACCAAGAAGCAGGGGTGGTAGCGCAGGCCTTCGTGGAAGGATTTGTGTGCTGGCATGGGATTCCACAGGAGTTGCACACCGACCAGGGACGAAATTTTGAGAGCAAATTGCTAAAAGATGTGTGCAGTCTCCTGTCAATTCGGAAAACAAGAACAACGCCTTTAAGACCTCAATCTGACGGGATGGTGGAAAGATTCAACCGAACTTTAATCCAACAACTGGCACTGTTCACCGCCACCCGTCAGGATGACTGGGATGAACATCTCCCTTATTTGCTCATGGCCTACCGAACCATCCAGCACGGGGCCACCGCATGCAGTCCAGCGTTGCTTATGTATGGGCGGGAGTTACGGGCTCCCGCCGACTTGCTATGCGGTCCCGTGCCAGACACAGTGGTTAACCCGCCGAGGGAGGGGTACGCACGTCACCTAGAGGAAGGCATGGAGCTAGTCCATGCCTTCGCCCGCCGCCAACTCCATCTGGTGGGGAGAAAAGATGAAGCGCAGGTACGACCACCAGAGCCAGAGGAGTCAGTACACTCCGGGGATGAAGATTTGGTTCTTCAATCCCCGGAGGAGGAAGGGTAGGTGCCCGAAACTCACCTCGCCCTGGCAAGGCCCGGGGGTCGTCCTGTCGCAAGTCTGTGACGTGGTAGTAAAAATCAAAATGGGGCCACGAGCCCTCCCTCGGATCGTCCACGCCGACCGGATAAGGCCTTACACCGGCGAGCAGGCGCCCCCGTGGATTGCCTCGGCTTTAGATGCCGAGGCGGGACCCAGTACCTCTGAATAAGGGGGGCTTATTAGTGCCAGAGGACTGGGGGATTGATGAGCGATGGGCCCGGTGGGTAAGGGTGGCATCCCTGCCACCCTTCCCATGAAGGGGGCAATTGCGCTATAGCTTATGGGGTGTATGGCAGTGAAAACTAGCCCGGGTGGGTTAAGATATTGTGTGTAGGGATCTAGCGAAGATGACATTAGGTAACGTTAAGGTTTAGATAGTGACTGATACCTGTAGTGGGGACGCAGGTAGATTAGAGTGGATGATAATGATGAGGGAGCGCAATAGTTTAAAGGGACGACTGGGAAGCGCAAGTTTCAGAGGGGAGTAGTTAGATGAGATGATGCTGTGTGAGAACTGGACAGGTGTGTGGAGCAGTGTATGAGTAGTGAGTGTTGTGGATCAGCGCGAATGCGCTTGGGGGAGAGAAGGGTGCAGGCGGCACCAAGTATGAGAGCACAGGTGTGCAAGTACAGGTGTGTGGAATACATGGAGTATTGGAATGAGTGGTGTGGAGAGAGTTGGAGTAAGTGGTACGGAGTGGTGTGCATGGTGCGAAGGTGTGGATGGGGGAAGAGTGGACCCCTTTCACGAGTACCCGGGGCGGGTAGTGTAAGTGTTAGGTAGAGGGTATAGGTAAATTGTGGTTGTATATTGGCATTTGTGGTGCGGATGCAGAATGGTATTGTGGATGGGTGCATTGGTGTGGTGGAAATGGCTGGGCGTGTAGCCTGTTAGTGTGTGTAGTTGGTTTGGGCACTCCACCACTGTGAGGATGTCGGCCAGGTGAGGCCGCAGGTGGGCTCTGGGAGCCGTTAGTGTCAGTGGGTGCCTGAGGATCCCGGGTGTGGATCGGGCAGCCCGTGCCAAAGAGGGCACTGAGGGGGTGAGAGTGCGAGAGGGCCTTCCCCAGTTAGTTAGGTTAGGGTGAGGAGCAGGTAAGCTCGGGTGGCAACTACAGTGGTGGAGGTGTGCAGGTGGGTAGACCTGCTGGGAGAGCTACACGTCACAGCCCAGAAATTGTGCGAGGGCACCGGGAGATGAATCGGGGGAGTGAGACCCCAAATTGAGAAGCACCACAGTTTGGTCAATGGGAATTGGTTTTTAGAACCCAAGGTGTAAGTTGGCCAATGGATTGGCAGGGAAAGGCCCCGGGTAATGTAAAGTTGTTAAAGTCATTTAGGAAATAGTTAGGATTGATGAACCTGTCGCACCATACGCAGCCACTTACCTGAGGTGGTGATGATGACTCCACACCTGTGTTCCTTTGTTCTGTGTGGCAGGAAAGGAGAATTGCTGTTTGGATTTGTGAGACGCATCACAACGTGGATGAGACATTGGGGTGATTCCATCTCTCCCTCCCTAGGAGGGACTGATGATGAATTGGTGATGGCAAATTTTGATGTTGAGTTGGAGATGGCAAATTTTGATGAGAGTTGGAAATGGCAAATTTGATTGGTTAGGAGGGAGAGAAGACGAATTTGGTTTATGGGAGGAACGGGGAAGACAGTAGGGACGTTTGTTGATGTGTAAAGTAGATGTTTATGGGTAGTGTTGTGTTTTGTGGATACAGTAAGGGGTAAGGGAGGGGCAATGTAGGTTACCTGGTGGGGGGGGGGGCGTACGGTAGGAACGTACCTGTCTCACCTGGTTCCCATGTGCCCCCAGTGTGCATTACCTTATATTGCATGCACTTTGCGCCCTTACCACCTTACTCACTTGTTTTCTTTTGTCTCCCACCTCCGAGGATCTGGCTTTGGGGGCAGAGAGAGAGGAGAGAGAGGTGCTGGCTCCGCAGTTGTGGGCCTGTACTTTCGCTGCTTGCTGCCTGGATCGATACACCATATGGACCGCAATTTTTGTGGCCGCCCACCATGGACCGCAGTTCTTTTGCCGGCAAGCACCACCCGGTGATGGACCTCTGGGTCAACGTGGCACCTATGCCATACAGGTGAACCACTTTTAGTTGGCCCCCCTGACGGCCACAATTTAGAAATGGACGCGGTTGGCGCCTTTCTTTATTTCTAAAGAAGCCAGAAGGCCAAGTGCACTCCATGAAGGCAAGACCAGCGGCAGAACATCGGCCGGCTGCGACACCACCGGTGACCATGGACACTTAATTGTGCATTTTTATGAACACTTTATTGGTGCACCGGATGGTGCTGACTGTGTGTATGAGGTGTTGCTTTTGGTGCTTGGACGGGGTGCTCTGCACATTATTAAAGGCCGTAGGGCCACAGGGCACTCGTGGGTTGGTGTATCGATGCTGGCATGCATGCTCTCTCTATGCATAACATCTGCATGTGTTCCGCAAAGAACAGGTCCTGGATCGTAGTGTAAATATCAGTCTTGTGTAAATAATGCTCCCTACCGGCTGTATGTTTAGTTTGCGAATGCTTTCCGCGATTCGGTTATCCTGTGGGTGTGTTTCTGTTAGGAGAAGGGTGCAACGTCGCAGGGGGACATATTTACTCATTTGTGAACATCTGTAA
>NC_136261.1:132289386-132319386 GCF_964187855.1 Myxine glutinosa
CGCACCTCGTCATCAAGGGTGGAGCCCCGAACGACCAACCACAAATCAGTGGGTATGGCTTGGTAGGGCGTGTCATATATCCCGCGGCGCAACGCCCCCACCAGAGACGATTGAGGGAGCCAGTGGAGTGAGGAGGACGCACCGAGCAGTTCGGTTGAGGAGGACGCACCGAGCAGTTCGGTTGAGGAGGAGCTGAGTTGAGTTGGGTTGACCGTAGTTGAGTTGAGTGATCGGAAGATTGAAGGTTTGGAGAGAGGAGACACTGTTTGCAACCAGCCCCGGCGCGCGCGCAGCTTTGACGCGCAGTTTCGACCGCTGCTACGCGGGAACCAGATTGCGGGGGCATCGGTGGCCGTCGACCTCCAGCCCGACGTCCCGTGCAGGATCAAGCTCCAGCCAGCGTCCAGCTGAACCTTCCTCCCCTTCCAGCCATTCATTCCTGCCCTCATTCATCCATTTGTGTACGTGGGTTTGTCTTGTTTGTTCTGTCTGGGGAATAAGTAAGACTGTATAGATAAGCTAGAAATTGCTCTGTGTCCTTCTGCTCCTTCCATTTTCTGTATATTGCTTTGATTGCTTTTCTTCCTTTAGTCTTGTGTAAATAATAATAAATCCTGTTATTTCCTACCTTTGCCTTCTTTCCTTCACATCCGTTCGTCTTTGTGATTTCCCCCATTGAGTACCTGTGGCGCGAATTCGGCCAACACTTCGGAATCGGGTTAGTGACTGTTAATAGCTCGAACTCCAGGTTGCTAAAACCGCTCGGCAATTAGAACATCTAAAACCGTGGTTCGAGCGGGAGTCCCTCCCCTGCTTCGCAGTCAGGAGTGGCACTCAGTTCCTTGGGACTTTTCGTTGACCAAATACCCTGGCTGCTCCCGACCGGAAGGAGCGTTGGGACCCCCAGGCCTCACGTCGGTCAGTCGCAGACAAGGGGATTAATCCCCCCCTGGTAAGGGGAAAAGGGGCCGACGTTGAGATCCGTAACAATTGGTGTCAGGAGCGAGATTTGGACCCGAAGTGCGCTTAACGCACTCAAAATTACGAGCGGCCGAAATTGTAGTAACATCTAAATTTAAAATCGTGCCATGGATAATCAAGGCGACCGGATGCCTGTAGGGGGGATAGAAGGGGTAGAGTCGACCCAGGACCCCAGGGAAATGTATATGGCAGAGAGAGAGGAGGAGAGCAATGAGGATGTGGTAGCGGAGGTTTCAGGCGCACAAGATGGCGGACTAGCGCACGTGGTGGCTGCGGTAGCCGAGCCCGCTGTACCAGCGGGCTTTGACATGCAGCAGTTCATGGCACGGTTCAGTGAATATATGGCGGAGTCGAAGTGCGACAACGAAAAAAGAAGCAGGGAAATGAATGAAATAAGGGATAAGGTAAGGGGGAGCAGGTGTGAATTGACCGAAAAAATGGGAAGCCAAATTGAAGGATTGGAAAACAGAATGGGGGAGCGATTAGAAAATCAAATTGGGGGATTAAAAACGGACATGAGAAATCAAATCGGGGGGCTAGAAGCCAAATTTTGAGGGTTTAGACAACAAATTTGAGGGGTTAGACAACGGGATGAAAGGGGTGAAGAATGGGTTAACGGGGCTAGAAAACACCATGGAAGGCAAATGAAAGGAAATAGGGGAGCAATCCGCCCGGGAAATTAAACAGATGGGAAATCAGATAGAGGAGGTGAAAATCGGGTTAGAAACCAAATTGGATGCCCAGAGGAATGATTTGGAGCAGATGAGGGCGGCATCTACCAAAGAGATGGGAGAAATGGGAGAGGAGATCAGACGAGGTGTGGGTGAAGAGGTCGCGGGGGTACGCGAGGAGGTAAAGCGGGGTGAGGAGCGTATGGAGAAAGAGGTGAGAAATAGTACGGCTAGGTTACAGGGGGGCATAGAAGACCTGACACGGGGAGTAGAGCAGCTGACGGTGGGACAAAAGGAATTAGGGGAGCAAGTGGAGAAGAACACTGCGGTCATCGGGGGGTTGAAGGCGACACAGAAAGAGATAAAAAAAAGGAACTTATAGCGACAAAGAGGGAATGTCAGATGGTACACGAGGGGTTGACAAAGAGGTTGGACGAGGTGCCAGAGGCAATGGAGACAAAAGAACGGGAAGTAAGGACGCACATAGAAACGACCAAGGTAGCATTAGAGGAAGAAATTGAGGGGGCGCACCAGGAAATAAAAGTGGTGAAACAAAAATTAGAGGAAGTGGAAGAGGGGGGTAAGTGAAATTAAGAAGAGACGGAGGGAAACTCAGAGGGAGATAAAGGAGGAGGTGATGGAATTGGTGCAAGGTCTGTGCTCAAATCGTGAAGATGTGCTTACTGACCAAATAAAGAGTTTGCAGGTGGCGGAGGAGGAGCGAAGACGAGGTGCCGAGGTGAGTGGCGATATAATCGGAAATGTATATGGTGTGAGGGGAGATTCAGGGGGCTTGGGTGTTGGTTTAGACCCGGGCGTTCATGAGAGGCCGCTGATGAGGTGTGCAACAGGTGCAGAGTGTGTGGAAGGAGGAGGTGTGAAAGGAGGTCCGACTGTGGGGAGTGTGGAAGGTATTTGTGAGCCAGGGTGTGCGGCGGTGATCGGGTGTGTGCAAGAATGCACCCCCATGAGTGGTACGGAGTATGTACCGGGAGAGAGTGCGCAAGAAGGTGCGTGAGAAAGGTGTGGAACGGAGGTGTGTGTGAGGAAGGAGTGTGCACCGAGGAGTGAGTGTGCTGTTGAGAGTGAGAGTGAATGCACGACCGAGTGTGGTGGTGAGAGTGACACAGAGCACGAGTTGGTTGTGGCAGGTGAGAGAGAATGCACACCTGGAATGGAAGAATGCACACCTGGAATGGCTGAGCGCGTGTGGGAATGCACACTTGAGTTGGTAGTGAAGCACGTGATTGGGTGTGCAGAAGAGTGCACACCCGTGGTTGTCACAGAGGGTGTGACCGAGAAGTGGGCGCGAGGAGGTGTGTTGATGAGGTGTGCGAACGATGCGTGTGTGCCAAGTAGTGCGGTGGTCAGGTGTGTAGCAAAGTCTGTGAGCGGATTGAGTGTACCTGGGTGGTGTGTAGGAGAAGGTACAATAACGAAGTGTATGGAGACACCTGGATGTGTGAATAAGGAACAGAACACGTGGTGTGAGCCTGCAGGTGAAGCATCGACGTTAACCGGGTTAGCAGTTAGACCGACGGTGAGCCGAAGCGAGCCCTCGGTTCGTGCCGGGCTTTGGGTGCTGCGGGAACCAGCGGGGATCGTAACCACGGCGGTTTCAAAGGAACCGCCATGCGCGATCCGCGCCGGGCCTCGCTCTGCACGGTCGCGTCAGTGCTCCGCTAAGCGGAGCGGGTGGCCCGGTTCAAGGGCAGGTCGGAAGGGTCGGCACAGTGACCCCTTGTGGTTGCGACGTTCCGGCCGGGCGAGATCGGGCCATCGGGCGGGAGACCGAAAGGCTCCGCGCCGAAATGGATCTTGGAATCTCGGCCCGAGCGAACCCCCTCCCCTGACCGAGTGCCGGACGGATTCAACTGCAGGAAACGAACCACCCGCGTTCCTAGCTCGGCTTGGTGAAGCCGAGCTTTGCGAATGTAAAAACGCACCGAGGCTCAAGTTAAAGGACATTTGGAATAGTGAATAGGATTGGCAGTAATGATTGGCAAATTGATTGGTAAACTGATTGGCAGAGATTGGCGAATTTTGATTGGTTGGAATTTGATGGCAAAATTAATAGTGGGAGATGTCCGATGTGGTGGGATGGCAAATCCACCATCCCTCCCAATCCACGGGGCACATGAGCACTAGCTATGGGGTTTATGGTAGTGTTAGCTCGCCGAGGGAGGGTTTGGATAATGTATAGGGACCTAGAGATGACCATAGGTAACTGTAGATTTAAGTAGCGACATTGTACAGGTAGTCGGGGACATAGAGAGGTTAGAATGGTTGTTAATGACGTGGTATGTGCTTAGTTTAAAGGGAAGACTGGGAGCACGAAGTTAGAAGGGCACCAGGTAGATCAGATGATGCCGTGTGTGTGAGAATCTTTGCCGGTGAGCATGTTGAGCAAATGAGGCAATGCTCGTGAATGGTGCCGTGTGAGTGTTGAAAGTGTATTCGGAAGTGTATTGTGAAAAGTGTGAGGTGATTGTGAGTTGTATTGAGCGTGGAAGTGTATGGAGCAGTGTATGAGGAATAATTGATTGTGCATTGTATTGAATGAAGAAGCCTGGGAGGAAGGAGGGTGCAGGAGGCACCAGGTGTGATTGCACAGGTGTGCAAGTGAACAGGTGTATGGAGCAGTGTATGAGTGAGTAATGGTGATTGTGTGTTGTGTTGACAGAATGGTCCTGGAGGAAGGAGGGTGCAGGAAGCACCAGGTGTCGGAGTGATTGCACAGGTGTGCAAATACAGGTGAGCATGGTTGTATGGAATAAATGGTCTGGAATATATGGAGTATGGAATGGATGGTGTGGAGCGAGTATGGTGAAAACTGTGGAGTGGAATGGATGGTGCGAAGGAGTGTATGGGGAGGATGGACCCCCATCATGAATACCCGGGGAGGGTAGTTTAAGAGTTAGGTAGAGGGTATAGGTAAATTGTGGTTGGATATTGGCATCTGTGGTGCGTGTGGAAGAATGGTGTTTGGATGGGTGCATTAGTGACGTGGAAATGGCTGGGCGTGTGGCCTGTTAGTGTGTGTAGTTAAATGGGCACTCCGCCACTGTTAGGATGTCGGCCAGGTGAGGCTGCATGTGGGCTATGGGAGCTGGTAGAGTTGTGGATGGGGCCCAAGATCCGGAGGACGGACTGGGGTAGCCCAGTGCCAGAGGGGGCACCGAGTGGGGAGAGCGCCAGAGGACCTTCCCCAAGTAGATAGGGTAGGTAAGGAGCAGGTAAGCTCGGAGGCAACTGCAGTGGTGGAGGTGCGCAGGTGGGTAGACCTGCTGGGAGAGCCACATGACCCAGTCCTGAAATTGTGCAAAGGCACAGGGAGTTGAACCGGGGGAGTGAGACCCCAAATTGAGGAAGCACCACAGTTTGGTCAATGGGAATTTGGTTCTTAAAACCGCATAAAGAGTAAGATGGCCAATGGATTGGCAGGGAAAAGACCCCGGGTAGTGTAAAGTGTGATAATGTCATTTAGGAAGTAGTTAGGATTGAAATCTCCTCGCACCATCTACATCCACTCACCTGAGGTGACGCAACTCTACACCATGCCATGTTTTTATTATTTTTGTGCAAATGTTTGGGATTGTAAGACGCATCATGACGTGGGTGTGACATTGTGCTTGATGTTCCATCTCTTCCTCCTTATGAGGAATTGATGAGGAATTTGGATGATGGCAAATTTGGTTAGAGGGATTGTGACGAATTTGGTATTAGGGGAGATATGGGGAAGACGTGACGGTAGAGACAAATTGTAAATTGTTGTAAATATGGGTAAGGGCAAGGGTGGAGTAGGTGACAGGGGGGGTGACGTACGATAGGGATGTGCTTTTCTCCGCTCAGTCTCCAGGCGCACCTCACCTTGCATTGCCTTTGTTGATGTGTACCCTTGTGACCTTACCCCTCGCTAACGCTGCCCTCTCTGTCTTCCTTCCCCGACCCATGGATCGTGCTCTCTGGGCACTGAGGGGAGCGTGCGGAAGTCCACCATTGTGTGCCCGAATCCCCGCAACCAGCTGCCTGCATCCACGCACCACTTATGGACCACAGTCTGTGGCCAAGCACCACTTATGGACCACAAGCTTTGTGGCATGGCCCCTCTGCTGGGACCGGCCAGGTTGGCCAGAGGTAGATCTTGCTTGCGGACCTCGGTGAGGTGGCACCAAGCCCACAGGTGAACCACCCATAGTCGGCCCCTGTAGGCCATAAATAGAAATGGACACGTTTGTGTTTTTTATTTATTATTATTACAAATAGGCCGCAAGCAAAGAACAACACGAAGAAAGATAACATCAAGAACGACAACAGCCAGCAGAGGGAGCCGAAGAGCAAGAACCCAGTCAACAGTTTTTTTTTTTTTGGTATGGACATGTGTGAAATGAGCACTGGATGGTGCTTTATGGTGCTTTGGTGTTTTGGTGCTCTCCTCCCCTCCCACAGGATTTTCTCTTTTTGTTTCCCTTAAAAGAAAATTCACAGGTCCTGGGTTGCAGTGTAAATACAATTAACGTCACTTGTAAATAATGCTCCCCACCCTACATGGATAGTTTGAAAACAATTCCGTAATTCGGTTAGCTGTGGGCGTGAATCTGTTAGGTAGGGTGCAATGCAACAGCGGGACATACTTATTTGTGTTTTAAAACTGTCACACTCAGGGTCAGATTAATTGTAGAGGGAATTACACCTACATGCCACATTAAGGAAAGTTTTATAGGCCCGGGACGTGCCTGGAGGATGAGGGTGCAGTGTAACGGATTTGGGAAACCGTGCACTGTGTGTAATTCATTGTTGTAAATATCACCTTCTGTAAATATTGGAATTCTTGTAAATACCTCCATTTCATGTAGAGATCAAAGGTCGTCCCTTTAGCAAGTCCATCGCATACACATATTGAACCATAGGATCCCTAAATAGTTATATCATTATTATGTGTTCCAGTTTAAGGCTCTGTTTTCCACTAGTTGACATTGCATTGCACCAAATTAAATAAGGTACAATCCCCTTTCAATTGCCCCAAATCCCCTTTCAATTGCCAACTGCATTTGCCTCCATTATGCACGTGGTCAAGCGTCGGAGTAGAAGGGGGAGGAGCTACATTATGGGCGTGGCCCGCACCTCATCACCAAGGGTGGAGCCCCGAACGACCAACCACAAATCAGTGGGTATGGCTTGGTAGGCGTGTCATATAACCCGCGGCGCGACGCCCCCACCAGAGACGATTGAGGGAGCCAGTGGAGTGAGGAAGACGCACCGAGCAGTTCGGTTGAGGAGGACGCACCGAGCAGTTTGGTTGAGGAGGAGCTGAGTTGAGTTGGGTTGACCGCAGTTGAGTTGAGTGATCAGAAGATTGAAGATTTGGAGAGAGGAGACGCTGTTTGCAACCAGCCCCGGCGCGCGCGCAGCTTTGACGCGCATTTTCGACTGCTGCTACGCGGGAACCAGATTGCGGGGGCATCGGTGGCCGTCGACCTCCAGCCCGACGTCCCGTGCGGGATCAAGCTCCAGCCAGCGTCCAGCTGAACCTTCCTCCCCTTCCAGCCATTCATTCCTGCCCTCATTCATCCATTTGTGTACGTGAGTTTGTCTTGTTTGTTCTGTCTGGGGAATAAGTAAGACTGTATAGATAAGCTAGAAATTGCTCTGTGTCCTTCTGCTCCTTCCATTTTCTGTATATTACTTTGATTGCTTTTCTTCCTTTAGTCTTGTGTGAATAATAATAAATCCTGTAATTTCCTACCTTTGCCTTCTTTCCTTCACATCCGTTCATCTTTGTGATTTCCCCCATTGAATACCTGTGGCGCGAATTCGGCCAATGCTTCGGAATCGGGTTAGTGACTGTTAATAGCTCGAACTCCGGGTTGCTAAAACCGCTCAGCAATTAGAACATCTAAAACCGTGGTTCGAGCGGGAGTCCCTCCCCTGCTTCGCGGTCAGGAGTGGCACTCAGTTCCTTGGGACTTTTCATTGACCAAATACCCTGGCTGCTCCTGACTGGAAGGAGCATTGGGACCCCCAGGACTCACGTCGGTCAGTCGCAGACAAGGGGATAAATCCGGTAAGGGGAAAAGGGGCCGACGTTGAGATCCGTAATAATATATATATATATATATATATATATATATATATATATATATATATATATATATATATATATATACATATATATATATATATATATATATATATATATAATATATATATATACAGTCACGTGAAAAAGTAAGTACACCCCATGTAAAGTTTTGACTTTTTCAACATATTTCAACATACAGCTATTTGATCTTCATTTCAACAATATTGAAAGATAAATGTGATATAATATAACAAATATCATGAAACATTTACATTTTGTCGTCCATTGTATAATTTAAATAAACATAAATGCAAATTTCGCATGTGGAAAAAGTAAGTACACCTCCACATTTATCACTACTTCAAATACCTAAAATTAGATTCAGGTGCACCAGGTCAGGTGCAAATGATTAGAACATCGTCAGAGAGGATCTTGGAGGAACCTGTCTTATTGAAACCTCAGACATTTAGTTTGGTTTGCTCTTTGTTGTTGAAGTGTGCGGCGTCACCATGCCTAGATCAAAAGAGCTCTCTGAGGCCTTCAGAAAGAAGGTTATAGATGCCGACGAATCTGGGAAGGGATTTAAAAAGATCTCCAAACAATTTGAAATCAATCATTCGACTGTCCGGAAGATCATCTACAAGTAGAGAAGATTCCAAACAGCTGCCAACTTGTTCAGGCCAGGCCGCCCCAGCAAGTTCAGCCCGAGAGCAGACCGCAAGATGCTGAAAGAAGTCTCTAAGAACCCCAGAATGTCATCACGGGACCTACAGGTAGCTCTTGCCACTGTTGATGTCAAAGTGCACGAGTCTACCATTAGAAAGAGGCTGCACAAATTTGATCGACATGGGAGGTGTGCCAGGAGGAAACCTTTGCTGTCCAGAAAGAACATCAGGGCAAGACTAAAGTTTGCCAATGAACACCTGGGCAAAGACCAGCACTTCTGGAACAATATGCTCTGGACAGATGAGTCAAAGGTAGAGCTATTTGTCCACTGTACCAGAAGACATGTTTGGCGAAAACCAAAGACAGCATTTGACCACAAGAACCTGATACCAACTGTAAAGCATTATGGTGGAAATATTATGGTTTGGGGCAGCTTTGCTGCATCAGGGCCTGGGCAGCTCACCATCATAGAATCCACGATGAATTCTTCATTGTACCAGAGGGTGCTTGAGGATAATGTGAGGCCATCTGTCCGGAAGTTGAAGCTCAACCGAGGGTGGACCTTGCAACATGACAATGACCCTAAACATACCAGTAAATCCACTATGGAATGGCTGAAAAGAAAGAAATGGAGGGTTCTGGAATGGCCAAGTCAAAGCCCGGATCTAAATCCCATCGAGATGTTGTGGGGGGATTTGAGGAATGGGCAAAAATTTCTCTCATTCGATGTCAGAGACTGGTAGACAGTTGAAAGAAACGCCTACTTGAAGTTGATTCTGCCAAAGGGGGAAATACCACCTATTAGAGCCAAGGGTGTACCTACTTTTTCCACATGCGAAATTTGCATTTATGTTTATTTAAATTATACAATGGACTACAAAATGTAAATGTTTCATGATATTTGTTATATTATATCACCTTTATCTATCAATATTGCTGAAATGAAGATCAAATAGCTGCATGTTGAAATATGTTGAAAAAGTCAAAACTTTACATGGGGTGTACTTACTTTTTCACGTGACTGTATATATACAGACTTGGCATTTAATATGGAATTTTTTTTTGTGGGGGTTGTGGAAGTGTAACTCAGTGTAACTTATTGATTGGCACTGATAACTCATTGATTAAAGACTGGTAACGATTTCGTAAATGGATGCCAAGAATGTGCACGAACATGGTAATCTCTTGTCCACCTGGTCACAGCCCCAGGCTGGAGCACCCCCCTATCGTTTGGTAAACGGAACTCGCAGCAGGAGGGGAGCGAGCTGATGCCAGGACTCGGTGCATGCATGACCTCGGGGCATTAGCGGAGAAAGGATTAGCGCGGCAAGGCCCATAAAAACCAGGGCAAACGATGAGTCAAGAGACTTGTGACCAGAAGCTCTGACCTACGGAACGGAACGGAACCCTATGAACAGCGCTGAGAGAGAGGACTCATACTCAGAACCTCTGCCCGACGGGAATGGCGGAGGAACATCGGCCGAACAAGAAGGACCATGCGAATAGAGTTAACCTGGTCTATTGAGTTAAACGGTAGTTATTTGGTATTGGAATGAAAGTGAACAACCAGTTAATAATAAAGTCATGAATATTTGTAAAACCTGTGTCCGGTCATTGGAGTCTTGAGTCTCCCCAACCATTTCCCCGACAATCTGGAGGCACCGCTGGAATTTCGAGTGGACGTCGCCAAGGTAAGCATGGCGTCTTGGGGATCTGTCCATTATGAAATATGAATTCTGAAGATGGAGGATTTGGTGTGTGGGACTTGTGATTGTCCATAGGTAATCCAAGGATGAAACGTTTTAAATGATTCTATTTATTCGTGAGCTTGCGAGGACATTATACGCTGGGTATTAAAAGCCTTGCTCAGATCTGCAGGCAAATCGGCTCATGAAGTGCACCATGAGGCGATTTGTTTGCCGGTTAGGTAAGGTCCGTACACGCGTACAATCGTGTACACCCGTTTTAAATAAATATTTTTTTTCAGTTTTCCCGCCATGTCCAAAACTCGTAGTGCTTTTGTGGAAAAGCAATGGCAGACCACCCATTGTCACCACTTTCATGAGCTCAGAGAAATAAAAAATTCCAAATTCCACTCTGATGGCTCAATGGAAATAGGCAGCAGAATGAAAATCAACAGACAATGGAACAGCTAGCGACGAGTGTTTGTGAGTAACAACCACCCTCTGGTCGAGGCTCATAGAAAAAGTGATACTTATTGATTCGGCACGCTTACAATAGATATTAATGGCGAAGGTTGTGGTTGGTTCGATTTTGCGAAATGAACGTTCTTTGAACAAAATTAATGGGAATCAATTGGACAACGACAAGATCTTTAAAGGTAAGTGTGTCTTGTTCTTGTCAAATATGATGTACGAACGTGGGAATAGTTATTCTGTATATACATGGAGGATGTGGTGTTTGGGCTTCTCCACGCACTATTGGTGCACGGAAGCCCTGATAAGGAAAATGTAGATGAGACCCCTTTTGCTCAGGTGCTGTGCAGCGCTGCACAAAAGATCCATATGAGTGGGGCCTGGGTGCTGTGTAATTAATTAGTACACAAAGAACCAATTACTAGGGTGCTGAATAAACACAAAAGATCCATTGGAGCGGGACTCCCGGTGCTGTGATTTATTCAAAGAACCAAATTTTGTAAGAATTAAGATATGATTTTTGTCGACATTATAAATACTTTAATATATGTAACGATTTTTGTAACGATCGTCCTGCAAAAGGTCTGCTCGTTCTTTTTCCTTTGAGTCGTAAAATCCTGTTGAATTCTCATTAAAATGCGGAATTAAGTACGCTGTCTGATGATGGAGATCCTTGATGCGAATCAGGAAAAGTGAATGAGCGGACAAAGTCACGGATGGAACATTGACAAACGGTTTTATCTATTATTCGTGTTTTTTTTTTTCTCTAGCGATCTGTAAATACGGGTTTTTTCGCTGTGTAAATAAATGCGCCAGTTCGTCTGACACGCGTCACTGAGAAACGCGCGTCTGTAGGCTTGCCTGCAGTTGGGACCGTGTGTTGGCAAGGAGGCGTACGTAACGATTATCCGAGGAGTGTAACAATTTTTGTAAAATATGTATTTTTGCGCTGTCTAAGTAAAATGTGCCAGTTCTGACATGATAATTTAAAAACCCTACGGAGCACGGCGAACGGACCGACCCATGAAGTGCACCATGGGGGCGATCTGTTTTCCGAGGTCTGTAGGGCACGTACATTCGTACACTAGGGCGCGTACACCTGTTTGCACACGCACATTTGCTTAGCACTTGTAAACGTACCCCTGAGCTGCCCGCTCAGGGTGTGCGATTAAGGCAGCGGGCAATGGAATTTTATATACAGATATTTTTTTGCACTTGCTCAAAGCACGCGACTTGCTCGGCGTGCGACAGGGAGCCGGGAAATGGAGTTATATTTATATATATATATATTCAGGTAATATTGAGTTATGGAATTAATTGCTTTCAACAATGCAAAGGGTGACAAGATATGGGATTTTAATGGGATTTTAATGGGATTTTAATGGGATTTTAATGGGATTTTAATGGGATAAATATAGAAGATGTTTGTTTTTGTCAAGAGAAAGTGACAATTGGCGGAGAAGTCACAGAGGCCGGGTTTTGGGCCTTTGACAGCAGAGAAATTGAGTTTTGACAGCAAAAGACTTCCAAATAATGGTTGTGGCAAACAGTGACTTCTGGGATGACAGGGGTGTGGGGTATTTGGCATCGCCAGACTAGCTTATTGGTTTAGGAATGTTAAGAGGTCATTGCAATGTGATAATTACTTGTGATCATTTGTTGTTGGAACGTTTTGGGAACATTTAAATGTTGGGTTTTGCTGACGTTTCCACAACGTTGCCACAACGTTTCACTTTCGTTGTTGCAACGTTTTGCTCCAACGTTTTGGGAACATTCAAATGTTGGGTTTTGCTGACGTTTCCACAACGTCGCCACAACGTTTCACTTTCGTTGTTGCAACGTTTTGCTCCAACGTTTTGGGAACATTTAAATGTTGGGTTTTGCTGACGTTTCCACAACGTCGCCACAACGTTTCACTTTCGTTGTTGCAACGTTTTGCTCCAACGTTTTGGGAACATTTAAATGTTGGGTTTTGCTGACGTTTCCACAACGTCGCCACAACGTTTCACTTTCGTTGTTGCAACGTTTTGCTCCAACGTTTTGGGAACATTTAAATGTTGGGTTTTGCTGACGTTTCCACAACGTCGCCACAACGTTTCACTTTCGTTGTTGCAACGTTTTGCTCCAACGTTTTGGGAACATTTAAATGTTGGGTTTTGCTGACGTTTCCACAATGTCGCCACAACGTTTCACTTTCGTTGTTGCAACGTTTTGCTCCAACGTTTTGGGAACATTTAAATGTTGGGTTTTGCTGACGTTTCCACAACGTCGCTACAACGTTTCACTTTCGTTGTTGCAACGTTTTGCTCCAACGTTTTGGGGACACTCAAATGTTAAGTAAATCGGATAAGAATTCACGAGTTATTTAATTATTAGTGATTAAGGAAGTACTTATTTAATTAATTACATTTCGCATTACATTACAGTAATTACATTACAGTAATTACCTGAGGTAATTACAGTAATTACAGTTCCGGTAATTACAGTAATTACAGTAATCATTACAGTAATTGCAGTAATCTTATTACAGTAATTACATTACATTAACTCAGGCACCTTTTGAGTAAGGAAGCTGATATTTGGACATGACACTGACCAAGTGATGTGGCTGTCAAGAAAAATTTTGATTTATTGATTAATCATTTAATAAATTAACTCGTTGATTTATAAATGACTTATTTAATTAAAATTCCTCAGAGATACATCTTCGGATGAGATACTTGCAGATTGGTTATGCTATGAGCCAATTGAATAAGGAAAATATTTTGTGATGGCCATATTGGCAATTTCGTGGCCATATTCGTGGCAACTCAGTTAGTGCCACTGCCCCTTTAAAATGCATCCCTGCGTTCATTTTTCGATCGATTGAGTTGAAATTTTGAACAATCGGATCTGGACTGTCGTTGTTAACGACTCTAGCACGCACTCGTCCAATCAGGATGGAGCGGTATGGTCCCCGGATCATCACTGCCCGCAGTGTTAATTAGTTTTACTTTTTTCTCTTGGTCATATAATTTTGAAGACATGCATATCATGATAGAGGAAATGTTTGTTCTGTTGAACGGAATAATTGTTGTTTATTTTTGTGGGTGTGTATTTTTGTGTATTTTGGATATATTTTCACGACTAATTCCAGTTAACATCCTGCAAAATTTGCTCGTTTTCTGGCCGAGTCGAAATTGCGTTGAGGTCCTATGGCATGCGCCATTAAAAGCGCTGTGTAATGGTTGAGCTCCCTTTATTTCGTTTTGGTCACGCAGATGAGCAGACAAAATGACGAATGCTGCGGCTGGAGCAGTAGAAGCGATTTTTGAATTGTTCAATGATTATTCGATATTGTTATGACTTATTGTCAATAGGTATACTAAGTGGCCATGAGGTAGCCTGTTGCTATGTACAGTTTTATTCTATTGTTGATTATACCACATAGCTGTGGTGATAAAGGAAATGTTCGTTTTAAATAGATGATTATGATAGGACCATGACTATAAAATCATGATGATTATTATGAATGATATCATAGGGTTCAAATGTAGAATGATTGCACGAACTTGGAAAAGAACTTTCAAGCCCTATGGGATAAATTGGGTATTACAAGCGATGGAGTTTCAAAATTTAGCATGATTGAAGGAATTTTACAGTCTTATTTCAGGAGTTTTACGAAATTTATATTGCCAAGAGATTTGGGTACTATTAAAAGAAAAATGATGAGATATTTTTCCCAAAGAACTTTAATATCTGCCATCCATTTTGGCTGTCTCACGAATGAAGGATGAGTTGCCTTTAGTGGTTGCAAAGAAAATTTGTGGAGACCAGGCAAAATGGGGAAATATGTCAGATATGACCCTAGGACAGGACGGTGATTCATCAATTGACATGAGGTACGAACCAGAGGTGACGACCGATGAGATTCGATCTCAGTCAATGGATGGACCTGTCCTGACATCATTGGGGAAAGGGCTTATGCAAGGAGTCATCCAAAATGATTAATTTGATTTATTGATGAATATTGATGAATTCATTGAAATTGAATAATTGATTGAATTGTTGATTGATTGAATCTAATTGATTGAATTTAATTGAATAAATTTAACTGAATAAATTGAACTGAATAAATTGAATTGAATATATTGATTGTTTGATTGATGAAAATGCGGTCTCAAGAAAGAAGCTTGGATATCTTTGTGAGATATTATCAATGTGAAGACAACCTTGGAAAATTGAGCAAGGTGGTGAGTTTATATACAGATATATATGTGCGGTTACCATTGTGTGATTTCCCCGTCAACAGAGCGGACACCTGAGGATTCACCCATTTCATACTGACCCTCTGGCTCATCTGCAAATACTGATCTGTGAGATTGGATTGTGCAAAAGCCACAGGTGAGGGAGATTCTCTGGAAATCACCGTTTGAACAGGTGGAGAGATCCTTCCTGGAGGTACGAGTGAAGCTTTAGAGGAACAAACTACAACACATCCAACGCTACTTTGATAAAAGGCAGAATGGGAAATGGAGCCTGCAAGAATACACAAGGACAACCAGAGATTCCACAAAAAGGTACTTGTACACATCATATGTACGACCGTTATGGTGCCGAAGCTATAAGGCAGGTCGAGAATTGGTATTTGTGGACAAAGGGACATGATGAGGAGTTTCCAAGAGATGGTACATTTGAGCGAAGTCGATTGGAAAGATTAGAACAAAGATTGAAAGCCAGAAAGAGACAGAATCTAACGGTAGACTGGCTTGCATTCCATCTTTGGGATGGTGAATCCAGACAACGGGAACAGCAAGAACGGATAACGGATCTAGAACTTAAAATAAAAAGGATACAGGATACAGTGGAGGAGACAAATGCACAACTGCCCTCGAAATTAGGAATGAAAGTGACAGTTGTCCCATCTGATTTCCAGTTGTCTCCCCAAAAAGGACGGTACAGAGAATTTTTTCGTGTTTCAGGAGATAACGAGAGATTGCAGTGGCAACTCAGGGATGTAGAGATGCAGCCCAGCAATACAAGTGCACAGGTGCACAGCCCAGGCAACGACAGAAACCGGTGTTTCAAGTGTGGACGGATGGGACATTGGAAAAGAGGATGTCCGTATACCAAAAGGAAGACAAGTTAATAGGGTAAACCAAGATCAAGGGTACCAGTGCTGACCGATACCTCAGACAATGATTAGGCCTTCATTGCGACAAATCCCAAATGACGATTGGCCTCAACAAATTAGATTACTGGACAAACATGAATAACTGTCGATGATTTTTGGGTCTGAAAAGTTTTCGGAGCAAGAATTATTCATTTTTTCTTTTGCTTGTAAGCAAATTAGTAATTAATTGATCAAATGCCGAAATTGGATCTTTTATGTTGGGCACACAATTTTAAATTTACAAAGTTGGAACAATTGCTTTGCAAATTTTTGAAACCAAGTGACAAGAGTCACATGATGATCAGGTGGGAATTTCGGACTAGTGTTCCGCATGATTGATAGGTCAGTGGTTGACTGACATGCAAATGGGTGTGTAGTCAAATTTGGATAAATTATGGTGGGAACTGAAAGGGTAATTTCAATGTGACATCATAGGGGTTTTCTAAAAAAATAAAATAAACTTTTTGGTCCATTTGCGTATTAGCATTTATAAAATTGAAGGACAAATTTTATGAAAATGAAATAAAACTGACACCCAACCTGATCTGTAAATAATGGTTCCAACGCAAACAAATATGCATAATGCATGCGTGTGTGTGTGTTTTGTGTATCAATGTTTGTGTTTGTTGTTTTTGTTTTTGTGTATCAATCTTACAAGATTGTTGACACCGACAGTGTGCCTTGTCTGAAGGAAAATAGATAGTTCCATGGGGATGGGATCGCATATCGAGAGAATTCGTAAAATAAAATAAAAAATAATAGAAATATAATTTGATTATAAAAAATTATCACTTTTGTCAAGGGAGATGGAGAATAAAGATTTGATTTGCTGAGTTATGAGCAGCTATTCATTAATAGTAAAAATTGGGAGTAATCTTGGGATTCCATTGTGATCGAATTTATATGAGAATCAAAGCTATTTATGGATATGAGCTTCATTAAAAAAATGTGGGAGTACAAAATTAGCCAAATTTAGGAGAGGTCTTACACTGACTTCCCAGAGTACTCTGCTCACGGATTTTTATATATATAAACTTGAATTTTATCAGCATATAAATTGTGCTGTATGTATGGATGTGGTTTAGGCATAGATGATATGGGAAAATAGTAAAGAAAATTTTGCTGGTTTGAACTATTGTGAGTTTTCAGTTCTGGAGTTCAAACAAAGTCACTGGTTAACAGATGAGAAAGGATAGTAAATAAATTATTCGATGCTGGGCAAATTAAGTACGATATTACTAAGACTTATGAGAGCTATTGTTCTTCCTTACAGCAGTGGAAAATTATTGGAAAAAAATTAGATCCAACATAATGAATCTATAAAAGAATGTGATAGGGATAATATCCTCAATTTGTACTAATTATTTGATTGTGGGTAAAGGAATTAATTTATCGTAGTGGATTGTTAACAGCAGCCTGAAAATGTCCTGAGAGTGTGCATCCATGTAATCAGAAATCCCAGATTTGTTTTTACAAACAACATTTTGGTAGAGGTCTTGTGTGGACGAACACTTCTTTGGTAGATAAAAAACGGTACTGCATGCTGGCAGCCACTTTTGCGGCCAGTTAGGCCAAACAAATTGAGAGGAAATTGTAGTTAAATACGTAAGTTACACATGGCTATTTGAAAAAAGGAAATTTGTTGAGATGGGAAACATTTTTCGAAGGTTTATTAAAGTGTTATAATATGACATGTGGCAAGGCAAACTATTGGATGGGAAAATTAGATCTGGCTATAGAATAAATTTATTGACCCCTTGAAGTTAATTCTTCGAATCATTGTTTCACTGGCATTTTTGTTCAAATTGGAAATAGTTTGGTAGAGCTTTGGTTAAAACCTTTGGTTGCGGTATCTTGGAACGAAATGATAAACCATAGGAGATTGATAAGAATAGAAACGAATATGGACCCAAAATAGAAAGTTGGATTCATGCCTCTCATTGCAAGCAAGCACATGGGGCTAAGGTGGACGATCCCACAGAAAATGAGGCTGCACCTAGCAGCCCAGCAGAACATTCAGTGGCAGATAAATGATAGTCGTGATTTACAGTCATTTGAATTACATTTTAACACCCCTTGCATTGATAAACATTACATTTTCAACATGTGATATTCCTACTTGGGATAGTGACATTTATTTGCCTACATGACATACAATTACCTGCTGATATTAATACAACATGAGTGAAAAATGTATCACAACTACACTCATGATCAGGGGATTGAGTTCAACCCCGGGAGATAGGGGGATCAGGGTAAGACAAATAATCTGATTTATGTTACATATTAAGGGATTTTCTTTATTTACCTTTTAGGAAGCTTGTTAGTTTGGTATATAATGTTGAATGTCATCAACATATAATTATGTCATAGGTATGAATATATACAGGAGTAGCAGACTTGTTTGTTGGTTTAGTAGTTATATTGGCAATTGTTTTAGTGGTGGCTTGCTTGAAAGCCGTAGTGACGGTGTATTTGAATAAGGTAACCAACAACACGATGATAACGCATGAAGTGACAAATGAGGAAAGAAATGTGGAACCAGAAAAGGAAGACTTTTATGGCGGCATAAATACTGAGATTAAAAGATTAAATCAAGTGATGTTGCAAATGAATACAGTAGAATTAAGATAATGGCATAACAACAATGTTATGAGTTGTGTCAAGTACAATATCAGTGAACTCATATCACCACGAGTGACACACTGTTAGAAAAAAAAAAGGAAAAAGAAAAGTGGAGAGGAATTATGGTAATAATACATTATGCTTAATTTGTTGGTTTGGGAAAATTGTTGTTGGGAATTAGATATTCCCGTTTGTGATTGTAATCATATACAATTTATTTTCTTAGAGTAGTGCTAAAATACCTGCATGAGTTAATTTTTGAACTATATTAACCTGAAAGCAATTGTGGATGCTATTCTTAGTTTAGTAGTGAAATACATACCTGATTGAATATTATTTGTGTGACGCATATAAATGAATATAACTTTTTGAATGTGTTAAGGAAAAACAACAAATTGTTGAATGTGAAACTGTCGGAAGATATACATGATTATGCTGATTTCATGGTAAGATGTACCCTATCTGATTCAGTGTGTGCGGAAAGCAGATTCAGATGTGACTGAGCATAAGGATAAGACGAGATCACATTTTGAAGGGAGTGCTAACGGAATTGGGAAGAAGTTCGAGAAAGAAAATTTGTGGCTAAAAATGAAGTTAATCATGGCATACACCCTCTTTCTCAAAGAATGATGAAGACATTCTCCCGTGTAACTTGGAGATGAATGCTTACCTTCACCAAGGAAATTTATGTGACCATTTGCCTGGATCACACTGCAACATATGAAAGAAAGGCGATCACTTACTCTTGTTCGAAGGCTTCGAACATTCATCACATCAGAAGTTGCAGGACAACGACATTTTACCAGCAACCTCTGTGAAATGCGGGGACATATGTTATTACTTCACCAACTTCCGGGGAGCCAGCATGGAGCTGCAAACCAATGGCTGTGCCTTTTCACAACAGCTGTGCGCGATTCTGCGGGCCACTCCTGGTATGGACCATGGATGACCTGAACACCATGGTCCCAACATCATTGTGGATGCATCCGGCATCCCTGTTCCACATCTTGCTGGCCAATCAACGTCACACCAATACTTGCTGCCCACTCACAATGAGGGAGGAGGCAAGTCGACTACAACTGGGTGAAGGCCTTGTTCAGGAATTACAATGGTTTACAGCAAAAAATGGCAAGAATGCTACAAGGAGAGCAGGGTCAGTCTATGACTCCGCAATGTTACCACAACAGCGAAATCCTACACGAAGTAGTGCAGGAGCTATGAAGACATTAGGAGAAAATGTTTCATACCTGGATTGAAACACAAGTGATCAGTCCTTCCTTTCAAACAAAGTCAACATTTGTGTGGAGGCAAACGTTTTTGCCAGATGGTGCAGATGCTTTACAAAACTTGAAAATGAAGTGAAATTGTTGTATCTTGGTGATGGTGAAGTGTTGTTTTGAAAATATATTTGTGATGCAAATGCAATAGATTGAACAATATGGAAGGAGTCAATGACCAACGAAATGTTTTTGTGATTCTTGCAGGATGACGGTGTATGCCTAAGGGAATTTGATTACCAAAGTTATGATTATTTACTTATACTTGTAATGATGTTTACTTGTAGTGATTGACTGTTTACTTATATTGATGTTTAGATTAATGGTTAATATAAACAAAAACAAAAAGATGAGGGAATTGTGGAAGTGTAACTCAGTGTAACTTATTGATTGGCACTGGTAACTCATTGATTAAAGACTGGTAACGATTTCGTAAATGGATGCCAAGAATGTGCACGAACATGGTAATCTCTTGTCCACCTGGTCACAGCCCCAGGCTGGAGCACCCCCCTATCGTTTGGTAAACGGAACTCGCAGCAGGAGGGGAGCGAGCTGATGCCAGGACTCGGTGCATGCATGACCTCGGGGCATTAGCGGAGAAAGGATTAGCGCGGCAAGGCCCATAAAAACCAGGGCAAACGATGAGTCAAGAGACTTGTGACCAGAAGCTCTGACCTACGGAACGGAACGGAACCCTATGAACAGCGCTGAGAGAGAGGACTCATACTCAGAACCTCTGCCCGACGGGAATGGCGGAGGAACATCGGCCGAACAAGAAGGACCATGCGAATAGAGTTAACCTGGTCTATTGAGTTAAACGGTAGTTATTTGGTATTGGAATGAAAGTGAACAACCAGTTAATAATAAAGTCATGAATATTTGTAAAACCTGTGTCCGGTCATTGGAGTCTTGAGTCTCCCCAACCATTTCCCCGACAGGGTGAACTTACTTTTCAAGATGTCTTAGAACCAAAAGTTCATTGGAATTATGTTGAAATTATTCTAGATTTTGTGAAAGTGACCTTTAAAAGAAACAAAAACCACATTTGACATTTCAAAACAAATAAATTGATCCTTGAAAGTGATGGAAACTGATATCAAACTCAATTCATGGACAGTCCTGTGTTAAACTTCTGTACGTTTTCCAGAAGTAGCTCTTTATTTTGCACATTAGCCAATTTTTTTTTAACAAAAACAAAAGTTAAATTACGACTGGGATTACGGACAGTAAAATTACAGTTCAGTACTTCGTGTAACCCCCACGAGCATTCAGGAGAGCACGTACACGTTGAGGCATGCTGTTCACGAGATTTGCCAAGGTTTCGACAGGAATCGCTTGCCATGCAGTGACAATAGCCTGCTGCAATTCACGCACAGAGGTCGGCTGCTGGTCCAAGTGGTCGATTTGACGCGTTAATTCTGCCCACAAGTTCTCTATCAGATTCATATCCGGGGACATGGCAGGCCACTCCATATGCTCTACACCATGGTCAGCAAGAAAGTGTTGGATCATGCGAGCACGATGAGGCCGTGCGTTGTCATCTTGGAAGACAAAGTTTCCTCGAAAGGCTGCACGAGCAAATGGAAGCAATGTTTCTTCCAGAATAGCCCTGTACTTGAACTGGTTCAGGTTTCCATTCAGAACAACCAGGTCAGTTTTGCCCCTGCATGAAAAGCAGCCCAAACGGTCATGCCACCACCTCCAGCTTGGTCTCTTGGCACTATAAATCTTTGTTGTAGGCTTCATGCACTTGTCTGTGCACTCGGACGCCGCCATCTTGACGATAGACCAGAAATCTAGACTCGTCACTGAAGATCACATGATTCCAGTGTCCTGGCTGCCATTGACGGTGCTCTCTGGCCCACTGCAATCGGCGCTGGCGGTGTTGTCTAGTCAGGCGTGGCTTTCTCAGGGGACGCCAGGCACGATAGCCTGCTTGAACCAGTCGTTGGTTGACTAGCCTTCTGGATACAGGCACATTTGTCAGTTGCTGCCACTCAGCCCTAAGCCGATTAGCTGACTTGGTACGGCCATTATGGACTAACCGGTGCAGCTGGTGATCATCCCTCCTTGTGGTTCTGCGGGGACGTCCTGGTCTCGGTATTGGAGTAGGGACACCCCTCTGAGCATTTCGTTTCAGGATCTTTGACACCTGACCTTGAGTGATGCCATACTGCCGAGCAAGAGCACGCTCTTTCATGCCATAATTTCATAAAGCCACCACTCCATGACAAACAGCATTGTCGAGTTGACGTACCATCTCCAGAGGAGGCGGCAATAACTTTTGGAGACGTGCAGCAGTTGTTTTCCACTAATACAGAACGCAACAACCCTTGTATACCCGACTGTGAAGCCAATCGTCAAATGCACCTCTCCGTACATTTTGCCACGCCACCTGTGATATAATCCTGTTGTTGACTTCTTGCTGTGACAGACAATCATTGACATGGTTCTTTTAACAAATAAATCACCAAAGTGTAAAAGAAACTCACCAGATTGATATACTGAGTTGAGAAAGTAAACCCAAGTCAAGAAAAAAAAAATATTCCATATTAAATGCCATGTCTGTATATATATATAGTTGTGGTTTTTAGAACCCTCCACTTGGTAAATTTTTGTAAATGTTCCCTTAAAATAATCCCCTGTAAATACTCCCATTTTTGGTGTAAAGGTCAAAGGTCGCACCCTAGTTAGGCCATGTACAACACGTAGGACACCATAGGATGTTCTTTAGTTATTTCATTAGTCTATGTTTCAGGTAAGGATCTGTTTCCAATACTTGAATCTGCGTTGTATTAATCAAATAACCTAGGCCCCTTCAATTATCCCCAATCTCTCTCTCCAAAGTGCCAGTAGCCGTATTGCCGTCGTCGCTGCCTTTTGGTTTGTTCCTGCCCGCCGTCATTACGCACACGGTCAGAGTGGGAGAAAAAGGGAGGAGCGGCCAGGAACATAGGCGTGGGCCCCATCAACGCGTCATGAGGGGAGGTAACAATGAACCCTCGTGACCAATCCGGGCCGAGGCGTGTTCACCGGTAGGCGGAGCAAAGCGGACGCGGCTTGATACACGAGGCTTGTGATAAAAGCGCGAGTGCGGAGCTTTTTCACGCAGAGCAGATGCGGGGGAGATCGGCAGATGCGAGGAGAGAAGATCGGCAAATGTGAGAGAACAGCGCAGAGGCGGCAAATATAAGAACATTGCGTGGAGGATCACTTGGGACGATCGTGTGATATGAACTGCCGTGGTTTTGAGAGCATTCGGCACGCTATACATACGGAGATCCCCCGCCCCTCGCATTTGTAAGGTCCGGTCGCGCGCCAACGACACCAACTGCCTGCCATTCTTCGCGGCGGACCCGGAGCCTGGAACCATCTGCTTGGACCCTTCTCTTCGTTCCCACCACCACCACCACCCCATTCGTGTAAGTGTGTTTGTATTGTCCTGGGCGTGTTATATAAGAGTGTATAAGGTTGCCCTATGTCCTTTTATTTCTGCTTTTCTGTATATTCCCTTCTTTCGTTTCCTCTTTTAGATAGTTAATAAACCATATTTGTTCTTCCTCCACCCTTCTCATTCTTTGGCTTCCTCTCGTCCGAGCATCTTTGTCTTTTCCCCATTGAATATCGGTGGCACGATTAGAACCGCTCAGAATCGGGTTAGTTTTATTGCTAACGGCTCGGATCGTGGATTGCTAAACCGCTCGGCAATTACCATCACATCCGCGGTTCGAGCAGGGACTCATCTCACTGCTTTGCAGAGAGATTGGTGAAGGTATTTGGGAAACCTTTGACCAATCACCCTGGCCAATCTCATTCCGCAAAGGAGCGGGATAGTTCCAGGACTCGGACGGCCAGTGTAATAGACGAGGGGATTAAACCCCCCTCGGTAAGGGGAGTGCAGTACTCCGAAATCCGTAACAATATATATACAGTATATATACATATATATATATATATATATATATATATATATATATATATATATATATATATATATATATATATATATATATATATATATATATACATATATATATATATATACATATATATATATATACATATATATATATATATATACATATATATATATATATATACATATATATATATATATACATATATATATACATATATATATATATATATATATATATATATATATATATACACAAATATATATATATATATATATATATATATACGTATATATATACAGACTTGGCATTTAATATGGAATATTTTTTTTTTCTTGACTTGGGTTTACTTTCTTAACTCAGTATATCAATCTGGTGAGTTTCTTTTACACTTTGGTGATATATTTGTTAAACGAACCATGTCACTGATTGTCTGTCGCAGCAAGAAGTCAACAACAGGATTATATCACAGGGGGCATGGCAAAATGTACGGACAGGTGCATTTGACGATTGGCTTCACAGTCGGGTATACAAGGGTTGTTGCGTTCTGTATTAGTGGAAAACAACTGCTGCACATCTCCAAAAGTTATTGCCGCTTCCTCTGGAGATGGTCCGTCAACTCGACAATGCTGTTTGTCATGGAGTGGTAGCTTTATGAAATTACGGCATGAAAGAGCGTGCTATTGCTTGGCAGTATGGCATCACTCAAGATCAGGTGTCAAAGATCCTGAAACGAAATGCTCAGAAGGGTGTCCCTACTCCAATACCGAGGCCAGGACGTCCCCGCAGAACCACAAGGCGGGATGATCGCCAGCTGCACCGGTTAGTCCACAATGGCCGTACCAAGTCAGCTAATCGGCTTAGGGCTGAGTGGCAGCAACTGACAAATGTGCCTGTATCCAGAAGGCTAGTCAACCAATGACTGGTTCAAGCAGGCTATCGTGCCAGGCGTCCCCTGAGAAAGCCACGCCTGACCAGACAACACTGCCAGCGCCGATTGCAGTGGGCCAGAGAGCACCGTCAATGGCAGCCAGGACACTGGAATCATGTGATCTTCAGTGACGAGTCTAGATTTCTGGTCTATCGTCAAGATGGCCACGTCCTAGTGCGCAGACAAGTGCATGAAGCTGACACCAAAGATTGTATAGTGCCAAGACTCCAAGCTGGAGGTGGTGGGGTGACCGTTTGGGCTGCTTTTCATGCAGGGGGCAAAACTGACCTGGTTGTTCTGAATGGAAACCTGAACCAGTTCAAGTACAGGGCCATTCTGGAAGAAACATTTCTTCCATTTGCTCGTGCAGCCTTTCGCGGAAACTTTGTCTTCCAAGATGACAATGCACGGCCTCATCGTGCTCGCATGATCCAACACTTTCTTGCTGACCGTGGTGTAGAGCGCATATGGAGTGGCCTGCCATGTCCCCGGATATGAATCCGATAGAGAACTTCTGGGCACAATTAACGCGTCAAATCGACAACTTGGACGAGCAGCTGACCTCTGTGCATGAATTGCAGCAGACTATTGTCACTGCATGGCAAGCGATTCCTGTCCAAACCTTGGCAAATCTCGTGAACAGCATGCCTCAATGTGTACGTGCTCTCCTGAATGCTCGTAGGGGATACTCGAAGTAATGAACTGTAATTTTACTGTCCATAATCCCAGTCGTAATTTAACTTTTGTTTTTGTTAAAAAAAATTTTGGCTAATGTGCAAAATAAAGAGATACTTCTGGAAAACGTACAGAAGTTGAACACAGTACTGTCCATGAATTGAGTTCGATATCAGTTGACATCACTTTCAAGGATCAATTTATTTGTTTTGAAATGTCAAATGTGGTTTTTGTTTCTTTTGAAGGTCACATTAACAAAATCTAGAATAATTTCAACATAATTCCAATTAACTTTTGGTTCTAAGACATCTTGAAAAGTAAGTTCACCCCCACAAAAAAAATATTCCATATTAAATGCCAAGTCTGTATATATTATAATAGGCGAAGGTGATTCTGTCCGTCTGTCCGGGGGTGTGGCTTACTCCGTTGAGAGAGTAGCTCCACCCATTCTGGGAGAGGCTTCATATAAACAAATATGCACCATTTTATTAACTCGCATAGCTTTGAGGCCTGTTTTGTAGGCCCGTGGGGTCTTGCTCTCTCTCCCAGTTTTATTTCAAATCAATTTCGATATATCATTTCATTTTTCACAATCGCTAACATAGTTTTAGACTCGGTTGAAAAAAAACGGGAAGAAAATCCAATGAAAGTAACCTGTAACCTGTAACAAAGGCCTGTAACTTCAAGGCCATTGAGTCTCTCTCATGCCTTTATCTCCAATCTAACTCACCATCTGATTTCATTTTTATCGATGGTTTTAGACTCGGTGTCAGCAATAATTGAGAACATTCACACACAAGCGGGAAAATGCAGAGATATGTTTTTTTAAATCGCGTCATGATGTATCATACACCGCCCAACATGACACAGACGGCAACATGTCGACATATTTAAAATCGCTTTTTCTTTTCCGTTAAGATATATTACTTTTCAGTTTGATGACAGTCGTCACAAAAACGTCAACAATGATGCCGATGTGGTGCTGTGCACACACGACTCGATTGCCAGAGTGGTAGGACACAACGCATGGATACAACAAGAGTCTTTATTAAGAGCTCGCACTTCAGCACTGGGCGGGCTCGAGCTTAGAGCCCGCATATATATCCCGAGGCCATGCCTTGCCCCCGGGCGTGGCCGATCGGCCGAAAGGTGGGGCATGCATTTCAGTTCCCCGCCTGGACGCTCGCGCCACCCACTGGTGCGCGGGATTATTGTCCCTTGTGCCCGCCACACGCGCCCCCCCAGAATTCCCGTGCACCTGAAGGGTGAGCTTGCGGGGAAGCCGGATGATCCGGCCGAAACGCCCCCTGGCGATGCGTGCAGGGCTGGGGGGTAGCGGGACGGCGGGGCTGGGGGGTGCCGGGGGTCTGACCGCCGGGGGGCGGCCTCAATGTGGAGGAGGAGCTGCTTGCGGGGGGTGGTCCAGATCGAGGTGGGCCGGCTTGAGGCGGTCCACGGAAATACGATCCGGGGCACCGCCGATGTCGACGGTGAAATATTTGTCCCCGATCTCCAGCACGGGGAAGGGCCCATCGTACGGGGGCCGTAGCGGTGCCCGGTGGGCGTTGTGCCGGACAAGACGTACTCCGCTGTGCGAAGCTCTGGTGCGACGTGGGAGGACGGGCAACCGTGGTGTGCCGTCGGCACCGGGGCGAACCTCCGGCCGGTCTCCTGCAGGGTGGAGCGCTGTTGCGCCATGGACCAAGGAGCCGTGGAGTCGGGGATAAATTCGCCCGGTACCCGCAGTGGTTGCCCGAAGACCAGCTCCGCCGAGGACGCGCGCAGGTCGTCCTTGGGCGCCGTCCTGAGGCCCAGCAGGACCCAGGGGAGCCTGTCGGCCCAGCTGCCATCGCAGAGGCTGGCCCGGAGCACGGCCTTCATCGAGCGATGAAAGCGCTCGCACAGGCCATTGGCCTGGGGGTGGTAGGCCGTGGTGCGGTGCAGTTTGATGCTGAGCCCTTGCGCCACCGCGCCCCAGAGCTCTGAGGTGAACTGGGGGCCGCGGTCAGACGAGATGTCCGAGGGGGCGCCGAACCGGGCAACCCAAGTGGCGATGAAGGCTTGCGCCACATCCGCCGCAGACGTCGCCGCCAATGGCACGGCCTCAGGCCACCATGTGGTGCGGTCCACCATGGTGAGGAGGTGGGTGAACCCCCGCGAGGGGGGCAGATGTCCCACCAAGTCGACGTGGACGTGGTCGAACCGACGCTCGGGCACCGTAAACGGGGCCAACGGGGCCTGGGTGTGGTGGTGGACCTTTGTGCGCTGGCACGCGAGGCACGTCCTGGCCCAGTCACGGACGTCCTTCCTGAGGCCATGCCAGACGAACTTCGCCGCGACGAGCTTCTGGGAGGCCTTCGTGCCCGGGTGGGACAGGCCGGGAATGGCGTCGAAAACCGGGCGCTGCCAGCCAGCGGGCACGATGGGGCGAGGCCGGCCGAGGGAGTCGCACAGGAGGGCCGCGCCCGCGACGTCGAACGGCACCTCGGTGATGCGGAGGCCCGTGACGGCGGTCCGCAAGGCCTGGACGCCGGGGTCGGCGGCAGTGCCGGATTAACCATTAGGCAGACAAGGCATGTGCCTTTGGGCCAGCCAAAAATTCGGGCCACAAAAATGTGCATTTGTGCATTGAAAGTGATTTGCTCCGAGAACTGGACTTCAGTTCCGTAATTGAAGAGTTTGCAGTTGTAAACGCGCACAAGGTTACAATCTAAGGTCTAGTAAACTGTAAAGCAAAGTGCCAAATCTGTGCGTGTTTTGTCGTGCATATATTCATGCACTGCAAATTGTATAGACTAAACCAGTTTGAAAGTAGTTTCTTTTCACATTAAATATTTGTCTTTTTTTGTATTAAATATTTTGTTCATGAATCAGTTCATCTTTTGTCTGGGGTCCATTTCCATGAGCCCGAGATCTAATTTAAATTGTTCAGGCCGTTCTCTAAAATTTCAAAATGTGCCTTAGGGCCAGCCGAGGCTTAGTCCGGCACTGGTCAGCGGTCTGGTCCTCCACCATCCGGGCATAGTCAATCCCGAGGTGGACCGCGTGCGCGACGGACCGGGAAAGACAATCCGCTACCGGGTTGTCTTTACCCGCGACGTGACGGATGTCCGTCGTGTACTCGGACACGGCAGAGAGGTGACGCTGCTGCCGTGCCGACCATGGCTCGGCGACCTTGGCCATCGCGAACACAAGGGGCTTGTGGTCGACGAAAGCCGTGAACGGGCGGCCCTCGAGCAGATGGCAGAAGTGTCGGACCGCCAGGTGGAGCCCGAGCAGCTCACGGTCGAAGGTGCTGTAGCGGCGTTCGTGCGGGCGAAGCTGCCGGCTAAAAAACGCCAGCGGCTGCCAAGCACCACGCACCCACTGCTCGTGCACCGCGCCCACCGCGTAGTCTGACGTGTCGGTGGTGAGGGCGATCGGTGCATCGGGCGCCGGGTGCGCCAGCATGGTGGCGTTGGTCAGGGCCAGCTTTACGCCCGCAAACGCCGCGGCCATCGGCTCCGACCAGGCGATGTCACCTTTGCCCGGCTTGCCCCAGAGGGCCTCGTGCAGGGGGCGGAGGAGCTGGGCGACGTGGGGCACGAAGCGGTGGTAAAAATTTACCATGCCCAGGAACTCCTGGAGCCCCTTGATCGTGCGGGGGCGCGGGAAATCCCTGACCGCCTCCACCTTGGCTGGTAAACAGATGGCCCCGTGCCTGGTGATCCGGTGCCCCAAGAAGTCGATGGCGGCGACGCCGAAACGGCACTTTGCGGGGTTGATGATCAGGCCATGCTGGCCCAGGCGTTCGAAAAGCGTGCGGAGGTGGAGCAGGTGCTCCTCCCGGGACGTGCTCGCGACTAGGATGTCGTCTAGGTAGACATAGATGAAAGGTAAGTCGCGCAAGACGCTGTCCATAAGCCGTTGGAATGCCTGGGCCGCATTCTTCAACCCAAAAGGCATTCGCAGGAACTCAAAGAGGCCGAAAGGGGTGATGACGGCCGTCTTTGGGACATCGTCCGGTTGGACGGGGACCTGGTGGTAGCCCCGGATGAGGTCCACCTTGGAGAACACGGTCGTGTTTGCCAACCGGGCGGAAAAGTCCTGGATATGCGGGACCGGGTAGCAGTCGGGGGTGGTGGCATCATTGAGCCGGCGGTAGTCACCGCACGGCCGCCATCCTTCGCCGGGCTTTGGCACAATGTGCAGAGGAGAAGCCCAAGCGCTGTTGGAGCGCCGTACGATCCCCAGCCGTTCCAGCGTGGCGAACTCCGCTTTCGCCACGGCGAGCTTCGTGGGGTCGAGTCGGCGTGCCCGGGCGTAGACCGGCGGCCCAACCGTGGGGATATGGTGCTCCACCCCGTGTTTGACGGCCACCGCTGAGAAGGTGGGCCGCGTGAGGGTCGGGAAGCTGGCGAGGAGGCGGGTAAACTCGTCAGCTGCCGGAAGCGTGCCGACTAACCTCGCCGGGACAGAACCTTTCAGCAAGCCGCTTGGCAAGCCGCTCGGTGAGCCACTTAGCGAGCTGCTTAACGAGCCGCTCAGCGAACAAGCGAGCGAGCTGAAGGTTTCGGCCTGGACGAGACGTCTGCGCTTAACGTCGACCAACAGCCCATGCGCACATAGGAAGTCCGCACCGAGCAGGGCCATTAGCACGCTGGCGGTAACGAACGACCATTGAAAGCGCTGCCCTCCGAACCGCAGTGAGAAGCAACGCTTCCCGAATGTGCGGATGGGTGTACCGTTGGCGGCAAGCAAAGCGGGGCCCAGGCCCGCGGCTTGCTTGTCGGACGTGGAGGCAGGGAGGACGCTTACCTGCGCTCCTGTGTCGCAAAGAAAACGGCGCCCGGACAAGGTGTCCGTGATGAACAGGAAGCTGCCGGAA